>NC_044922.1:24589310-24648650 GCF_003576645.1 Ipomoea triloba
TATATATATATATATATATATATATATATATATATATATATATATATATATATATATATATATATATATATATAGTTATATGTTAGTTATTTTCTAAAATATAAATATAAAATTTATAAAAATATTTTACATTATTATTATTCACAATAATTTAAATAGCTAAACTCTAACTAAATTTAAAATTTTAATATAAAATATTAATATTGTGCACATATTTTTTGCGCATCGCGCATAAAAAAAAACTAGTAGTAATTATAAATGGGAGATTCTCACCAAGAAAGGAGAAAAATAAAGATATTTGTAAGAAAATTATAAATTATGTATTTTAATAGAAGTTATGAAATGTTTGTAAAGGTATATTCAATTTAGAATTTAATGATCTTTTGTAGACTTTTAACATGAAAAAGTTTATAAATATTTGTCCTACGGACTTATACAAAGTTATGAAAGTTTAAAAGATTCTAGAATAGTTTGGAAAGATTCTATGAAAGTCAATTAAAATCCTATTACTTTTGACGGTAAATACCGGGGTATATTGAGATCTGAATAGTAATAGTTGAATACAACGAGTAATCAGTACAAGAGTGTTCGTGTGTAAAAACCAGGTCTCCATCCTCTACCACAAGTCTGCTACTTATACTATGGCTATAACGACTTTTCTTCTAGTGAGTGTAACGGAGTGCTGGTAATGAGGAGCTGCATTGAGTGCTAGTAATGGTGAGCATTCATTGAGTGCTGGGTCGTGATAATGGAGAGTTGTTGCAGTAATTATCATCTTATCAATGTGTCGTCTTTGTGTAGAGGGTGACTGTTTGTTGCCTTCGGGTCAGTGCTGATGATTCGGGTCAGGTGTTGATGCCCAATTATCCTGTCACCAGTCCCCACACTCCCTAGTCAACAAGAGTGGTTGAGGTGGTTTGGGAGTAATGATTTGTGTAAAAAAAAATTTTCAAACGGTAAGATAATTGTGGCCGAGGTGATGACCTTGGGCAAAAATGGCCGAGGTGACGACCTCGGCCAAAAATGGTCGAGGTGACAACCTCGGCCAAAGATTGGACGAGGTGATGACCTCGTCATATTTTTTTGTTTGTTTTTTTTTTGTTTGTTTTTTTTAGCGTTTTGCGTGCGAGCTCACTTCGACCGGCCGTATGCCCGGTCGAAGGTCCACTCTCCCATCAGGTAGCTAGCGAGATCGAATCCTGTGCCGGGCCTAAGGGACTAGAGTGTGGTGTTTTCGAAACCAAGCCTTCAGGTTGACCCGAAAAAAACCCTCCCGTTAGGTAGCTAGCGAGATCGGATCTCGTGCCGGCCCTAAGAGAAAAGAGTGTGGTGTTTTCGTAAAAAAGCCTTAAGCTTTACCTTGGAAACACTCTCCCGTTAGGTAGCTAGCGAGATCGGATCTCATGCCGGCCCTAAGGGGAATAGATTTATTTTTTTTATTTGTGATAATTGTGGTCGAGGCACGGGCCTTGGCCATGGCCGAGGTGATGGCCTCGGCCAAAATTGGCCGAGGTGATGACCTCAGCCAAAATTGGTCGAGGTGACGACCTCGGCTAAAAATGGCCGAGGTGACGACCTCGGCCCAAATTGGCCGATGTCATGACCTCGGCATATTTATTTTATTTTATTTTCACGGAATTTGAGAGGTGACACCACTTGAGGAGGTGACACCACTTGAGAAGGTGACGCTGCTTGAGGAGATGACGCCACTTGAGGGGGTGACGCTGCTTGAATGACACCGCTTGAGGAGGTGACGCTACTTGATGAGCAGGACACTACTGGATAAAGAAGAGGCAAACGTCGCTGATGAGGAGGTGACACCCTGCCCTGGAAGGCACCGGGGTAGCCTTCTTTTGTAATATGTAAAGCTTTGCCTGAGATTTGGCCTCAGCTCTCAATGAAAGCACCAATGACGGTAAATACTGGGGTATATTGAGATCTAAATAGTAATAGTGGAATACAACGAGTAATCAGTACAAGAGTGTTCGTGTGTAAAAACCAGGTCCCATCCTCTACCACAAGTCTGCTACTTATACTATGACTACAACGACTTTTCTTCTAGTGGAATACAACGAGTAATCAGTACAAGAGTGTTCGTGTGTAAAAACCAGGTCCCCATCCTCTACCACAAGTCTGCTACTTATACTATGACTACAACGACTTTTCTTCTAGTGAGTGTAACAGAGTGCGGGTAACGGGGAGCTGCATTGAGTACTGGTAATGGTGAGCATTCATTGAGTGTTGGGTCGTGATAATGGAGAGTCGTTGGAGTAATTATCATCCCATCAATGTGTCGTCTTTGTGTAAAGGGTGACCGTTTATTGCCTTCGGGTCAGTATTGATGTTTCGGGTCAGGTGTTGATGCTCAATTATCCTGTCAACTTTAAAAGTCTATACAAATCTTGATTGAATACACTCTAAATTTCTTGACTACAAAAACAATATTCAGTTTAGTACAACTTGTTTTTGATGAATCTATAAACAAAATATGTGCAGTAAATTCGTAAAAAATAATATTTTTTTTTAGGCAATTCTTATTGGGTTAGCTGACATTAAAGTACCAAGTGGTGACTATCTTTTACAATTTTAATTATATTATATTTTTGGCTTATTATATACTCCGTAATTCGTTAAATGATTTTTATGTTGCAAGTTGTAACTTTCTCTCTCTGCATGACACGCATGATAGAATCTTATGTCGTAGTACACGCATAACAAGATACTTATAAGGCCCATTGGAGCCTTGGAGGGTGGTCCACCTTGGTTTGGCAGTTTATAATACGTACTACGTAAATATTTATTAGGGAAAATTATATTTTTCGTCCTTAAGTTATAGGGTAATTGCAGAATTTGTTTCTAAGTTATGGTAATACTCAATTTTCGTCCCTAAGTTCTCATTGACGTTGCACTTTTCGTCCCTGAGTTATTCAAATTGCAAATTTCGTCCCTAAGTTATCATTGCGTTGCACTTTTCGTCCCTAACTTAAGTTTGCAAATTTCGGTAAACTTTCGCTTTAAAAAAATTTTAATCGAATTTTTTCAGTAAACTTTGTTAAAAAAATTGGCATTGAACCGGAAAAGTTCGATTAAAAATTTTTTAAACGAAAATTTACCGAAATAGTTTTCGTCCCTAACTTAAGTTTGCAGACTTCGGTAAACTTTCGTTTTAAAAAAAAAAATTTAATCGAACTTTTTCAGTAAACTTCGTTAAAAAAATTTAGCATTGAACCGGAAAAGTTCGATTAAAAATTTGTTAAACGAAAATTTACCGAAGTAGTTTTCGTCCCTGACTAGTTTGCAAACTTCGGTAAATTTTCGTTTTAAAAAAATTTTAATCGAAAATTTTCAGTAAACTTCGTTAAAAAAATTGGCATTGAATCGGAAAAGTTCGATTAAAAATTTTTTAAACGAAAATTTACCGAAGTTTGCGCACTTATGTTAGGGACAAAAAGTGCAACGCAATGATAACTTAGGGACGAAATTTGCAATTCGAATAACTCAGGGACGAAAAGTGCAACGCCAATGAGAACTTAGGGACGAAAAGTGAGTATTACCACAACTTAGGGATGAATTCTACAATTACCCTATAACTTAGGGACGAAAAATGCAATTTTCCCTATTTATTATATTTAAACTAAATGTCTTTATATAAAAAAATTTTAATGACGAAAAAAATTTACAATTATGATTTAATAGGGTACATTGACTAAACCCAATCTTAAGAGAAAATTGTCATTTTGATCTACTAATTATAGGGGTCCTCCTAATTGCAGTCTACGACTTTCAAAAGTGTTAATTACATACCCTGACTATTCAATTTTTGTCAATTTTGGTCACTCTGGCCAAATTGCCGGCAAAATGTCGCCGGAAGTTAAAATAATGAGGGTATTTTAGACATTTCACATCTTTCTCTTCTTCTCCGGCGAACCACCTTCTTCTCCGGCGGACCAAGCAGCCATGGATGCATGTACAAAGCTTAAATGTATGTAAATTTTCATTCGCTAATCAACCAAAAGACAGACAACTACGCACCGAATCCGAATCTGATGCTACAAAATACTAAAAATCAATAGAGAAGGTAAAGAAAAAAGAATATGTTCCAATCTCGAGTAAAGACAAGGGGAAAGAGAAACTAACTTTGATGTTAGAGAGAAGAACAAGAGATTCGAGGAACGAAGTCCGACTCAAGCTAGGGGGATGGTAATATCGGCGGACCTCGCGATCGGGCGCTTCGCCGGAGACATGAGCTCCTCATCTGGATGAAAATTTACGATGCGTAGAAGCTCTCCACTCGCTTTGCTCCTCCTAGTTGCCTTGTCCGCTGGAGAAGATGGAGGCCTGATCGCCGATCGTCCAAAATTACGGTGCGCAGAAAATGGATGAAAATTTACGGTGCGTAGAAGCTCTGCACTCGATCGTCCAAATTTAAGCTCTGTATAGGCATCCATGGCTGCTTTGTCTGCCGGAGAAGATGGAGGAAAAAATTGGTTCGCCGGATAAGAAGAGAAAGATATGAAATGTCTAAACTACCCTCATTATTTTAACTTCCGGCGACATTTGGACGGCAATTTGGCCGGAGTGACAAAATTGACAAAAATTGAATAGTCAGGGTATGCAATTAACACGTTTGGAAGTCGTGGACTTCAATTAAGAGGAACCCTATAGTCATTGGACCAAAATGGCAATTTTCTCCAATCTTAATTATTTATAATTGACTGGCTTAGACCAAGAATGAGCAATAGGCCACTCATATTGAGAGTTTAACTTAACTTTGTAGTTACTAAGCCGACCCAACTTAGTTGTGGTTACCCTTATATACAGTAGGTCATGTTTGGTAACATAGCTTATCAACCAATTTTGATTTGTTTGACTAATATGAGTGTTTAGCTAATCGGTTTTTTGTAGCAGTGAATATGATTAATTAATGAATTTGAAGGTAATGAATCTTTGTATTTTATCTTTGTAGAAAATAAAGACAATATAACTAATGAGATTATATATATATATTTTTTGATAATGAATAAATTTGTTTCAATAAATGCATTGTAGACATCGAATTCTAAATTAAAGAAATGCATATGTATTTTTTTTTTTTTGTTGTAGCTACTAATTTATTTAATTTAATAAGAGTAATATAGTGGAGTACTTACTTTTCAGTAATATACATGCTCTAATATTCGTAGTATATGTTCAACAATTATGCCAACTCTTTGAGATAGACTTTAAACCTAAGACATTTCTTATAAAACTTAATGGGTAATTAAAAGTTAACGGAATATTCCGTTAAGTTTATATTAAGGATCACACTTGTGTGAGACCGTCTCACGGATCCTTATTCGTGAGACGGGTCGGGTCGAGTCAAAGAACCATGCAAATGTCATACTTATATGTGCAAATCTCACACTTATATGCTCAAATGTAACACTAATCAAAAATACAATTTTTGTTACTTATAAGAGAAAAAGTAATACATTTTTCATAATAAGTAATGTTGACAAGTGCCTCTCACTTATAAGGGCAAATATAATACTTTTGAGGAAAAATGTAATACTTTTAAATCGAAATGTAAAAGTATTGTATTTTCCTTTAAAAGTATTACATTTACCCTAATAAGTAACAAAAATTTTATTCATGATTAGTATTACATTTGAGCATATAAGTATGACATTTGTGCATATAAGTGTTACATTTGCATCTTGATCCGATCCGACCCGACCCGTCTCATGGTGAGACGGTCTCACACAAGTTTTTGCCTTATATTAATGAAATGTGAGGTTATTTAAGAAAAGAAAATAATATAATAGATGGTAAAGAAGGAAAATCATAAAAAAAAATAAAAAATCCAAATAATCCGAACTATTCATTTTATCAAATAATTTGATGGACATTTTTTTTAATTCCCATTACATGCCTTATATATATATATAATTTCACCAGAGGTCCCATTGTGTTTGGTAACAATTTCAAATTTAGTCTCAGACAATCGAATTACAATAATGCCACCGCATTTAAAAAAAAAATCCAATTTGGACCCTTGACCTGGACTCGCTCTATAGATATAATTACATCCTATTTCTCACGTAAGGCAATTGTTTCACATAATCATTTATATATATATATATATATATATATATATATATATATATATATATATATATATATATATATATACACACACACACACACACTGATTTAATTCCTAATGTGCAAGATTATATACGAGAAGTTTATTATAATTGACATTAAAATTAATATTTAATTTGCACGTTTATAAAAATAATTTTTTAAATACTTATTGTAATTGGTATGGTATTAGATTGTAGATACTACTTTTTATTAGAATTATTCTAAAGTTTTTTTAATTTGCTTTTAGATATGTTCGTCTTCGTCTTCTTCTTAATTCCTTGCTTGCTCTTTTTTTAGTAGTGTCTCATGCACAATTAAGTTATTAGTGTTAGTTTGAAAAAGTACATATTTGGTATATAATATTTTTTTAAAAGGAAAAAAAGGTTAGATTTTCCTTAAATGCAAACAAATGGGGACGGTTTGAGAAAGTATGCATTAATTTAAGGTTACATCGTAGTAGAGGCGATGTAGTCCGTGTCAGTCTTCATGCCGTACGTCAGCTACAACTACCCCGTAGGTTAATGCAAAAGGAAAAGGAAAAGGAAGCCTCATTTCATTTTCTCTCTCTGCTCTGCTAGTCAACCTCAACCGGAGAGGACACAGGAGAGAGTAACAATAAACGACACGACTGGAGAGAGCGTGAAGGAAGCGGCGCAGTGGAACCTCTCTCCTCCATGGGGATGCTAGCCAACGCCCTAGCTATGGCCCTTGCTATTAACGCCACCGCCAAGAGCTCTTTCACGGATTCTCAGGACATCGCCTTCGGAAACCCCTGGTGGTTCGTTTACGCCGGCGTTTCTTGCTTCCTCGTACTCTTCGCCGGTATCATGTCCGGCCTCACTCTAGGCTTGATGTCTCTCGGCCTCGTCGACCTCGAGATTCTCCAGCGCAGCGGCACGTCATCCGAGAAGAAACAAGCCGGTGCTTCTGCTTCTCCCTCCTCTTTCTTCTCTGCGCCTTTTAGCTTTCGCTACTTGTTTTAATCACTGTAATGTGTGGCGGTGTGTTCACCGATTTTATTAAGAAAAAAAATAAACAAACAAACATTGTGTTGATTATCGGGCATTTTAATGGAGTGGAGCTCTCTCACTTCAATTTTGCGCAATTCAGCGTGTATGCCCTGTATCGATTAATACCTAGTCATCGGCACAATTTTGAGCAAACACTTAGGTTATACTATGTGCTTGGTTCAATTATGCCCTGCATCTGTTTGTTGTATTGCATGTGTTCTTTTCCTTTAATGGCGTAATCTAATTTGTCTGCTTCTGCTGAACACAAATTCATCATCATCTTCTTCTTCTTGTTAGCCTTTTCTCCTATTTGTGTATCTTTGCAGTTTCATATGCTATTCTTGAACTGAACCACTCTAAACTAGCTTTCTGTTTCATTAATTAATGGTTAACTTGTTTGCTTTCAGCAATCATTCTGCCCGTTGTTCAAAAACAGCACCAGCTTCTTGTTACCTTGCTTTTGTGTAATGCTGCTGCCATGGAGGTGAGCTTGCTTTGTCTCTATCAACCTTATGATTTAGGAGTGGCATTTGTGTAGTTTATCAAATTGATTAGAATATTTCCCTTTTTCTTCCTGAGAAAAGGGTTAGACCATAAATTCAAAGATGAAAATTTTCACTACCAAGCAGGAATGGTCATAGAGTGTGCCCAGGATAAAGTAATTGTGCTTCAATATCGCAACGGAATCAGAGGTTTACTAATATGATTTCCATTCTCACATGGATTCTGCAGGCTCTTCCTATATACTTGGACAAACTTTTTCATCCTGTAGTTGCTGTTGTTCTCTCTGTAACTTTTGTTTTAGCTTTTGGTGAGGTATTGATTTATTGATGAATTTCTTTCCATCTCGGAAGCAGAGAGATCTTTCTAAAACTATACTAACTTGTTTTAGATATGCCGCTTCAGATTATTCCACAGGCAGTATGCTCTAGATATGGACTTGCTGTTGGTGCTAACTTTGTGTGGCTCGTGCGTATTTTGATGATTATTTGCTTTCCAATTGCTTATCCTATCGGAAAGGTAAATTTCATTTATCTCTTGCTATTACATCTGGAAACTGCATTAAATCTGTTTGTTTCTTTCCTTTCTTTTGAATAACATGACAAGAGTGAAGAGTTTCCCGCATATCCGAAATTGCGCCTTATTGTGCATAATTTGGAGGAATTGAATGATCATTTTCATGATATTTATTCATTGATTGAAAATTAAGGTTCTTGACTTGATGTGGTGATTTATTCATGATTTTTATCCATGTAACGTTGATGTGGTGATTCAGGTTCTTGACTTGGTATTGGGACATCATGATGCTTTATTCCGGCGTGCTCAGCTTAAAGCCCTCGTTTCTATCCACAGCCAGGAGGTAATTTTTGTGCATTATTGAGAGTAAAAAGCTTATGCATTACTGGGATGACCAATTCATTTTACCCCATGATGAAATTAAGTAATACCGTGATACTTTCAGGCTGTAACTGAGCTCTTCTCATCATAAACTACTGGCTTCTTTCTTCTTTTACTCTAGGCTGGTAAAGGCGGTGAACTAACACATGATGAAGCTACCATCATTAGTGGAGCACTTGATTTGACGGAAAAGGTCTAGCAAAATCAATGCATTGAAGTTCACTTTCTCTCAGTTTCCTGTTTCTTATTTATTTATTGCTCGGAAAGGGCAACCACCCAATGGTGGGAATGGCCAAGGTACACCCCTACCGGGTTTTATAAATAACGAGCAAAATAAGTGCATGTATGATGTGGGGCATATGGCCAAGGACATTACTCCAAACACCTTAGCCCAAAAGCAAGAGCGAGGCTGCAAGGGACAAACCCTCTCTGTACAAAATGATGTGAGAGAGTGACATATACAGAAATAAAAAAATCGAGCATCAATCGACCAAAGAGACTCTCCTTGGTGTCACAATATACGATTGAGCTAGTAAATAATAGTGGGATAAGAACAAGATATACAAGCAATGGTACGATAAAATAATTAGCTGTTAAGAAGTATATTCCAACAATGATAAAGCAAGCCCTATTTAAGTAGGTACATACATGATGGATCAAGTATAAAGCCAAGGAATCTCCAGGCATGTCTGATTAACCAAGAGAATCACCAAAATATCACTTTTGTAACATAGCCAAAATTGAAAAGATTCCCAGGACTTCTCCCACAAAAGAAAATAGCCATGTGAGAATGTCCTCTACCATATAACAATCCTATTATTGTGAGATTAGTGAAGCTCACCCAACTAACCCTGTTGTATGGAGAGGATGTTAACTCTCTGTTTTGCCATCCTTTCTCTTTTTAATTTTTAACATGGACGCCTTCAAGTACTAAATTGTTTCAGTTGATAATCTTATAAGATAAATCATGAGAAGGAAACAATTTTAAACCACCATTGCTGGAACAATCTGAACTTAGAGTTTGACACTGCTGGAACAATTTGAACTTAAAAGTAGTTGTGTTTTCACTTGTAATAAGTAGATAGACAGCAAGCTCACATGATTTTTCTGTTACCTTTTCCTCTCTAATTTTAACTACCTTTGGTCAACCCCCGTCTCATGCATATTCTCAAAGATGAATCTTGTTTCTCCAAATCTCAAAGATGAATCTTGTTTCTCCAATTCAGTGTCAATTATACGTGCTCTTTAGAACTTTGTATTTTTATTGTAGAGAATTGTGACTTCTTGTTTTCTGAAACACGTGCAGACTGCTGAGGAGGCTATGACGCCTATTGAATCAACCTTTTCCCTCGATGTAAATTCAAAGTTGGATTGGTGCGTTTATGCATAAGATTTCCATCTCTTCAGGATATTTATCTCCCTCTCAACCTATCTTGTATGTTACATTTGCCCATTAGCAAAAGAGTGCTGATTTTTACATGTCCTATAGAAACTGTCCATTTCTTTTTGTGTCTTTACCTGTAATAACCAACATGATACATGGTATTCTACCTTCTCAAGTTTTGAATGTTCATCTTGCTCTTATGATGAACCTATGCTTTTCTCCCAAAAAGTAAAGAACAGGGAAATCTCAGATCAGAGTAAGAGAACATCATAGTATTATGTATTACTTGGAAAATTCTGGGAGGGAGAGGGGGAGAGAGAGATCTTCATCATTGCGTCATCTCCTATCGTTTTCCTTTTTTATGTTGTCTGACATGGTTTCTGGAAGTCTGAAATCATCTATCTAATACACCTTGTACTTATACAGGGAAGCAATAGGAAAAATTCTTGCCAGAGGTCATAGTCGTGTTCCTGTTTATTCAGGGAATCCAAAGAACATTATTGGACTTCTACTGGTCTGTATGAAATTCAAGGGTCAAGATTCCACGACATCTATTATCTAGTTTACCAATTGCAGATTAGAGGATTAATACTGTCATGTGTTCTTTTTGCTGCAATACAGGTGAAAAGTCTTCTTACTGTGCGAGCAGAGACAGAGACTCCTGTTAGTGCTGTTTCCATCAGGAGGATTCCTAGGTCTGTTACCTCCCAATTTATTTTTACCGTTTTACTCTGTATTTCTAAGCAGAATCATAAGTACTCTATAAATTCTTATGCACCAACGTTCCAGGGTTCCAGCAGATATGCCCTTGTATGATATTCTCAATGAGTTTCAAAAGGGAAGTAGTCACATGGCAGCTGTAGTGAAAGTGAACAGGAAAAATAAGAGCCCTCCTATTCTTCATGAAAAGGAGAAAATTCGAGAGAGCAAACTTGGGAATGAGGATTCACAATTAACTGCTCCTCTGTTGAAGAAGCACGATCAAATATTAAATAGTATTGTGATAAATGTTGATAAGGATTTGCTGCTGCAAACAGCAAGTAAAGAAAAGTCTTTGCAGCAAAATGGTGTTGTGACAAATAATTTTACTGATCTTTCTGAGGATATTGATGATGGAGAAGTCATTGGCATCATCACTCTAGAAGATGTTTTTGAAGAACTTCTGCAAGTAACCTTTCCTACCATGCTAGTGAATTTACTGAAATTTATAGGAAAAAGTGTCAAATTGGCCTCTTAACTCCAATAAATAGGTGCAATGGGATCCCTTAATTGGAAAAAGCTCTAATGAGATACCCTAAATTAGCAAAATAGTGCAATCAGGTTCTAATCTTACATATTCAGTAGATTATCAGTAATGTTGCATTAACTAGGTTTCCATGTGTACTTATTTCATATGTGGTGGTGATTTGGTTTGATGAATTGGACATCTTTGAACAAAAAAACAACTTAAGATGCAGGACTCTGACAACCGTGGCTTACTCCATCCAGCAATATCACAGCCATTGCTATATTTTAAAAAATTGATTTTTTTTTTCAACAGCCATGGGTATCTTGTTTATGTTTGACAGCCGGTGGCTGTTCTTAAAAGACAATTCAAACACTTGGGATAGATGCAAGTATTAGAACACCACATGTTAACCTAGTCATGCTTAATGTTTAAGATTAGGATCCAGTTGCATTATTTGGCCATTTTAAGGTACCTCATTGAAGGGTTTTTTCCCCCTTCAGTCAGGGGACCCACTTGCACTATTCATTGGACTTATGATTGACATTTTTTCAAAATTTATGATTGAAGTTAGCGAGAGATGTCTGCATTTTGTAACTTATAGGTCCTTGGTTGCACATCTTTTATGACTTGTTTTTTACGAGTGCAGGAGGAAATTGTAGATGAGACTGATGTATATATTGATGTACACAAAAGGTATTACATATCAACTTTCTGTTTGTATTTCATGCCTTTTCCTCCTTTTTATTTGACAATTAATATCTTAGATAACCTTAGCACACTAACCTAAATTATCCTAATAGCAATTTGGGATTGTTTGGCATTATTATGATTGCAGAATACGCGTTGCTGCAGCAGCAGCAGCTTCATCTGTCGCTCGAGCACCTTCTGCTAGGAGGCTGACAGGTCAAAAGGCTTCGGTAAGTTATGCAGCATCTTAATAACTTGCTTTGCAATGATCAGAATAAATAAAAGATGCAGTAATTTTGTGCATTCTTATCTCAAGAACACCATTCCCGTTGCTTTGACACATGGAACAAGCCTATGGATGTAAGTAAAAAAAGAAAAAGAAAAAAGAGAGAGTTAATACCTAATTTAGTCATAAACATCTTTTTGTGCTTAATTGGGTCTTCGACTTCGATGGTTTTACCTAATTGAGTCCTATGTCTGTAGCTTGGTAATTTTCCTTCTATCCATACTCAATTTAGTCTTCGACTATAGTGGTTTTACCCAAATTAGTCCTTGACTATAGTGGTTAATATCCAATTTAGTCCTCGACTATAGTGGTTTTTCTTGATTTAGTCATTAATTCTAACCGCTGAGGATTCAATTAGGTAAAACCATCAAAGTTGAGGACCCAATTAAGCACAGAAAGACATTTAGGATTAATTTGAGAAAAACTACTATAGTCGAGGACTAAATTGGGTATTAACTCAAAAAAAAAAAAAATGTAAACAAGAGATGGTATAGAAATAGAACCACTGGGTTTTCTTGGGGTTTCTTGTCTTTAAAAACTAATTAAAAGTCATTCGGATATGTTTATACTTGAAAATTTGCTTACTTTAGTTCCCTTACAAAATATGGATCCAGAATGGACCAAAACCAACATTAGAAATCATTCGTAGAAACAAATCGTGTGTTACTGTGCTGTGCCATTTCATATTTTTGTGGTTTACGTATTTCAATTAACCAGGGAGGCCAAGGAAAGCAAGGAGTAAAGGCAAAGAAGTCGGTTGAGGACGACTCAAATAGATAAAGCGAAAAGAATCTCTTAATGAGTGCCCACCCGGCTCTAATTGTCTATAGAAGGTTTCTACGTAACTAAATTGCTTGACTACATGTAAGATGCGGATGGTAGACTTTTTGCTTGTAACCAACCTGTAACACTTAAAATCACAATGGTAGGCTTTAATGATGAGTATGGTATAGTAATATTTTGTAGCTGTAGATAAATTCTTCCTTCTCTGTTTTATATACGTATTTGATTTTTCTTTCTTATGAAATTTTCCTCCATTTTAGCTTGTGTAAAATAAAATGAGAGAAGTTTATATTGGTTCGAATGACTAAATTTTTTTAGAGTTTAGCTTGTCTTAGTAATTTTTGTAACATTTCAACTTTTTCTCTCTTGCTTGTATCTAATCCAGTTTTGTGAATGTTGAAACTGTTTCTCAGTATTTTTGTAATTCTTCCTTAATTCTGCATCAATAATCTTGTAAGGTAGATTCTTTTTGTTGACTGCTCTATTAGAGCATCCTCAATAGTTAGGTTTTTTTTTTTAAAAAAAAGTTTAGCATTCACCTCATCATCTACTACCTTAGTAAGTTTTTTTTTTCCTTCAGTTTTTTATGGATTCGTCATTTTATTCCACTATATTTTAACTATTTCTTTATTTATTATCATTGTAAAAATTATAATTACAATTATTATTTTTATTATATTAAAATTAAATATGTCAAAATTAAAATAAATTTATAATTATAAAATTTCAATTCTAATAATATTAAAATTAAATACTACATTTATATTGCATCAATTTTTGTTCAAAATTTAAAAATTTAACAACAAAATTAAACAAGAAAAACTTTTTAAAAAATAAAATAAAATAAAAATAAAAAGAAGTTGGCCGTTGTAATGGCCAGCTTAAAAAAAATAATACAAGCTTCATTTCAGAGTGGTTGTCAGCTGGTGGCCACTCTAAAGCACCCCAATAGGTGCATGTGGAACAAACGCCCGCTGGGGCGACCATGTGCTCAAGCGCACACTTTTTTTTTCTAACAAAAAACCTTCACTTGTAGGCAAAAAATTTACTCAAAGTCTTCCTCTCCCATTAGCCAAAAATTCATGCTCAGTTTTTTCTACATTGCAAAAATCACAAAAAATGCACTAACGTCTAACGTGGATGCTCTTAGTGTTATACAAAGAAGTTTTTAATTAGAAGACTTGGCTAAGAAATTTGCTTTTCTTTTACTTCTTTGTTGGTCACTTCACTGATTATCTTCGGTATGTATGACTTCAGTAATATGAGAGTGTTCTTCAACTTTATTGAACTATCTTCATTTCTTAATTTTACTACTTTTTTCTCCAATACTTTTTGAGGCTTACTTCACTAGATGCTTTTCAAGTCTTTTATGTTACTAACTTCAGTTCTTTTCGCTTTACTGTCAGCACACTAAGTGGTAGGGGACTGGCCAAATGGTTTGCTCCATTCACATGGGTGAGGATCGAACCCCCAACCTCATACTTAAGGGACAAGGTGCTGAACCACCACGCCAACCATATTGGTTAAAATAAGATATTAAAAAAAAGTTTGAAATCGTAAAATAATACAGAGTAATATAAATTACATGCATCATAAAAATTTATTTGATACAATTATTCATAACTTGAAATTCATACAACTATCTCCTACTCACATGGTTTGGAAATCACACTATTTTTTACCACTGAAAAATTGTAAAAAATAAATAAATAAATAAAATTTAAACTACTTTTGGGTTCTACAAAATTGCATCTAAACATCAGTGACCAATAGGTCAAGGTGGTCGAGATTGTCAACCACTTTTTTTTTTAGTGACTAGTTAGCTTGTTGTGAATTCTAATTTTTAAATCATTTGTAATTGATTTTCTTTTTCTTTAAATAGCCCTGTGATGGGGCTTGGTGGCCCAACACAATTAATTTTAGTGGGCTAGGGGGTTATTAAGGTGAAATTGGGCAGAGCATAATGGAATATATATGGGGCCAAATTGCGAGGAGGCTTGAAACTTAAGACTAGAACCCAAGATTTGCAATCATTATTCTGTGAACCATGGTTCAAAAACACATAAAATACATTATTCTAACATATAAAGTACATTATTTTAACTCATAAAATGCATTATCTTACCACAGAAATTTCATTCTAACACATAAAATACATTATTCTAACTCATAAAATATATTATCTTGCCCCAAAAAGTTCATTATATAAACATATAAGCACGAGATTTTTAAACGTTAAAATGACGTTGTTTTGGACCGTGGCCACACAATAATTTGTCCAAGATTTGGGGGAAGAGGTAGTAGAGAAGTGTTTGTGCGTCACCTAGCTAGCTTGTAGGTTGCAAGGCACCGGCACTAGGCACGGTGGGGCTATGTTGACAACATTATGTAGTCGGGTAATCATACACAACCAAACATCAATATTGGTAATCATTACGATTCTACCATACTACCAAACATGCAAAATACTTTCTCCAAAACTCATTACCATTACCAAGCCTTTGATGCCCATTCCGATTCCGATTCCCATGTACAAACCAAACACACTCCTATTCGCACTATCTTATTGTTTCGAAGCTCAGATTCCGCTGAAGTGATGATATACGGAGCCAAAGGATGTTGGACTTCAACCACAGAGAATGACAGGAATCTGGAGATTGAACTGAATTTCTAAGAGGAGAGAAGAGAAATAACAAGGAAAAAAGTGAAGATCGTATTGTACCTGCTAACATGCAATAAGAATGAACTGATATCAAGTCCCCTTAGTTAAAGAAGCCCATGATGGTAGATTGTTATATAATTACAAATTCTGAACTGGACAGGATGGCCTTCCTGTTCCTCTATTTATCTAAATACAATATGGTTAGTTATAGAATTGTATTATTTGGCAGCAAGCGCTTTCATTGATGTAATTTCGCATCAGCGGGTCTTTTGTTGTACATCGAAGTTGCAGCTGGAACTTCCGCTTGAGATGAGACGGGGGCAGAAAGAGGTTGGAAATTTGTGTTCCCTACGAACCAGTATAGCACCCACTTCAAGTTACAGAGGGTGTACTTGAGAGCTTTGGTCCAATTCTCCTGTTTGTTAAAGCTTTGAGTGATTGAGCAATTTTCTACTTTGTCATTTTCAATCCTGTGAAAACAAAACAAACAGTTAAAACCCAACATTGGCATTCGCGTGCTATATGAAATCCAGAGTTTTTGAGCATTTAGAGGGTAGAGATGCAAAAATAATGATATCACAAAGAGGTTCATATAATCATATCCTAAGACTTGTGCAATTCCCTGATCGTGAAATGTGTCCACTATTCACCGTCTTCAAAAACCTCTTAACGTTACGAGGGATAGAGAAACTCAAGAAACTGTATCATGTCAGCCTCCAATAGAGAATTCACAGCTTCATACTTCATAAATTTTAAAAAGGAGATGAATGTTGGCAAAAGTCATTTCTCAATTGCAAAAAAGAGAAATGAATTAATGCCCAGAAAGTGATGATGTAATGTGATCAATAGTAAGCATTTACTCATCTTTTTTTAATCTTTTATATTAGGACCAAAAAAATCCAGAATCAAGTTCTTCAAGATTCAAGCGGGGCTTACTTGTAGGGAAGCCTAAAACGTTTTTCAGGAGGAATATTGTTCTCTCTATCTTTAGCATTGGCAAACTCAGCAAACTCCTTAAGGCAATTTAAAAACAAGGTCATTGCTTTGTCATAGCGTGTGCTCCAGAACAGGTTTACTGGACCAAAGCTTCAAAAAGGGGGAAAGTCATTAGTTTGTAAAATATAAATACAAATAGATATCAAAATGTTGGTATCTGGAACAAGCAAAAGGTTCAAGAACAAATCTGGGATGCAATTCTATAAACAAACACAATTACATGAAATGATGAAAACAACCATATCATAAAAGCAAACAGCGCGAAATAAGTAATAATATTGAAAATGAAACAAAACACAATTTAACTGGCTTCAGAGATGTAAAATGTCTATAAATTCTGTCAAGCAGAGGCATGATTATCTGATTCATCTCATGCCGATTCTCTTTTATTGCTAAGTGTTCTACAATCTCTTTTCCAAAAAAAAATGGTTGCTCTGGACAGGGTGCACTCATACAATAAAGAAAATTTTGAGAAAAAAATAAATACTTGGTAGACCTTATCCAGAATAATGTTGTTGTGTTTGTATTTTGACTTACAGCTCATAAGTATTGTTGTTGGTGTCCATGATTCGAGGGTAACTTCCCATGGGAAGAATCTTTATCCGGTATCTAGTGATAAACAGTTAATGGCATTACATTTGCTCAATAAGGTTGGTTCAACATGTCAACATAGATACACTTTCAAAAGAAACAACCAGATTTACATATAAACCAGTAGAAAGGATACGGAAACTTTGGTCGAAAATATTGAGCCATCGTATGGAGAAGTAAGCAAGCTTGGCCCCATGCAGCATTTATCTCATCCCATTCAACCTAGACATTTTCCCAAAAAAAAAAAAAACTGATAAATTAATAAAAATCCTAGGGAAAGAAAAGCATATTTAGACATTGAACACAAAAGTAGACTTTCCACAAGAAGCTACACAAACACATCTATAAAAGGAAATAAACTGCAGCAACAAATATGTCAAACAATCAAATGTCATCCAGGTTCTATGGGTGTCAAATATCGTACTACATGCTAAAACAACATCCATTTTAATATAAATCTCTAACTGTCATGAAAAAAGAAGGTAAAGTTTTAAATGGCTCTGGCCAAACATTTTACATTAAATTTATGGTTTCATATTGTAGGATGCTGCTCAAAAAGAAAGAAGTCATTAAATTCATCTCCCAGAGAAAATTGTGTTGAGTTACATACTGGAATTTTAGGAAGTCTTCCCAAGCGAAAGTTATTAATTGTTCCAAATTCACCATCGTGTCCAATTGGGAAGGCATCATTAAGTACATTTGTCCTCTTCAACAACTCTAAATGAGCTTGTGAGACTTCAGTCTTAGCCAAAATTGCATCTCTCTCCTCCTGTTGACAACAATTTATTTCTTAAAACTTAAACACACCAGCAACATAAAAAGATTTGTTCCGTTAGTCTAGTAGCATAAATAGATCAATAAGGAACTATGGAACTGGTGACTCGTGCCAGTAGCACAACTATCATCCCATTACAATGTGAAAAATGAGGAAGAATAACTAGATTAAGACCTTATGGCAGATCAGAATGATGCATACACTAATATGGGGCAGAAGAATTAAGAATTTGTAAAACAAAAAGGTATTAAAAATAACTAGAGAAACCTGATGAGAGATCAACTGAAACTGAAAGTTGTTGAATTCTAGCCAATACCTGGAAAGACAAGATCATATGAAACAACAAGACTAACAATTTAAAAAAAAAAATGAAAATATCATGTCAACCAAGAACCAAACAGATAAGCTCTTTAATACAACTAGTCAAATAGAATATTCAAATCAAGTTCTTCAGGGATTACTTTTCCTCCAATTCCTTAAAGCGGGAAGATTTTAGTTCAAGTTCCTTTAGCTCAGCAGTTACTTCTGCACATTGCTTCTCTGTTTCTTCTATTGCCGCTTCAAGTTGCCGTTCTTCTTCTTCTATCTTGAATAGCAATACAAAATAAAAATATATATCAAACATAATGACCAATTTAGCACAACATAAACAAAGCATATTTTGGACTGCTGGCAAGAGACATTCACTAAGCTTTTGCATAATCTTAAAAGCAGTGTTAAAGGGAAAATGATCATAATAATATTTTTTAAGGCATCAAAGGAAACAGGGACAAGAAGAAAAAACTTTCCAGAAGTAACCCATCATGACACTAATTGTCAAAGATAGGTTGTTGGTTATAAACTGTATTGCCAACAGTGTGATGCCCACTAGATTCACTAATCCAAAAACTATGATACTCTTACCGTGATGGACTGCGGTGTGTTCATATGCACAAAAAGAAAAGCCATCAATTACTTAATTTCTTATCTATGATTTACCTAATGATGCTATTTTGACAAAGTCCTCCAGTAATCAAGACCATGTAAAAAGATGCCATATACTTATATGCATGCTAAAATATGTACTTCAGGTAGCATTGCACTTGCAATAATCTTTGTCTAAAACATGTACAAGGAAGATGAGAGAGTTTTTTATTGATCATTGTTGATCAAGCACCTTTAGTTTCTCCTTCAAAAAATCAGCCTCAGTAAGAACATTTCTTGCCTCACCATCCAATCTCTGAAGACAAGCTTCATATGCTTTTATATCCCTGTTAACATCTTCAACCTCCTTATCAAGTTTATCAGATAACACTCTCATGCATTCAAGACATAAAGGCTGCTCAACCTGGGTTTGTGTTGTGGCAATGTCAAAGGCACGTTTTAGGATGGTAATAGTGGAATTAAAGCCTGAATTGTTTGGTTGTATAGGGGCACTGGTAGGTCCATCTTCTTGTGATGGCAGATTGGTTCCAGTTCCATCAGATGCACTCGCATACTGATACACTGAAGCGGCTGGTGGAGGCAACACCACAAAAGACTCTTCCATTGCCCTACCAAACTGGCTTGAATCGGGTGGATTGGTTACTCCTCGAGTGCGAGAAGGAACCCCCAGCCCATGATTTCTTTGCTTGGGTAACACAACAAATGAATTCTCCATACGCGTAGACCCTGTTACACTGCCAGCTCCATGGATAGAAGAACCCTGCATAGCTGCATGTCCAGTTCAGATTAGCATCAATTTAGACTCAGAAGTGCCCTTAAAGACAAGAAGAAACAGCAAAACCTCTACAATTGCCAAGGAAAAAGAATATCATAAACGCATAACTAATGCACCTTAGAATGGTTGGATCAACAACACAATTCTCCAACATCAATTAATCATATAAACTGCTTATTTAGCAAATACCACCAGGGTTATTCCATGGCAACAAAACTAAACATTGAGACTGATAAATACTTTCGTGTAGACTCACAATATTCTGACCAAAAATCAAGAATTAATTACCATGATATAGTGCACCACAAAATTCTCATATATTCTAATAAACAAACATCCTGAGCCAGCATAGGCACACACAACCTCATGTGCATATAAATAGAATATTAAAAAAATGTTAGTAACATTCAACAAGAAGCTTTAGTAAACACAAATACCCAAGGAAAGTAAGTTATTATATAGAAGCTCAGCTAAAACTTACTACTGTTCTACAATATTTAATAAATAAAAGACAGTGGGATGATTCCACTTAAACCCACATATATCTAGGCACACACTTCAGCCCCATAATTACCCCATTTTGTTAATACTCAAAGGAAAAAAAAATTGGCTTTTAACCTCAACACCATCCAAATTATGCAATTATAAAATACTAATTACGAGAGCTCTTTGTCTAAGAATCGGCTACAGTAATAAGATGAGAATGATAAAATTAACAAAATGTGAATAAGCAAAGAATTTAGATGTGGGAAATTGGGATCTGGTTTAAGACTCAAACATGGCTCAGCCTCAAATCGAATAGGAAAAATACATGCTTTATTACAAGAAAAAAAAAAAAGAAAAAAAAAAAGCCATAAACAGAATCTTTTATCTTTTATGCACGGAAATAGGGCAATTCAAAGAGGGGCTAACCGGAGCGAGATGAAGAGGAGGAGGAGGAGTCGGCGCCGAAGAGCTTGTCAGCATAAGAATCAACGCCAACTATGCAAAAGGAATTATGGCAGTTTTGGCAGAGATAGCGAGGGAGATTTGGGTCGACGGGTAAAGTCCGACCCTTATCGGAGTTATTATTGCTGCTTTTCTTCATTGCTTTGATAAATTAGCTTCAACTCTAGAGATATGGCTGAAGAGGTTTGGAAGAATTACAGACTTGATCAAAGTGATGTGATAAATGAGTGATATCGTGCCCTAACTATGGCAGAAGAATCCAATCAGAGAGAAAGAGCGCGCGGGAGGCTGTTTGGGGTTGCTTCCTCAAACACCGTACTACACCAAAAAACAAAAGGAAAAAAGAAAAAGAGGACATTTGTTTTGGTTTTTTTTTTAGGTCTCATGAATATTTTAGTCTCTGTATTAATTAATTTTTATTTTTCAAGTGGAAAATGAGAAGTGTTCTACAGTTCTAGTAGGAAATAGAATTTTATTATGTGTTATTGTTTTATTAGATGAAGTCATGAAGAAAACAAAAGTGGTTTACTTTTTTTTTTTTTATTTAATTAGAATATGTCAGTAAAGAGTAAGGTCATCTTTAAGGGGACACCAAATTAATAATTTTGAACATCATTCCGCCATTTTACCATTTTTTTTGAACTCCAACTAGTGACAAAATGGCAAAAATTTTATCGCTGGTATGGCGCATCACTATTCACCGGCGGCAAATGGAGGAGGGGTATAAAACTATCATTGTGTCTTTATTTATTTTAATAATTTCAAATATATCTTTTATTTGTTTCATTTGTATCTTTTGGATTCAATCCTTGACTTTGGGTATGGAGCAGCTTTAAATCTCCAAATCAGCTGTCCCACCCAATAGAGGTGCCTACACTCCAACGAAGGGTTAGCCACTGTGTCCGACGGTGGAAACCTTGGGTTACACAAAAAAAAATACTTATATTTAAAGTTTGTATCATTAAATATAAATTATATCATTTTAAATATCTCATCGAGACAAATGAAACAAGATTAATATTAAATATTGAAAACAAAAATTATTATTGAATTAAAATCTATGAGAGAGAATTGTTTTTTAATATTGTCAAAATACATTTATTTTTTAAAAAATTTAAGGAAAGCCATCATCAGTTACCCAGAAGTGTGTTCTGCATGAAACCTACCTCGTGACCTAAAAGGATAAATACTACAATGAGGTAATTAAACCGACCTAGGTAGGTTGCCTATAGCTTATCGGCTCTACCTAAAAAGACCGATAAGTAGCTCCTACCAATAATCAAACTTGGAAGTTTGTCGTTATTAAGTCAATTGTCTAACCAACTCAACAGGAAGTTTTCCCAAAATGCATTTATTTAACAATTACTCCGTACAATTTATGGTGTAAGGATACTTGGATTGGGCATAGGCATGAAATTAGGCTAAATGAGCAATCCATGGATCATATTCATATTAAATTAAACGACATAATTCGCTGAAAGAGGTAATCATAATCATATTAATTGATTTGATAATAATACTGCTAAATTTAACACCCATTTAACAACAATTTTAACGGGAGACTATTTGTAGTAAAAAATGAAAGTCAATGTACGTGTTTTGGTTGGATTGAAAGTCGATGACTAAATTGAGTACTAACCCAAAAATCAGATGACCATCTCTTTAATTACTTGTCAACAAATTGACAATACCAGTAATCATATTATAATTATGTCACTTTTAACAAAAAATAAGATAAGTTTTATCGACTTATCAATGATTATCAATATTACATTAAGAAGACTTAATTCATTCTAATATGAAAATTATTATGACATTAAAATTTTAATAAAACATTATTAGACCTAGCTTACTCAGTTAAGCGATCATATATCTGCGTATACTCTAAAGATATTGAGTCTAATATTGTTCTTTGGTCGTAGACTTTTTATGTACAAACAAATACCCGGAGTATTCCGGGGTTATCGATCCACAGGGAAGCGGGGTATTAAGCACTAGTTACTAATTAATTCACGAGAAGCTATTCCAACGCTAACAATGGGTATTTATCTAAAAT
This sequence comes from Ipomoea triloba, assembly GCF_003576645.1. Lineage (NCBI taxonomy): Eukaryota > Viridiplantae > Streptophyta > Magnoliopsida > Solanales > Convolvulaceae > Ipomoea > Ipomoea triloba. The sequence continues at coordinate 24,611,940 of NC_044922.1, forward strand.
TATGAAAACAAAATAAATGAAGCAAGGCAAACGGACTTTTATATACAAGAGATTAAGAGCGGGATTTTTGGTTGTCAAAGTGTTAATCACCTAGTGCCAATCTAAAGTGAAATAACCATTCGAGTTCAACAAGTGTGGATGATTGCAATCTAAAAGGGAAAGATTACTCTCGTAATTCAAACCCAAAATAAGGTAATTGGAATACTCACTCTCGTGAGCTATTCACAACGCATAAGCAAGAACAAGCAATAAATGAAATACCCACTCTCGTGGGCTATTCACAATTGGAATACTCACTCTCGTGAGCTATTCACAATAAATCCCCTAATCAACATGTCCTCTCTCGAGGTACAAGAATCAAGTGCAATTGTGGGTGCTCTAATTCATAGACAAATTTAGCAATGAAACAAGTAATTAGGATGCTTAACTACAAGCATCAAGAAATTAAGCCACAATTACAACACAAGTAATAAACCCAAATAGATATTTCATTCAAGCAATTAAAGAACTAGGCACATAGGTTCATAAACACTTATCAATCCAAAAATCCCAAAGGAAAGCTTAGCCTATCATGGCTAAAATAAATTCAACAAATATACAATAAAGCTTTAAAATAGAAAAGAGAGGAAGAAATTCTCCCGAATGATGCCTCCAAGCTCTTCTCTTCTCTTGTTGTTGCTTCAAATCTTCTTCCTTGCTCTCATTTTTGGTCCAAATCCGCAGCCAAGCTTGTTAGGGTTGATAGGAAGTGATGCTTTTATAGTGGGTGGAGAATGGGGGGCAAAAATGGCAATTCAAAGAACTGCAAAATCGCAGATCTGCAACTCTCGCCGCGGCGAGCCTAATTCTCGCCGCGGCGAGAGCGTCACTGCCCAAAATTTGGGATTCTCGCCACGGCGAGAATGAAGCTCGCCACGGCGAGAATCCGCCTGTGACGAAGCTCCAACTTGCAGCCTGATTTTGACCCTTTTACCTTTAGAATCACACTTTAATGTCTTCATAACAATTGTAGCCCTTGAAGTCTTATTTCCAATGGCTCAAGAATCATCTCATTTGGATATTCATAGGAAGAGATATGGTCCGATTACCAAGATGTCGCCATGGTAGCGGGAATTACAACTCTTTGGCTCCTTTGAATTGGCTTTTGCTCCCAAATAGTTCTAATGCACTTCTAAACACATCAAAAACATCTAAACCAAGCATTATACCATTTAAAATATGAAAACAAGGAAATAAGCATTGGACACAACATTTTATCACACAATTAACTATAAAACCTACATAAAAACACAAGTAAAATAGGTACAAATGAGAGTGTATCATTCTTATATGTTTCTATGTAGATGGTGTGCTAATTTTTAGTTCAAGTATTGATGTAATAAAAGAGACTAGAACAATATTATGTGATAACTTTGACATGAAGTACTTGGATGAAACCGATGTTATACTTGGGGTAAAAGTCACAAAAAGTGAAAATGGTTACACATTATCACAAAGTAATTACACGAAAAACTATTGAAGAAATTTGATAGCTGTTGTTCAAAAAAAAAAAATTTGATAGCTTTGATGTGACATTGACTAAAATACCATATGATCGTAATGTAAAATTATCAAGAAATCTATAGATTAGTGTGTCTGAATAAGAATATGAAAAAATAATTGGGAATCTAAGGTGTGTTTGGTTGGTAGGTTTAGCCATTGTATGGGTATCAAAGTGATTGTTATTGTTTGGTTGATAGGTTTTCCAGGCTTCGTGTGTTTGGCAACCGCAGGAAAACGTGGTCAGCGGAAAACATTTTCCGTTGACCACGAAAAATCAATGCAAAATTCCGGAAAACAACTTCCGGACATTTCCGGAAATGGGAACAAGGCTCCATAGCGAGGAGGCGGTCTGGTTTCTGCCGGAAACCGGGCAGCCGCCGTCCTTTTTTTTAATTAATTAATTTATTTATTTAAAATAAATATTATTAGTTTATATATTTTTATATTTTAAATAAAATAATAAAAATATATAATTATATTTTTCTACTCATTTTCCACTCATTTTCCGAAAAATGAACCAAACACCCAAAGACAGTTTTCCGGAGTACATCTAAACACGGAAAATGAACTCATTTTCTGGAAAATAACTCATTTTTCAGAAGTCACTTTCCTGCTTTCCAAACGCACCCTAATTGGAAAACTCATACCCTAATGAAATAAGGATTTCATTTCCCTTTCTCATTTCTTCTCCAACTATTAATAATCATTCCCATTCCACCCTATTACCAAACATGCAAAATACTTTCACCAAAACTCATTACTATTACCAAGTATTTGATACCCATACCGATTCCGATTCCCATGTGCGAACCAAACACACCCCTAATGTTTTAAATTCTAATGAATTACACTAGATTTGATATTGCTCTTGTTGAGGAATAGACTTAGTTGCTATAGCCACAATCTAAGTGAAACCAATTGAAATGCACTAAGACGGGTGTTGCGGTACCTCAAAGGCACCTGGAGTAGGGGCTTCAATTCATTATGCTAGATTTCCTATAGTCGTGGAAGGATATTGTGATGCGAAGATGTCAGCTACACCCGTGGATATGTGTTAACTATGTGCGAAGATATTGTGGGAATCAACTAAACAATCATATATAGCTAGACCAACTATGGAAGGCGAATTCATAACCCATGATCTAGCAGGCTAAGATGTGTGGCTAATAAACCTACTGGTAGACGTGCTAATGTGGAGGTGTCCAACGCCATCTATGCCTATACATTGTGATTCACAAACTGCTATTTGTAAGGGTGAGCAAAAAAATCAAACCGCCCAAATATTTCAATTTTTGGTTCGATTTCGATTATTAAGGTAAAAAAAATTCGGTTATTTCGATTTTTCAGTCGGTTATCAGTTTTTCAATAGAAAATCGAAAACCGACCGACTTACCGAAGGTTAATCTAAAGCAAAAAAATATATATAACTTCATCTCATTTACATTTTGCAAGTCCATAGTCTATCACATTAATTTTAATCACTTATTGGATTGTCATTTGTTAACCATATAATGTATAAATAACATGTTTATTTAAAAAAAAAAACATGATTGCAGTAGGCGCTAGGCGCTAGTCGGGCGGTAGACTAGCGGCTAGCGCCTAAGCAGTCTAGGCGGTGCCTATGCGGTACATAGGTGGCGACCTATAAAACTAAAAAAATAATACATGTGTGGGTGTATGTCATATATTATATCATATATATTATATATATCTCTTACATGTCTTACTTATATAAATAAATAAATTTAAATATATATAAATATAAAAAAAAAATTAACAATGCCGACTTGCTTGAGTTAACTCGGCTAACTCTATCGAGTTGTGCGAGTTAACTCGGCCAAATTCGGTTGAGTCGGTTGCCAACTCGACCAAGTCGGCCGAGTTAGGCGCTAGGCATACGCCTATGGAGCAATTCACATCGGTCTAGGGGCACATAGCGCCTAGGCGGAGGATTTTTGCAACAGTGAAAAAAACAAATCTTAGGACTTGTTTTATTGTTAGTTCTAATTGAAAAATAAAAAAATTTGTAAAAGCAATATAAGTTCTTATTTCTTAATTACTCTGACTTTCACATATCACTATATTTTTTACAGTATATAAAATTGAAACCAGTACAAATTTTTATTTATGCATTTAAAAATATATTTACAAATATACCTCACATTTTACACATTTACCGCACTAAACTACTATTGTACATTGTACTCGAGGACATTGATTTTAATTGATTATAAATAGTAAGATATTTTTTTTTGAAAAAATAGTAAGATATTGTTTTTCCTTTAATAATTTATTGTTTTAGCATTAGTCAAATAAATAAAATAAATTTAACTATCTTACTAAAAAAGTTTGGTTATATTTAATTGACTGAAACTGACCAAAAACTGTCAGTTTCGGTTATTTCAATTATGAATGTTGATCGGTCGATTTTCGATCGTTTATGAAAGTTTAGGTTAAATTTTCGGTTATTAATCAAAAATCGACTGACATCAATCGATGCTCACCCCTTGCTATTTGTGTAACAAAAAATAGTGTCTATAATGAAAAGAGAAGACACATAAGAATCAAACATGAGTATGTACGACATTTGATTGTGAACGAGGTAATCACATTAGAATATGTGAAATCTGAGAGGAATATTGCAGATTATCTCACAAAAAGATCTAAATCGAAAGGTAATCATTGACACATTAAGGGGGATGAGTTTAAAAGTCCGTGAGGTGAGAAATTCATGATGGATACGACTCTCGTGGTCAAACAAAACCATGAAAAGACTTACACAAATCTATGAGAATGAACATAAAATGTTATTAATAATTCAGTATTTAAATAATAAATATTGGTCTACTCTGAGACAAATCTAACAGATACACTCACAAGAGTGCAAAGGATTTATTGATCAACTAAGTAAATATCATCGGAAAGGTTAAAGAGTTTGACTTCGCATAACCTGCATATTTAGAGTTGATGTATGGACCCGAGTTCAAAACTTTATTTGCTCAATGAGTTTAAGAGATAATTCACTTTCGAGATGAAAGTTACTCAATGTCACTACATGTCAGATCAAGTGTAAACACTGATACTAAATAGTTTAATGATTTATTTGTATCTTATCAAAACAATGTTAGTCATAAATACTAATTGCTTCTTTTTCTGAATTTGTGGATATTTTTGGAGTTTATTTGAGAAATGTGACTTAATTACTATTTCCCAAATAATTTATGGATGTTTTTGAAACTTATTTGAATTTGATAACTTAACTAATGTTTCTTAAATAATTCAATGATTTATTGGTACCTTATTCCTAAAATCTATGATACAATTCAAGTTAACTAGGAAAACTTGAATTAATAAAAAAATAAAAATTCCAACCTGACGCTGTACAGCCTATCGAGTCATTATTGCATTGGACATTTGGACCCTTCTCCAAGAAAATTCACTAGACTAAGTCATGTGATATTCCTCTTTTACCCCTGTGTTGTCGTTGATTCACATTTTAGCATTTAAGCCTCCGTTGCCGCCGCCATTTCACAGAGAATACTGTAATATTTTTATTCCCTTTTTAATGCCTTTTGATACAAGTGGTTACAATAATTATTTCATGCGACTCAAACTCTTGATCTTTTTATTTAGTGGCATCCAATTGCATCCAATATAAGAGGGAATGAGTTCGAGCTTTAGTGGAAGCGATATTGGCTCTTTCTGCTTCATTTAGTTGAGAAAATAGCTATGAACAGATAATACATTGTAACCAAGACAATAGTATTCAAAAAACTCTTTTCACTGAAATTATTTTTTTAGTATTATTAATATTTACTCTATTCGACAAGTATCTTATGCTCCGATAGCATGTAATGATTCCTCCATGTGGGAGGTTATGAGATCGAGTTTCAATAGAGACGATATTGACTTTTTGTGCTTTTTATTTTATTTTATTTTTTATATACTTTTTGTACTTTAATAGATTGAGAAAGTATAGCAGATTTCGATAGTACTACTATATAATCACTAAAAATTAAATTATGCTACGAGAGTGTTACACTTCAACAATTTAGCAATCAAAATTAATATTTTTATTACCTTATACATTAATTATAACTTTGATAACTCAAAAATAAATTTTAATAACTTGTGTTGATTTGACAGTCAATAGCTGGCGAACACAACCGTTGACTGTCCAACAGTCATAAAATCAACACAAGTTATTAAAATTTGTTTGAGTTATCATGTGGCCAACACCTTTTGATTGACAAATTATACCTGGATCAGAGTCTACCTTGTATTATATATCTTGATCCAAAAATAACATTCAAAGTATATGTAGTTGATACACTCTGTACCTGTTGACAATTTATGTATCTGTAACTATCATATTATATGTAAGTAATTATCAAGTTATTTGCTTACATGCTATCAATACATAATGTGTTAACTGAAAATAAATAACTTTTGTATCAAGATTCATAATGCAATATAAACTTGGTATATCAATTGCGTTTGATTGACTAGTCCCACGGGTCACGTATAACTCGTAACATTATCTTTACATTTGAATTTTGTTATGAAGCAACAAAATCGTAAATTTCTGTTGTGATAATGGGTGGAAGACAGAACGGCATGGACTCTTATAAGCTGTAAAATTTAGAAATTTTAAATAATAGTTTTTTTCCCCAAAACATGAGTATAATAATACCACTTCTAAAGTCTCCATCTCCAAACGGATACTGCAAATACGCATCTTTCTATACACTCATCAATATCATCATCGTCTTGCCCTTCACACACTACCCTACGCCACAGCCACTCCTTATTCTCTCTGCGTACTGATTCTCGCGAGTTTACGCATATACTGAATTATATGCATAGGTATGGGATTTCATCACACTCGCTGTCTCTCAGCTTCAATTTCAATTGAACCCATCATCCCCTAGGGTTTCGTATGCCATCGTCGCTTCGCATTCTGAAGCCTTTTCTTTTTCGTTGCATGTTTGCGGATTTATACGTACAGAATAACTGAAAAGGTTTTCTGATCGGCTTTTTACTATTACAAGACAACGCCTCTTTCACCGATGTGTATTCGTCTCTGTTTTGTATGAAGTTTTTAAATTTATGATTGTTTTTTCCACTTCGTTGGCACAATTCAGTACGCCGGATTGTAGGGTTTTGGACTTTGTGTCTGAGCAGTAGTGATTGCAAATTTTCATGTGTTGATAATTTTTATTTTGTTAATTATTTGGGCTGTTTCATTTCGACTTTTAAAGACCTCTGTGTTGATAATTTGGCTCTGTCTGTTGTCAACATTTTGAATTTCTTATTTTTGTTCCTGCTTTCTCATATGTGGAGTGTTAGGGTTTGAGACATATTGTACATGTTGAGAATTCGGCTCAGCTTTCTGTTAATTGTTTGGTCTGTTTGACTGTTTCTCACCTCTTCTTAGGGTGTTTTCTGTGCCAATTTTGAGTTGACATTTTCATACTTATGTTTATCTTTTACAATTATGCAGAGTTGAATTTGTAATTATTTAAGATGGGATTCAAAAAAGTATATAGCTCTTTGCAGGAGGTTTTCCCCGAGGTATGCTCACTATGAAAAGTTTCTTGTTACACTATGCCAGCTGTACTTAATTTTAACTGGTTTTTGTTTCTTTGCTCTAAAATCTATGCAAGTTTAACTAATTCCTCTGTTTATGTGACCCTAGGTTTGGTACCATGGTGTGTGTTGAGGGTGAACTTTAATTTAAATTATAAGAACATTATTTTCCTGAAATTGCCTCTCATCCTTTTGCTAAAATTAGAACTAGTTTCCCTTCATTCAAAAGATTGTATTTGTGACTATTCTTTGTAACCAATCATATGCAGTGAAGGAAAAACTTTACCTGATCTTCTCATTACTTGAAACAGGTTGATTCTCGGGTTCTAAGGGCTGTTGCTATTGAACACTGTAAGGATCCTGATGCAGCTGTTGAGGTTGTTCTTACAGAAGTTATCCCTTTTTTGACAGAGAGATCCAAACCACTACCTGCTTCATCCCCTAAGAATGGGGCTTTAGCACAATCATCTTTTGGTAAGGCTTGTTTTTGTCCAAATGCTGTCTACTATTTGGTGGATGATTATTTTACCTTGCTGATCCAAATTCAGAGTGTTTTTTTTTTTTTTTCCTGGAATTTTTGTTGAAAGTAATTAACTTGACCATTTTGGTTTCATCAGCTGCTGTGGATTTAAGTGAAACTTTCCCGAAAAATGATGTTTCACTAAAAAATGCATCATCAACTGCAACATCTTGTAATGAAAAGCAAAATGACTTGTCATCCTATGATGCTATATGTGAGCAAGGCCAACCAGGTCAATACCATCAAGCTTCCAATGCAATTGAACAACAAGATGTACTTGAAGGCAGTATAAGTGGCAATTTGATCTCCTTTGAGACTCGTGAAAGTAGTGTCAGAGTTTGTCCTGGTTTATCTTCTAATATCACATCCTTTAAGTCAAATCCTGAAGTTGCTGCTGAAAGTTCCAATGCTGATAAATGTGAATCTTCTGGAACTCAAGAACCTGCTTGTGATGTACATGAAAAATGTGCTGGTAAAGATGACTATGGTGATAAATGTGAATTCTCTGAATCGCTAGAAACTTCTGCTTCTAATCTTCCTGAAGAAAGTCCGGAATATTTGAATGTGCCTGTTGAGATCAATGGCCTTGCAATTCATGGAGATAGCAGCACCACACATAAAGATACATGCAATGAAAAATCCTTGTATAGTGATTCTTTGGATCATGCTTCATCAAACATTCAAGCTCGTGAGAGCAATGCAGGGCTGGTTGTTGAAGCAGGAATGGAAAATGTTCTTCCTGAAGCAACAGTACTAAATGGTTTTATTAATGTTGTCTCTGATACCAGCGAATTGCTTAATGCTGACATGGAACCTATCGCTAATTCTATAGTTACCCGTTCTGGTCAAATTTGTAGAATTGATCTTCTTGAGGATATAATTGCTGAAGCAAGATCTAACAAGGTAAGGTGTTGTAATTTTGACCTTGCATCAAGTACCTGTTTCTCATTTGTCAGAGTAGATTTTGAGTGTTGCAATGCATAGTCTTAATTTTCCCAGATGCTTTCTGCAAAGCATATATACTGATAATTGAGTGGTTGCAAATCTGATGATTTAATGGCAGAAAGTCCAAAATCTAAAATCAAAATTTTGCAGAAAACCATGTTTGCTGCTATGGAGTCCCTTATCAGCTTAATGAGGGAAGTTGAACTTCAAGAGAAAGCTGCAGAACAGGCAAAGGAGGAAGCTGCTATTGGGGGACTGGATATACTTAAAAGAGTGGAGGACTTGAAAGAAATGCTGAAACATGCTAAGGAAGCAAATGACATGGTTGCTTTCCATTTCTAACAAAATGAAGTCTTGCTGATACGATACTGTGTTTAATTTCTTCCGATTTTGAAGAATTGCACCTTTTTAAAATTATTTTTTTTGGGTTGTTGCAGCATGCTGGAGAAGTGTATGGTGAGAAGGCTATCCTGGCTACTGAAGTGAAAGAGCTCCAGTCTCGCCTTCTCAACTTGGCAGATGAAAGGGATAAATCTCTTGCTATTCTTGATGAGGTGATGAAATTTTTGTTGTGTCGAGATGACACCTTTTTCCCTTTTATAGTTTGGATTCTTTCCTATGTTTCTACTCCTGTTGTGTTGTTGGAAGAATATTTTGTTAGGATAAAAGAACTAGCTTGTTATTCTGCTGGGTTCGTTTATTGGGGTCTTGTCAGAACTTCTGTATAACTTAAGTTAATATTACTTATGAGTATGCGTACTTTTTATAGAATTTGATGAGTATATACTAGCAGTGTGATATCCTTTTACCTGCTTTTATAACATCTTTCAATATAGATGCGCCAAACTCTTGAAGTACGACTAGATGCTGCCGAGAGAGAGAGGGAAGCTGCTGAACAAGAGAAGTTGCAAAAGGAAGAGCTTGCACGGAAAGCACTGGTTGAGCAAGAACTCATTATGGAGAAAGTTGTGCAAGATTCAAACATTTTGAAGCGAGAGGCAGAAGAAAATGCCAAGGTAAAAACCCTGCATATATTTGCGTGTGTTTGTGCATGAATTTGGAGTGTTACAATGCTTGATTGGGGCATTTTCTAAAGAATAAAATATCTAATCTCTTCATCCAACACTCTTATTCTTTAATTTCAGTTACAGGAGTTTCTTGTTGATCGTGGACGCATTGTAGATATGTTGCAGTAAGTGTTTTTATCCACTAAAACTCCAAATTTTGTGCAGGATGGCTGTTCAGTTACCTTGTCCAGCACTAAAGGTGTGGGCTCGGGTGATGTTGATTAAGAATATGAACATAACTGATAGGAGCCTTGGATTATTATCTGCGTTTTTTTACTCAATTTTTTCTGCACTTGGAGATCTGTATAGGGATTTTTCATGGATGCCGAGCTGTTTTTGCATTCTGTTTTGCAGAGGAGAGATATCAGTTATATGTCAAGATGTGAGGTTGCTAAAAGAGAAGTTTGATGATCGTGTTCCACTCAGCAAATCGCTTTCTTCCAGTCAGACAAGCTGCATTTTAGCATCTTCAAGCTCATCCTTGAAAAGTGTGGTACCTGATTCAGACCAAGTAGCTGCTGACCAAACTAATTTGTCAGGACGGCAGAAGATGGACAGCACATCTGCAGAGGAAACCCGAAATAATTGTAAAGCTCTTGTGGAGGATGGATGGGAAATTTTCGACAACCGTGAGTTGTGCATGTGAAGAAGGAAATGGTGCGCTTAGAATTGAGACAGCTCTGTCAAATTATAGCCTTTTTGCATTTTATCTTAAGTTCCCGCTCCTCCTCCCCCTTTCTGCTAAATAGCATTATTTTGGTTACATCTATTCTTGGTCAGCTAATGCCATGGAGTTTTGAAGGTGTTAATGATAAATAAAGTAGCATTTGCGCCAAAAAGTCTGCTTCTACGCCAAAGAGGCAGCTGAGTGAAATAGTACCGAGTATTTATACAGTGAAACTTGTGCAGGTTTCATTAATCATTACTCTTCATACATGTATATGTCGTTTATAAGAGCATCCTTAACAGGTTTTTTCTTTTAAGTTTTTGTTTGTGTGGAAGAGAGTCTGTGACATGGCTTAGGAGGATAGGAAAAAAAAATCATCCTTGGTTCTACTGAAGCCAAAAAGTTTAGGTCATGGTTTTTTTTAGAGTACTATCGACCCTGTTACAATGTAGTATATGTTCATAGCTATTGAAGCACAACGAGTCAACAGTTGCCTCCACTGAGACTCGAACCCACTCTCATCATCCATATGAGAGTGGTAATCGGGACACCGGATGTCACTCGGCCACAAAAAGATACTTAGTTGTAGTACCTGTCCATATTAACATTAGCAATTGTAAAAGATATTCGGTAAATTAGTTATTAACTTAGTTGTTTGATATAATTTCTTTTCTTAAAAAGTTAATTGAAAAAGTTACTATAGTTTTTTGAATTTTATCATTTTGGAATTACAAAAAGTTAATTAACAAACACTTTTATTGATTTTTTTAGGGTCAAACAACTAATAGTGATAAATCAAAATTAACTGATAAACTATACCAATCGGTTAATGGTGCCTTGCATAATTATTTATAAAAAACTTTTTTTAATCCCTAAGCCGGCTCACAAAATATGCAAGACAAAAACCCATACAGTGGGTTACTCTAAACCCTTCAGTAACTGCACTATAACTTTCACTACCTTGGATTGGTCAACCTACAAAAATCGAAGATCATAGATTCATAGGCTTCACTCTGGCTTCATTCGAGGTAATGAAACTTTTATATTTTACTTAATGAATGGACCAATATCATTGCATAACTTTAAAGGGAAATTTAAAAGAAAAAAAGAATTCATATGATTCCACATTTCCACCTATTATTCAGCTTCAATCAAATGGATTGAACAAGAATAGTATAATTGACACCTTCAAGGAAAATAGCCTACCATCCTTAGTGGGAAGGAAAACTGAGATACTGGATGGGTTCGTGATAAAATTGTAGGAAAAACCCAAAATTGGAATAACAAATTCCCTTGCAAGGTTATAAAAAATTTCGTTAGTGTTATAATTTGATTCCCTTTAGTCAGTAGCGCTCCGCGGTAAAACGGATTATAGAAAGGATTGGAATCGCGCAGATTGTCTAATGAAAAATAAAGTAGAATAGAGAGAGAGACAAGGTATAAGTTCAATATCTTTATTCCAACATTTTCATTTGTACAAATGATACAACATATATAATAATTTGTAACTAAAAATAATAATAGTGAGCATAGTGCTGCGACCGTTATATATATTGAATGCCTATAATGTCCATAATAATTTATCTTTACAACACTTCCCTTTGGACATTATCATACCATAATTATGCCTCGTTAAAAGCTTGATAGAAAAATCCTGTGGGAAAAATTTAGACGAGAAAAGAGTACATGATATATGTATAGTTCATATGTTGTTTCAGTTGTCTCATTAAAAACCTTAACTAAGAAAATCATGTAGGAAAAAACTTAATTAAGGGAAAAAAGTACATCCATAACCATTCATGGCATAATCTTCAGAATTTTGGTGTTTGCCTATTTATTTGCAACTTTCCATTTTTGACATTACTTTTATCATACTCTTGGCTTGTTAAAAATCACACTAGAAAAAATCCAATGAGAAAAACCTAATAAAGAAAAGAGTACATGATATGTATGCATTCATGTATTGTAGAAAGAGTACAGCTGTTGATCTTTAAGACCCAATCTTAAGGTCAAGTCTAATCTTCAAGATTGATTCAAGTTCAGTTTTCAAGATAGATTCAAGTAAATGCCACTTCCCCTAAAGATAACAATCTTAAAAGTCTACATGTTCTAATATAATAAAAATATTGTTCAAAAAGAATGTATTAGAAAAGGAATATGGTACAATCTTCAAGATTGTCACTAGAGTTAACATTTTGTATAATAATCTTGTAATTTTTTTGGAGCTCATGTGGGTTGAATATTGACACTATATATCTTGTCAAATATTCTTAAACATACCCATTTATTATTTTGTGCAACACAAGCTTTATTGTCCTCATACAGTACAATGGGGGTAAAACAAAACAAAACCAGTTTGAGACTTGGCATCATGGGTGATAGGGAATATTCCTCGGTTGTGCCTTCCCTATATGCCCATGTACCCGTTTGTGTAGTTGGGTAAAAGTAAATCAATTCGGGTAAAAGTCAAAACCAGCATGTCAACATCTAGGCCTGTATAAATGGCATTTGACCCTTTGATTAAGGGACTTTTCCCTTCCCTCCTTCTCTCTGGAAACACCCTTAGGACTAAGCTCTTCCCTCCCTCTAAATGGTTCTAGAACAATCAATAAAAGAGATGAATTAGGGGCTACATTTGGGATCTAGATCCTGCTTTACATACAACTTCTATATGTATTCTGTGTGTGAGAATACATGAGATACTTAACACTATCAAAATGGGAATACATGAGATAATTAACACTATCAAAATGACGCCGTCTGTGGGGAATATGACGAAAAGCCGTGTTCCAGATCCAAGAAATTGTTTGCATGTTGGGCGATGATGTTCTGCTCGTGCTGATCGGTTCTCTGCTTTCGATTTTCTCTCTAAAACATCATGGTAGCACCACAACTTTTCTATGTGTGCATGTATAAGAAGAACGAGAAAATAGGAGAAGAACTCACTGCCAAGCTTTAACTCCAATATTAGCCGCGGCTTGGTAGAATTTGGAATTCAGATTCCAATTCCAAAGTTGGATTCAGATGGCTGGTTATCCTTTTAGCACCAAATATAATCAGTAAAATCGCTAAATATGATTTATAAAAGAAAATTGGGATAAGGGTCAAATGTACCCTCAAACTATAATGAATTGTGCAATTAGGCTATTCAATTTCAAAAATCTCAAATTAGGCCATCAAACTTGTTATTTTAAAGCAAATAAACCATCTAACATATTTGTGATATGTAATTGCAGGTTAATTAGAGTTTCGGCGAACTCGGGCGAACAAGTCAAACCATCAACGACTGGTCGGTCGCATCCGCCGAGAGAAGGCTGGTCGCCTTCTCTGGCCGGCCGTGCAGAAGGTGACCAACTTGGTCCCCTTCTTCAGCATTGGAAAGGCGACCAAGTTGGCCGCCATCTCCTGTTGACGGAGATGGCAACCAGTTGGCCGAAATTCTAGTTGGTTGAAGGTTCGCTAGAATTGACCAAAATTCTAGTGACCTGCAATTATAGGTTACAAATAGGTTAAAAGGCTTATTTGCTCCAAAATAACAATTCAATATAGTTTGAAAAATTTAATAAAAGAGTTAATTCCCAAAATGGTCCTCCGACTATGACCTTTTCACAATTTAGTAACTTGACTTTCAATTGCACCCAATGTGGTCCTTCAACTATTGAAAATTAAGCCAAAATGGTCATCTGTTAGTTGGTCGTCAAAAATGAGGGCAAAAATGGAATTTTAGCTTCTTCATCTACCTATTTCATATCTGCAAATGGCGAAGAAACTCCGGTGCCAGTCTCAAGCCAGTGGAACAACACTACCTCGCTCCCAACCTAAACAGAGAAGGTCGGAGCCTCCAATTGTGAGACCGGTGGAGAGGCTGAAGCACCCAAACTTGCGGATGAGCCAAGACCAACGCCGTTCATTATTTCTTTGTTCGCCGCATCTTCACGCCGGAAAATTACGGGCTGCGCACCACCACCTGCTGGTTATTGTCGCAATTAAAGGGAATATTTAAGCCTTGAGACGACCATAGAATCTCTACTTCTCTTGTGTTGTCTGGAAGCGACCATGTCCAAACTTTGATGAAGCGTCAATGAGCTTGAGCTTAATCTCCTCGAGAGCAACACGAGAGGTCTGGTTTAGCAGAGTTTGACGAAGGGTAACCACTATTTTCTTAGGGCCAACACAACATCCCTTGATCAAGATGTAGTCGTCTTTCACCACACCATAGTGAGGAAAACCACCCATGGGAGTGATGTCTTTCTCAGTCATGTATCATAATAGAAAATTGTAAGCATTGCAGGGGAATAACAAACAGAGTGAAATATTCTGGTTCTAGTGCCATAACTTGTCAAACTCAGTTATGGTTGCATGCGACTCTTGCCCCGCCTTGCCAAGCTTATAAATCTTTTTGTTCATCTCAGTTTGGTGATGGTATCCATTTTGACCAGCACGGGCAACTGTGAATGAAACTCTAGTTGGATGCCAGGCACCAATACAAGCAACTTTACGAAGACCTCTATGAGTTTTACGTGGAAGATGAGTGACACCCCCATCGAGTCACAACAACCCGTACCCTTGGTGACACCAATAATATTAATCATCTCATCCTTCTTGAAAACAGCATCACGGGCACATGCTTCTCAAAGAAACCATATGCATAGTCAACCTTCTGTGCAATTGTACCTCCGTTAACCTGGATCTTCATCAAATGAGCTTTCTTCTGCTTCAGCTCCTTCATTTTCCTTATCTGCACAAGATAATATTAACAGAAAATAGTTTATGATGAGAATGTGGTGTATACTAAAAGCAAATGGCATAGTTATTATAACACTCTCACTAAAAAAAAAAAAGTTGAATGGAGTTGTTTGATAGTATTGAGAATGAATACCTGGGTGTGAACCAACACACGAATGACACATGCATATTTCTTCATCTTCTCAAGCTGTGCTTCAATATCCCTCTTCCCATCCTCAGATTCATATTTCTTTGAATACTTGACAAAAGCCTTTTTCTTGGACTTGCACCAGTTCTTGTAAAATCTCCTTCTCACCTCCTCAGATGCTGTGCCCAAACTGTGTTGAGGCAACGAAGGCCACGAGGTGTCTGCACACTTTTTGGGAAGAAAGCCGAATGAGCCATGCCTTGGGTGCTCAAACTTCCGACATCCTTCTCCTCCGGGAGGTTCAAGCTTCACTCTGATCGATCTTCTTCTCATTTGCGATTTCCGGTGAGGAGGCGGGAGATGGTGATGCGCCTTCGCTGGTTAGCTTTTTGGACTCGCACTTCATGGTCGGTGACTCCGGTAGTCTGGCTTCTCGCTGCTTGCTGGTGATGGCGATGAAGAATCCGTTGCCGGCAACCGATCCGAGTGGGAGTTGCGTAGCCGGCAGGTTGGTCAGGGTCGCGGCCGAGAAGTAGGGGCAGTGGAGCAGCCGGAAATCTGCTGGGCAGATGGGCGTTGGAACTGAAATTCCAATTTTACCCTCGTTTTTTACGTTCATTTCACGGAAAAACTAACGGAATACCATTTTAGCTTAATTTTCAATAGTTAGAGGACCACATTGGGTGCAATTGAAAGTCAAGTTACTAAATTGTGAAAAGGCCATAGTCGGAGGACCATTTTGGGAATTAATTCTTTAATAAAATTAATAATAGAAAGGGGCCCACTTCCCATCTTCGGCACTACGGGAGTAGCAAAAATATCTTCCGACAACAAAGCACTACTATGTCCCTACCAATTAAAATTTAAATACGCATTTACCGCCTTTGACCCGAATCTCCTAAACCTCAATCAAGTCGTCACAATCAATACGTGTGCCCTTCACCGTTATACACGTGGCCCTCAACTATTCGTTCAGACCAGTAATCGCGTACCAGTACCGGCAAATTCTGCGCCAAGTTCACGAATTTTCGCCACGTAATCCCCAAGATATTTCGAGCCAAGAGAAAAAAGATAATAGCACACGTGTCGCCTAGCTCCTTACCCACTTCGAGATGCTTACGTGTCCATGTCCTCGATTCGATAAATATCGTCGTGGTTGCTGTCAGCCAATCACGGCGCCACACGTTCCCCTCTTTCGTGCGCAGGCAGTTAATCATGGAGTCCTGGTGTTACACGTGTCCCCTGGAATGGATGGGAAAATGGAATGTTTCTGGAGATGGCCTCGTTATAATATATAGACAGAGCCCCCGCCGATCGAGCGCTATCCATACCCGACGGAAAATGAACCAGAGTCAACGCCGGAGGGTTGACCAGACCGGAGATTCTTCGGAGAACCCGGGGATTCTCGACGAGAGATTGCTTGTGCTTGTGTTTGGTTCGATGAGGTGGGATATTCACGCGCTGTGTCAAACGGCGTCGTTGAACACGAAATCGCGAGCCCTAGCGAAGCGGCTGCTATGGCGGGAGCTCTGCGTGTACCGCGCGCCGCGCATGATAGCGTCATTGACGAACGGCGCGGCGAACGCGCGGATCGGCGGGGGGTGGTCGGCGATGGCGAAGCTGCTGTTCTACTGCTGCGGGTGCCAGTCGAGCCGGCATTTCGAGCTGGGCGACCCGTCGCCGGGGCACCTGGCGAAGGAGACTCGGTTCTCGAAGACGTCGGGGCGGAGCTTTTTGGTGAATAAGTGTAGAGGCGATGTTTTGTACGTGAGCGACCCGTGCGAGCACCCGTCGGGGGACCGAGGGGACGATTTGGGGATCTACAGAGGGGTATTTGGGGGATTCATGAAGTCCAGAACCAGGGCTTGTCTGATCCGAAGACAGGTCGGGCTTGAAGAGCGAGTGAAGTGCCCCTACTGCGGCGCCCGAGTGTGGAGCATGACGGCCGCGCGTCTTATCCCTAAGAGCGCCGCTCGCCGCCTCGGCTCGCTCGACGGCGGGTCGGAATATTTCGTGTGTGTCAACGGCCACTTACACGGCGCTTGTTGGCTCGTGCCTCTGTCGTCCGAGGAGGGCAGCGAGGGAGAAGGAGGTGACAGAGACGAAGAAGAAGAGGTTGCCACGGGTAATGCAATTGCAAATGGATCTTAGGCTTGGGGGTTGAAAAGTATGGAATTTTCAACTGGCTGTAATAATGTAATGTTCTGTTATGGATATGGAATTGACCTTTGTTCATACAAAAATTCTGTTTTTTTTTTGAACAGTCAAATCTTGACTATTATATTAATTTGGTTTAGAATTACTGGTTAGGATTTTCTGAAATTTTGGAATGAAGCGTATTTACCGCGGTTGCTAAATGTTGGGAATAGCTAAAATGGAAAAACCAGTGGTTACTAATTATCTACTATTTGTCACCCAGCAGAAAAATCGACCCTTTTGTCTTCTTTCTCATTTTCCCATTCTCTCTGTCTCTCTCCCTTCTCAAGAAGCTCTGCAATATCTCTTGGTATTTCCCTGCAGGGAAAGAAAGGCTTTGTTTGGCTGGCTGGCTGTCTAAAAGGGCTGGCTAGCCAGAAAGGGCAACACAATAATAAATATTTCTTGATTATCTGGAGTCGGGAGGACGAGGTGCCCACAAATTCTTCTGTTTTCCCGACACGACCACCCAGGTTTTAATACTTCAACAGCATTTGGGCTATTATCAATTCCTGGGGAGATAAAATATTTTTTGTTCCATACATTTTTCAGACTCAAGTGCGTGCATTAAAGTTGTTATCTTTATAACTTGGGGTGAGTTGGGTGGAAACTCATCCATTCTTAATCGAAGGTTAAAGGTACGATCCTTGGTTTTGAGTATGGAATAATTTTAAATTTTTAGCTCAATTGTTTCGCACAATAGAGATACTTATAATTCAGATAGGGGATTAATCAATATATTAGACTGTGAAAATCCTAAGCTACACCAAAAAAGTTGTTATCTTTATGGGATTGGGTAAATTTTTTTTGAAATGTTTGTAATTTTTTAATAGGTAGTATCTATTTTTTTTTTTTCCAGCTGGTTTAGGTTGATTTAGTTTAGTATATGGTTCAAGAAATGCGTCATTCCAATTAAATTAGATATCCAATAATAATGTTGTCGTTTCGTGGGCAGGTAAGAATCCACATTGTTTCAGGATAAGAATAAGAGAAGAGCTGAGTGAAGAAGTTACAACAACTTTATCTCAGCACAAAGGTAACTATCAGCTAAATAATGTTACCTCAGATCCAAACATTCTTGTTTGATTGTCGCTCTACATGTGCGAGTCAGGATAACAAATTGAAATATGTGTTTGGTTTTAACTAAAAAGTCTAAACTGATGGTTGAATGGTAAATTATGTTTGTATATATATTATTATATGCTCAATACTGATTTCTCAGACATATTTGGATCACCAGAGTTAACAGGTCAGAAGATACAAGTTTGGGGCAAATATGGCTGCTGAGGAGGACATTCTTTTTTCAGCTGCCATCAACCTTCTGTCAGCATTTTCATTTCTTTTGGCCTTCGCAGTTCTGCGAATTCAACCAGTTAATGATAGAGTGTACTTCCCAAAATGGTATTTAAAGGGTATACGAGCAAGCCCAAGAAAATCTGGACCTGTGGTCCGGAAATTTGTGAATTTGGACCTTAGAACATACATAAGGTTCTTGAATTGGATGCCAGCGGCACTGCATATGCCACAACCTGAACTTATAGATCATGCAGGCCTTGATTCCGCTGTGTATATTCGAATTTACCTACTTGGGTGAGTGATTATGCCCTTTTGCCCTTTAACTACACACTATTTGTTAAGATTAAACACTTATCACTATGTCGAAATATACTATCACATATATCAACTGATGCTAAAGTTGGCCTTTGTGCTAGACTTGACTTTTACCCGTATCCGCCTAATAATTCCCCTCTCTAGCCACACATGCCATGCCACTGGATGCTAGACTTGCCTTTAGCGGCCTCCGCCTGGTAATTTCCCTCTTCCAGCCATGCCCCGGCAGCGGGCATTAGACTTGGCCTTTAGTGGTTTCCTCCTAGCCCAAGATACCATTTGTTAAGATCAAGCCCTTACCACTACGCCAAAATATATAGCTCATAGCAAAGACGCAACTTTATTTTCTTCTACCACCAACCCGCCACACATGTTTGAGACGTTGGGTGTTGGACTTAGCCCTTTAAACCCTTTACCAGTCTCTACCCTATAACATGATGCTAAACTTAGCCTATACCAGCCTCCGCCCAACACTATTTTTAGTGGTTCAGGGATGTAAAAAAAAAAAAAGTACTCCCTCTTAATTAACAAGGGTTATTTTTAGTTTCATTTTTCTTTACAGTTTTGCAGGCCATCTAATTTGTGAAGTTCTAATGCAGGCTGAAAATATTTGTACCCATTGCACTTCTTGCTTTTGCCGTCTTAGTTCCTGTTAACTGGACTGGTGGATCGCTGCAGCATATTAAGGACTTAACATTCAATGAAATTGACAAATTGTCAATATCAAATATTCCTTCCGGATCACCTAAGTAAGCATTAAATTTCTTTCAATTTTCCTTTGTCCACCTCTGTTTCAATGAAGCTATAGCATCTTTCTGGCAAGCTACTCTTGTATCTGTAAAAGAACAAGTTTCTTTTCACATTGCATTGCAGAATAATTCTCCACTTATACCAAATTTGTTTTTCAGGTTATGGGCACACATAGCAATGGCTTATGTAATCTCATTTTGGACCTTGTATGCTCTATACCAAGAGTATGAAATTGTATCTAGATTGAGGCTGCAGTTTCTTGCTGCAGAAAAGCGTCGCCCTGATCAGTTCACTGTTAGTGCTTTTAAGTTATATGGATTTTGTGCTTATTCGAATCGTGTTCTAGCTAATCACCAATTTGGCTCTGTTATAAAGGTTCTTGTGAGGAATGTTCCCCCGGACAATGATGAAACAGTTAGCGAGCACGTTGAGCATTTCTTCTGTGTAAACCATCCCGATCATTACCTTCTGCACCAGGTTTGTCTCTACATATATAATTCTCGGTTCAGAGAACTTTGTGGTTGTCATATCGAGATTTAGTCGAAATATGGTCTTACCATTTTCGTGCAGCAGATAATTAAATTCGTTACTTATTCTGTTGTCTTTTGCTTCAAGTCTATGTTATGTAACCATAAAGTCATGAAAGTTTTAGGTTGTATACAATGCTAACATGCTAGCAAGTCTGGTGGAGGAAAAGAAGAATTTGCAGAATTGGCTCACTTACTACCAGACAGTGCATGAAAGAAATCCTTCCAAAAAACCAAAAACAAAGGTATTCTTTTTCATACATGAATTTGATGATCCATTTATGTATTCCCTTCCAGCACCAACCAGTCTTAAATGTTATTCTTGAGACTCGAAAGAAACCCAACTTTATTTTCTTATAAACTGTTGGGTGCCGGGCTTGACCTTTACCTGCCTCTGCCCAACAATTTCAAAGTCTAATGTTCTTTCATGTATAGACAGGTTTCTGGGGCCTCTGGGGGGAAACTGTGGATGCTATCGACTATTACACATCTGAAATTAAAAATTTGAGTGAAAAAGTAAGTGCCTTAACTTTAACTATGAGCTTGAATATATGATCCTGTTTAACCAGCTTGGTTTGCGGGTCATGCACTTTCATCCCTTAAGACAGGTTGAGAGTATGAAATTCCTTCTCGTATGAAAAAATCAATACGGCCAACACTTTATCCCTTAATTAGGCCAGCCCGATGTGAACGAGGATTAATCTAAATATGATGTGAGCGTCCTTCTATAGTTAGGGCCTGCTCAGAACACTGTATGATCCTGTTTCATATCTATGCTAGAGAAAAGTGTTTTGTTTTATCTATATAGTAATGAATTACACTCTTTGATCTAGGAAGCTGAAGAAAGAGAGAAGGTCTTAAGTGATCCAAATGCCATAGTTCCAGCAGCTTTTGTATCATTTAAAACCAGATGGGGAGCAGCTGTGTGTGCCCAAACCCAGCAATCAAACAATCCCACCATTTGGCTAACAGAATGGGCACCTGAACCGCGAGACGTCTTTTGGAACAGTCTTGCCATACCATATGTTGAACTCAACATCCGAAAACTACTAATGGCTGTGGCTTTCTTCTTTCTCACCTTCTTTTTCATGATTCCCATTGCATTCGTTCAGTCCCTCGCCAGCATTGAGGGCATCGAAAAGGTTTTCCCTTTCTTGACGCCAGTGATAGAGAAGTGAGTGGTTTCTGGAAAACATAAATGTGCAATTCAACTATCTATCAGGGCTTTTAGTTGAGATGGAGTACATGCTTTAATTGGATCTGAAGTCTTTGGTCTTAGCTGATGAAAAAATTTGGTTTTGCAGGGAAGCTGTTACGGCTTTTGTTCAGGGATTTCTTCCTGGGATGGTACTGAAGCTCTTTCTGGCCAATGTTCCTAAAATTCTTATGGCCATGAGCAAGGTAGAAGGCGTTACGTCACTTTCAGCTCTGGAGAGAAGCTCAGCTGCAAAATACCATTTGTTTTTACTTGTTAATGTCTTCCTTGGAAGCATCATCGCAGGAGCTGCATTTCAGCAACTCGACAAATTTCTTAGTCAGCCACCAACTGAGTATGAATCCAATCAATAAACTAATTTAATCTAATTCATGCCCCTCAAACAGTTTTGATATCATGTTATAATTTAAAATTGAGCCCATGTCACCCATTGTTATACACATGAACTAAGGTTTATATTACATTGCCAACCTTGATTCAAAAATTTTGTTTATGCAGTTAACAATTTCTATATTTGTAAACTGCAACATATCTATAATTATTATTTGATGTGCAAATTATTTATAGGTACAAGATCTAAAGGTTATTTTTAGACCAAGATTCACAATGCGGCAAATTATACTATGGATCATGGTCTACCTTGCATTGTAAACTTTGACTAAAAAATAACATTTAGATTTTGTATATGCAATTAGCACATTCTGTACCTGCAGTTAGGAATGCAATCGCTATATTGTGGACCAGGATCCACTGTGCATTGTGGACCTTGATCCATTACACAGAATTTGACTTCATAATGTACAAAATTCATGTTCATAATACATATACGCATAAACACGATATAATGAACATGAATTCTGTACATTATGAAGTCAAATTCTGTGTATTTGATCAAGGTCCACATTGCAACTAGACCTTGATCCACGATATAAATTGTCATCTGCAGTTAAACGTTTCTTTACCTATAAACAAATTAAATGCACATAGCATTGTAATCATACATAACATAATAACTAAAGATACATAAACGGTTGCAAGTACAAAATATGTTACCTACAGACACGTAATATGTTAACCAACATCTTATGTGTACGCAGTTAACATATTTAGTATCCAGTTTACAATTTATGTGTCTGTAGTTATCATGTTATGTGTTTGTAATTACCATGTAATGTGAGTTCAATTTGTTTACAGGTATAAAAATTGTTAACTACAGGTACAGAATGTGTTAATTATAGACACATAATTTTTGAATCAGAGTTCACAATGCAATATGAACACTAGTCCATTGTATAATAATTGTCACAATACTATATATATAAAAGGAGAATCACATAATTTGTCCATAGACTATAAGCCTATAATGCACATGAAAAAATTGAATCTAATTAGTATAACTCGTGACATTATAAATTCGTATATTTTATTTTATTTTCAATATGAAACTCTTAACACTCCCTCTTTACATACTTGTGCATTATTTGGTGATATATTGATTGAATTCCCTTGCAGAATTCCAAAGACTATAGGCGTAGCCATTCCAATTAAAGCCACCTTCTTTATTTCCTTCATAATGGTGGATGGTTGGGCTGCCATTGCTGCAGAGATTCTGAGATTAGCTCCACTCATTGTGTTTCATATTAAGGATGCATTCTTGGTAAAGACAGATAAGGACAGGCAAGAAGCTATGGATCCTGGTTCCATAGCTTTTTCCATATCAGAACCTCGCATACAGCTTTATTTCTTACTGGGATTAGTATACGCGGTCATCACACCTATACTCCTCCCTTTCATAATCGTCTTCTTTGCTTTCGCCTACTTGGTCTTCCGCCATCAGGTATGTATGTATGTTATTGTGTGCTACATAGAGGTGTCAAATAAGCGAGTTTAGATCGATTTGATTTTCGGCATATCACTAGTTTTTTTAATCTTTTGGATTGGGTGATCCAATTTAATTAAAGTTCAGACCAGGTTCTATTCAAAAACAAAAATTAAAGTTTGATCTGGTCCATAGTTCTAAAAATAAAAAATATCAAAATATTTAAAAGAGTTAATTTCATTTTTTATCCTAGATTTATAGGTGTCAATTCACTTTTAGTCTTTTTTTTTTATCAGAGCATCCACATTTGATCCTAATATTATTGTGACATGACCAATTTTGGTCTTCTATCAACAAAACAGTTCTAACCTTGTTAAATACAAAGACATTTTAGTCTTCAATTACAGATTTTTTACAAAAAAATAAACATAAAAATATAGCGGAGTCAAGTCACTTTGTATAAAAATGATCGAAATGTCTTTATATTTAACGACATTTTAACAATTTTACTGACGGAGGACTAGAAATGATCATGCCACAATAATACTAGGACCAAATATGGATGTTCTGCTACAAAATGACTAAAAATGGATTGTTACCTATAAATCTATGACCAAAAATGGAATTAACTTTATTTAAAATTATAAATCGACTAATTTAAAATTAGTTTTACAAGTTCACATTTTTTTTTTTTAAAATAAAGACATACAAACAACAACGAGGACATTTCCCTGGGCCAGATAGACCATCTTTTACAAAATATGTGAAATACAAGTTCACATATTTTTTAACTAGTTAACTTAAGTAGTTATCTAGCGTATTCAAAAAAAAAAAAAAGTAGTTATGTAGCTAGATAGTAGATTTCAAAAAAAAAAAAAAAAAAACTAAATAGTAAATACATAAGAATTTAAAAGACATAAAATCAATATCACACTTCTAATGTGATAATTTCATGAGACATACTTCATTAGCAATTATTATTTCATGAACCATGGTCCACACATTTGTATCATAAAAAGTGCATTTTTAATACATTAAAAATACATTATTTGTATACATAAAGTACATTATTTGAAAGTATATTATCAAATAATGTACATTTAGTAAACAGATAATGTACTTTTAGTATATTAAAAATGGAGTTAATTCTATTTTTTATCTTAGATTTATAGGTGGCAGTCCACTTTTACTAACATTCACATGTAGTCCTAGTATTATTGTGGCATGACATTTTTTGTCCTCCGTCAACAAAATTGTTAAAATGCTGCTAAATACAAAGACATTTTGATCATTTTTATATAAAGTGAGTTGATCCACTATATTTTTATGTTTATTTTTTTTGAAAAAATCTGAAATTAAAGTCCGAAATACCTTTGTATTTAATAGCATTAAAACTGTTTTGTTGATTGAAGACACAAAATGGTCATGACACAATAATCCTAAGACCAAAAGTGGATATTCTAATATAAAAGACTAAAAGTAAACTGTCACCTGTAAATCTAGGACCAAAAATAAAATTAACTCTGAAAAATGTATATTGCATTCATGGTCCACATAATATATATGTATATACTATTTCTTTTTTTAAAAAAATGTATTGGACCAACGGGCTGGACCAGTCCATGGGTCAAAAATTAAAGTTCAATCTTGTTTGTAATATAAAATGGGCAAGTCTTAGTCCGTCTATTGTAGTAAATGAATCAGGTTGGGTCAGGCCAAACGAGTCGAAATGAGATTGGACTTCAGGCTAACCTGTCCGTTTGACACCTATAGCACTAGCTAATACTTTTGCAAGACACAAAAATGAAGAAACTGGAAAGATATTTGTCTGAAATGGTTTGTTGTTGCAAGATTATCAACGTGTACGACCAAAAGTACGAGAGTGGGGCAGCATTTTGGCCAGACATTCATCGTCGCATAATCATTGGGCTGGTGATAGCCCAGGTCCAGCTGATGGGATTGATGAACACCAAGAATGTAGCCCATTCAGGCCCAGTCATTCTTATTCTCCCAGTTCTGACAATCTGGTTCCACAACTTTTGCAAGGGGAGATTCGAATCGGCATTTGTGAAGTTCCCATTACAGGAAGCCAAGATTAAGGATACGTTGGAAAAGGCAACAGAACCAAACCTGAATTTGAGAACATATTTGACTGATGCTTATGTGCACCCAGTTTTCAAGGGCAGGGATCAGTTCGAGGCGACAGTTTCGATCGATGAAGAGGAGAATGATCCTCTGGTAGCCACCAAGAGAATTCCCCGAAAGGAAACTGCTGCTCAAAATCCTAATCTTAACTTGTGATAATAGATAAATACATCATCATGCACTTCACTCAACTTCATCTCTTATGTTAAGTACATATTAATTCTTATCAATTATAGCAACCCCTACTTCACCATGCATATATGAGATTAAGAAATAGGTCAACAATTGGGATAGTTTAGATTTTTTCTTTTTTGGCTTATTAGTTGGAAAAAAAAAATTCAAATGTAACAATTATATTCATACCTCTAAAATTTGGTACTTTTAATACTGAATTTTTATATTATGTAAAAATAATATCTAATCATATTATTGTAGTCTACAAAATTGAACCTCTTGAGTTTAGTTATTAGTTGGTTGCTTATAATGTTTTCATTTTCAATTCAGCCTGCTGATGTGATTATACTATGAGAAAAATCGCAATTCACAACGAAAATTATTCCGGCGCGATATTGTGATGGAATTAAATTCCGTCTTCATATTTCGCAACGAAATTCCGTCGCAAATGAAGACACGACAAGCCGAGCGACGGAATGCAAAACCCGTTTCACGACGGAAAAATTCCGTCGCGAATCGCAATTTTTCTTGTAGTGTTAATCCAACTGGAACTGAAAAATAAACACCCCTTTCAATATACACAGATTAAGATTAATATGTCCTTGGTTGTGTTCCATTCATTTCAATCCTTCAAGAGATACATGGAGGGGAAGAAGGCAGGTTATGCTTCTTCTGTTTACTACCACTTCAAATTAATGGCCACATCTAAAATAGCTTCCACTTGGTTAATGGCTCTTTGCTTCTCCTGTTTCTTCAACCTAACTGCAACCGATTCAGCATCGAGCCCTTGAGCGTTTACTGCTTCGATTTCTTCCCCTCGAACCTCCTGTAGCAGCGCATCTACCTCTCTCACGAAATCTACTCTTAGAAGTACATCATCATCGGCTTCTAGATTTGGTCTCACCGGGCCTTCATGCTACGAGAAAGCAAACAACATTTCACTAAGATGCCTACAAATCAACTTATACGCACAATCGTGATGTAGCAACCGTGTTTCAAGAGCAAATATTTGTACAATTGTACGGTTGCAATGTACCTTCTCCATGTCAAACCCTGCAGGTACAAGAATACTGAATGGATCCTCCCGTGGAAATGTTTCGACCATAACTTTTTTACATTTCTTGAGCCACCCTTCATCGTCAAATCCATCATACATATTCAGAAGATCATTGAGCAGTCTCATGGCCGGAGTAGCCTCACGTTTCAAAATTTCCATCTGAAAGATAATAAAAGGTGTCTTTATTGTTTAACGATCAAAATGTAACTACAAGAAACAGGATACAGTTTCTAGTCACTTCACATGAACTGTGCAATCATTACAGAAGTTTTTGGAGCAAACCTCAACCCGCCTGTATAAGAGATCAAGACTTCGAACTGCATCCTTCTCATCCTGAAGATGTGATGAAAAACTAAAAAATGACTTTATTCCCAAGCAGACGCGAGAAGACAAAAACACACGTTGTGAATGGCTTCATAATGCCTCCAAGGATATCGAGCAGTTACAAATTAAAATAACAATCAATTATGTTAGGAAACGACTAGAACATGTCAGCAGAACATAACCAAGAAAAAGTTCCATGATTTAAGTAACAATATTGATTCAAAACTGCATTAATGACACCATTATAGATTATACAAGTAAAATATCAGATGCCCTTAGTACATAAAAAGGTATTTTGCAGGTCTGTTGTCTAAAATTGAAACAGATCCCGTTCTTTATTATCTTAGATATTTGTAAGACTAACAGATATAAGACCTATATGAAGGGAGAAATAGGCTGGCCAAACTACTGTTACGGAAATGACAAACAACAGACTAACAGTACTCATATATATGAGAAACAAAAAATGCCCAACTGCATATCAATGAAGCAATTAGCAGTAGGAAGACTAACATCACGCTTGGCGAGATCGAGGCGATTCCATATTACCATCAGAACAAGTTCAGTTAGTTCACCTTTTTCCGCAGCTTCCTCAATTTTCTTCACACACAAAAATAAAACAAAACAAAACAAAACAAAAAAGCGTTAGTGTAAGTAAGAAGTGGTCTGTAATAACTTATGGTCATAGTTCCACTAAATGGTATCTCCAATGCTTAATGTTAAACTAAAATGGATAAACAAGAAGATAATATTTCCAACCTCTTCAACTTCTTCAGCTGATCTAATAAAGCTAGATACCAATTTCCTGGCCTTGCAAAGGTCTTTTATAGGATAATCTTTCAACCGCAAACCAATTTCCCGATATTCATCAACCTTCTTTTCCTCCTCTTCATCTTCCAGTTGACGCAACCTATGCAACTCTTTGGTTTTCTCCCTTTGCTTGGCTTGCCATTCCTAACCGGGGAGAAGGTTAGTCCTATCTTCAAAGCATACAAATAACACAACAGAAGGATTATCCCTTTTTTCCTTTACTCTCATTTTCCATCCCCCCTCTTTTCCAAGATTCAATAAATTAGCCACCATAACAAAATAAGAGCTCCCATTATTGACAGTAATAACAGCAAACTAAAACACACAGATTACATATTAGGATCAAATGCTTACCACTACTATGCCAAAAGCAACCAAGGCACAACTTTATTTCCTTATACCACCACACATTTTCGAGAGCCAAGGTGCTGGACTTAGCCTTTTATCGGCCTCCATCCAACAATCCCTCCCAACCGGTCTAATACCACTTGTTAGGATCAGCACTTACCACTATGCCAAAAGTTATAGCTCGTAACGAAAGTGTAACTTTATTTTCTTATACCACAACACATTTTCGAGTGCAGGGTGTTGGACTTGGCCTTTTATCGACCTCCACCCAACAATCCCTCCCAACAGGTTATCATTTGTTAGGATAAGCAATTATCATTACACCAAAAGCTATAGCTCGTAGCAAAAGTGCAACTTTATTTCTTTATATTGCCACACATTTTCGAGAGCCTGTGCTAGCCTTTTATTAATCTCCGCCCAACAATCCCCTCACCACATAGTGCTAGACTTGGCCCCTTACCCGCCCCGCCCAACACTACAATACTCAAGAAAGTTTCAATTTTTCAAGCAGGTTCAACCTCTTTGTTTTCTAATTTCGGTTAATTGGCAAAAAGAGGGGAAAAAAGGGAGATGCATACATCATCATAGAACTCCGGGGGAAGCCCATCGCCATCATCATCATCAAAGAACTCTGGGGCAATCCCATCATAAAGGTCTTGTTCTTGGGTTGTCTTGCATCTGTTAAGAGCTATAATTTAAAAGCACCAAATCAATACAAAAACTATAAAGAAGGAAATTGGTTTTAGAATGTGGGTAGACACTAAGCAGAGCAAGAATATGAAGATGGAGGTTAAGGCTAACCTGCGGGCGGGAGAGACTTGATTCTTAGAGGAATTGAGTTAAGAAATGGTAGCGAAAGTTTTAAGAAGGACGGAAGGGGGTAGCGGGGTGTGGGAAGAAGAGGAAGGCATGTTATCCGCAGGGCCTTTGACTCCATTTCTGGCTTCTGGGGTACAAGTACTGTACAACACTCTTCTTAAACCCTCCCTCGTAGGGCTTGGGAAGATTTATGAAAATCCGAATAAACTAGAATCCCCTGTTCGACATTATTTCGCTTTGCATATCCTCTTATAAAAAAAAAAAAAAAGGATGTGATTGAGTGAAAATGATTAATCTGGAGTTTGATTTTAGTTTTGGGTATAAAGTAATTTTTAAATCTCTCACCGGTCTGGGTAGTTGCCATCAAAGAGGATATGACGTGGCGGGTTGAGTTCTAACCAGTGCGTCGATGTCTAGTTCGGGGTTTATCCTTCTCCTTAGATCAAAAAAAATAAAAATTACTTCTCACTTAATAAAGGTGTCTATAATTTAACAGTGAATTAGTTATTGTGTTCAACAGTGTAAACCCTGAACTACACCTAAAAAAAATTATTAATTTTATAATTATTGAAAATTTGTAAGAACAAGATTTATTTTATAATTAGAGTAATAGAGTTAATACCCGAGTTGGTCCTCGACTATTAGGATTTCACTATTTTGGTCCTCGACTTTCAAACTTGCTCAATTTTATCCCCAACTATGCAATTGTTATCCAAAATGATCCTAATAATGACTATTTTGGTTTGAACAAAGGACTATTTTAGGTAAAAATTGTATATTTGGGGATGAAATTCAACAAGTTTAGAAGTTGAAGACTAAAATGGTGAAATCCTAATAATCGAAAAACCAAATTGTGTATTAACTCTTATAATTATTTCAAATTTGAAAGTTTGTTAATAGTAAGATCCTACCTTTTGATTTGGTGAGTGTGTTCGTACTTTTTACAGATAAGATATTCTTATTAGACCCTCTCCTTTTACTTTAAATTCTTTTTATATATTGACAGATTCTGTTCATATACAATTAAATTAATAATTTACTAGTAGGAGAATTACATTTCAGTCACTTGATCACCTCTTTTGGGTGTTCTAGAATTTCAAAGTGCAAATGATTATTCATCTTTTTAATATACTTGAATCAGATTGAAATGAAATTGATTAATTTTGGTTTCATTCCTCTTTTTTTTTTAAGCAAACAACGTAGATTAAATCATTCCGAAGATAAGATATTATAGATAAAGTCAAGAGGGTTAGAAAACCACTTCGAACAACCAGACATAGAAACAGACTGTTTAGCTCTGATTCGCTGATCGTTTAGCAAAACATAGAAACACATGAGAGAAACAACTCAATAAGTTTTTAATATCGTCAATAACTAAATGGAAGGAAGACGCTCCCAAGTTTTGTTTCAGACCTTGTACAACCTTGAGCACATTTGTTTCAACTTGTACTTTGTCCAGGTTCATCTCTTTAATCCATCCCAAAGCTTCCCAGATTGCCACTATCTCGGCCTTTTTCGATGTGAACGTGCCTCTCCATTGTATGGCTCTTGTTGCTATAAATCTCTCGTCCTCATCTGTAATGATACAGCCAAAACCCATCATGTTATTAATCTTGTCAATGGCTACATCGACATTAAATTTGAGTTGGAGATTGTTGAAGATTAAAAAAAAAAAAAAAAAAAAAAAAAAACCCATGAGCCTCCATAAATCCCTCGCATAGCTACATTCCACAAAGAGATGTCATATAGACTCTTGATTTGAATTGCACTGAGGACAGTTCTCATCATATCTCACAATTCTCTTCAATAGTAAATCCTTAGTAGGAAGGTAGTCAGTACAAAGTTGTCAAAAGAACATATTCACCTTGGGTGGTAATTTCAATTTATAAAATAGGGCCCACTATTTCTTGTCCTCTTAACGAAGTTCCCCATTCAAAACTCTATAGCAGCTCTTTACAGTGAACCTCCCATCTTCCTCAGGTGACCAAATCAGCTTGTTGTCAGATTGTTGCACAGCCAGGGGAGTTTTTAAGATTAATTCAGTGTCTCTATTGTTGAAGATAGCTTTGATAATCTCCACATCCCACCTCATGTCCGAGCTGTCTCTAAGGGTGTTAACTGTGGAATTTTCCAACAAATGATAAGGAAATGTTGTAATAGTTGGGTTGATCTTATCAGGGAGCCACTTATCCTTCAAAATCTGTATAGTGTTACTGTTAGAATATTTTTATTCTAATCTTATTGTGGCCCATGTATTAAATGATCTGGATAATTAAAATTTCATTGTGATAGGTAATGGGAATAAAATATGTAACAGATAAGGGGTTATTATTCCTCTCTCCCTGGCTTTCAATGAGGTTATTGAAGCATATTTAATTGTATGGGTTTATGGCCCATTATTGCCGTACTTTCAATAATCAATATTAGAATATCGGTTATATGTTAAGCATGCAATAAGGGCATAGACTATTTTCCTATCCTATCACCTTGAAAACTTAACGTGAAAGACCAGAGGGAAAAAGTTTTTTGTAAACACAAAGAACAGGAAGTTGTGAAGAAGAAAGGACTCAATGCTTCATCAAACTCCATGGAATCAAGTTAGTATTTTAATGCTTCCTATGAAAGTATTGGTTGAATCATTCAATGCCTATTATAATAGTCTTACAGTTACCTCTACCCACTCTCCATCTGTTGTGATTCCTGATTAATTCTTTTGTTTCCAGAAAACTACTCTATATGAATGATGGGTTAGAACCTTTCCGAGCGTCAAGGAAAGTGGAGTTAGGGTAATCTCCATATAAATTATGGGTGATT
Source organism: Ipomoea triloba (assembly GCF_003576645.1). Lineage (NCBI taxonomy): Eukaryota > Viridiplantae > Streptophyta > Magnoliopsida > Solanales > Convolvulaceae > Ipomoea > Ipomoea triloba. The sequence goes on from NC_044922.1 coordinate 24,643,753, forward strand.
GATTAATCTCCATGACGGTTTGCACAAAATGGCAATGTTGAAATTCCTGAGATTACTGAAGCCCAATCCCCCCCCCCCCCCCCCCCCCCCCCCCCCCCCCCCCCCCCCCCCCCCCCCCCCCCCCCCCCCCCCCCCCCCCCCCCCCCCCCCCCCCCCCCCCCCCCCCCCCCCCCCCCCCCACCCCACCCTAATTCCTTTGGAACACACGAATTCCCCCAAGCTTTCCCGTGAATTCCCTTATTTCTTTTCGAATTCCCCTTCCACCAATAAGTATTCATGGTAGTTTCAATATCCTTAATCAACTCTTTTGGCAAAAGGAACACTCACATAGCATAAGAAGGTAAAGCTTAGATGATGCTTTGAGAAGAACTTCCCTCCCCGCCCTAGAGAGAAACCTATGACTCCACCCTCGAATTCTCCCTAATATTCTGTCTTTTAAGAAACAAAAAATATGCATTTTGTTCTTACCAATCAACAAGGGTAACCAAGATACTTACTACTTCCACCATCCCTCCCAACACCCAGTAACTCTACCACTCTCTCCTTCATATCTTCCCCAACATTGCTACTGAAAAACAGGGGTGATTTATCAAAATTCACAATCTGACTAGATGCATCAGCGTTACTAGTTTAGAAGGACTTTTAAGTTGACAATTTCATTTTGGTTGGCTTTGAAAAAGATAAAGTTGTCATCCGCGAATAATATGTGGGAAATGGCATGGGCAGACCTAGCTATAGAAATACCATGAATTTTCCCCTCACTCTCATATCTCCTCAAAATGGCACTAAAGCCTTCAGTAATAAGCAAAACCAAATACGGAGAGATGGGATCTCCCTACCTAAGGCCTCTCTTAGGAACAATAGGACCAACTTCCTCCCCTTGATTCAAGACAAAATATTCAACAGTTGATACACAATGAATAATAAGATTAATCCACCTCTCATGAAAACCCATTTTTTCATTATTGCCTGGAAGAAAGGCCACTCAACTCTATCGTCAACCATTCTCATATCTACTTTTAGAGTTGCAAAGCCAACCCTACCTTGGGATTTTCTTTTCAAGAACAATTGCATCTCAAAAGCTATCATAATGTTGTCAGTAATTTTCAGAAATCAGATTGCTGAAAATGCATTTTAGTCTATTTGCAAAAGCCTTAGTGACAATCTTGTATGCCATAGTACAAAGAGCGATGAGTCTGAGATCAACCAAGGTTTCAGGATTGGTTTTTTTAAGGAATCAGGACTATATGGGTTTGATTTAAGCCCTTAGGGAGAATACCAGTACAAAGGAATTCCTTACATCAATTCACTAAACTCTCCCCAACAATGTCCCAGTAGGTATGAAAAAACCTGGGTTTAAACCATCAATACCTGGGCTTTCATATATCCAGGTGCATGCTGAAAGCGGCATTGGTTCTATTGCTCCAAGATATGAAGGAAGGTTAGTTGTGCCCTAGAGAACTCTTGCACACCATAAGCATCTGTTCTACCTTTGAGCTGCTCCATTTGCTTCCTACTAACTTCAATTTTTTGTTGAAAGTTGCAGTTGTAGTTCTTCCCCCATTTTCATATTGCCGAACTACAAACCTCAAATCTAGAGTAGAGGTTTTGCTCCATAGTGATTTTCCATCTATTATCAACAATATTTTGACACTGCTTTTCCTTGTACCAACAGTTTTCGAACCGAAATCTTTTCCTCTTGATGACACAGAATGTAGGTATTGGCCAAATCGCTAAGGGGAGATGGTCGCCAAGAGGGGTTACAAACGAGATTGCCTTAGCTTCCAAGTCATTTTTCATTAACTAATATGCGATATATCTTTTCTCTAACCCAATTCGGACCTCCCCTTCCCCTTTCCCATGTGAATTGATAACCCTAGAACTCGAACTCTCTGAGGCCACTACTTTCCACAGCTTCCTTGAAACCGTTCATAAGCCAAAGGAGATGAGAACATTTACCAACTTTCTCGGCTGGGTGGATGATACCGTTGAAGTTGCCCACTGTAATCCAAGGAAGATCACTCTGGTTGAAGAGGTCTTTGAGAAGGTTCCACGAGTAGCGCCGTCTATGTCTTTCCGAGCATCCATAGAAATCGGTGAAACACCACACATGAGGGGAGTTTTCCAAAGTCATAGTGGCATCTATATGGTTTTCAGAGAAAGCAGTAATGGTTACGTCTACCTCCTTTTTCAAGAGCAAAGCTAAGCTTCCACTAAAACCAACACTATCAACCACAAAAATATAATCAAAGCTCAACTTAGTTCTAACAAAATCCATCTTTTGGGATCCTAGTTTGGTTTCCATTAGAAACAAAATAACAGGCTTATTGGATTGGACTAAGTCCAATAAAACTTGAACTTTTGCCTGGTTCCCAAGCCACGACAGTTCCAAGATATGAAACTCATTGTTGTAGGCGGGCATGTGAAATAGGGCCCGCCTCTTTACACCATCCAAAATCATTTCCTCACAAACAAACTCCTCCTCTTAGACTTCACTTGGTCCAACATCGTCCATTCTTTTCCTTTTTTTGCTCCTAGGCAAAGATTTCCGCCTGGAATGGGTTGAGCTCAACCTTTCTTGAGTTTGAAGTAAGGCCCAAACAGATTGGGGTACATTGGTCTGCTGAAAATGGGGTAGAACTATTGGACCATTAGGCAAAACCTCCGATTCCCCCATTAAATGTACATGCTAATCGTTGTCATCAGCCTCATTAATGTCATTTAATTCCTCCTTAGGGAGTTTCTCACGCGTTTCCTCAATGCTGGATGAAAACTACTGTTGACCTTCAGTTTCTATGGACGAGGTACTGTTACCTTCCTTTTTGAGACATCTCCTTTGTCACTATGTTTGAAGCCAGTGTTGTCCCATCATCAGCAATTGACGTCTCCTTTGAGCTTTTAGCTCCGGGTCGAATGGCTTCTCTGAGGCAGATGGCTGAATTTCGAACATCTTCTGGCAATATTTCTTCGCATGACGTATCATTCCACACAAGAAGCAGAATGTAGGTAATCTTTTGTACTTAAAATCAACCCATTTTGCCGCACCTCTAGGGGGTTTCACCTTCATGCGGCGTCTCAAAGGAAGTGAGCTGTCCAGACCCACACAGAATAGGGGATAAATACCAGAAAGAAAACAAATGTTGAGATGTGGGTTGAAGAGCAGATCTGTCACTTTCCTTAAGCATTTAAAGATTACTTTTCTCACTGGTTGGATTAACTATTGATGCTCCTAGGGATAAAAGATGAGTAATAAATACTTCAGAAGGGAGATAAACAAGTGAGTAATGTAAGGACATTAATGAAAAGGACAAAAGGGTGGGTTTACTAAACCTATCCGCACCTTTAATTAGGGATCCACTAACTTCATTATTGCCTTGAATTAGGGATCCATTGTCTCCCCATTATCTGTCATTATTATCCTTATCCAGAAAGTGGTGCAAATAATTAAAGAAGGAAATTTCAGGATTAGTGCATTGATGGAATGCAACTATATAAAGCCATCTTATCCCCTCACTGCTTGACATTAAGTCTCATACACCATCTGAGGGAGTTGAGTCAAGTGAGAGAAAAATAATCAGGAAGCTCAAGCATCTGGAGCAATTCAGGCAATCATCAAACAAATAACTATGGCTGGAGGTTAGATCCTATATATTTCATATACTTCAGTTTTAATTCTTGCAGTTGGTATCAGAGCAAAAAAATATAATCTCTGCCTAGTTATTTGTTTGAGTATGTATGCAGTTGAATATTATTATTCTGTTAAATGCATACATATATTTATGCTTTGCGATTTTTCCGTATGTACATATATATCTGGATTTCATATGTGTATGTACATAAATGAAAATTTATTCGAAATATTTTTAGAAAATATTGTTATGTGTTTTTCGAAATATGAATGAACCAATTTCGAAATAAATGTTATAAAATAAACCTACTGCCTTTGGATGGAATCGACGCCGGCAACCTTCGGTGGACGGCGACGGCGGAGTGACAGCGGCGCAACGTGACGGCGGTGGAGTACACCAGTGTTGGTGGTCGCGGACGATGGCACTGACGCGGCTGCGATTGCGATGCCGCTGCTTTCCTCTTCCCCTTCATGCGACACTGGCTTGGCTAAGGACGGCGACGGACGATGGGCGGCAACGGATGGTGACGATGAGGCTTGGTGGTGGCGTTGACTGCGTTTCTCTCCTGATCGCCTCTATCTCACTTTCTCTATTTTTGTCTGGCTACGGATGAAATAATGATGAAGCTGTTAGGGTTCATGGCTTATTAATTAACTAAAGATCTTGACTACTTAAGGATTTCTTTTGGTTGGGCCTAATGGTTGAATGGATTAAAGAATAAGCATTGATGATGGATTATAATTGTGTGAACCTGAAATTTGTTAAAGAGAATTATGGGCTTCCTTTTATAATTTTATGGGCCTATTTGGACTATTTATGCTTGTTGTAAATATTGGGCCCATCTAATTTGAGGATTGGATTAATTTTCAATTTCTTGGACGAACCCAATTTCTGAAATTCTCATTATAATTGAGCTCATTTAGATTGTTTAAGTCATTTGGACATGCTTTAACTTTTGGACTCATTATAATTATATATGGGCTTTCTTTAGTGTTTTACTTCCATCATATTTGAGCTTCTTCTCTCCTTAATTATTCAAGATTAATTCCTTTTTAATTTATTATTAAATTATATTCAATTTTGAGCAAATATTAAGTTTACATTTGCGATGTGAATTTTAATTTAATATTGAGAGTTATATTAAATTGCTTTCAGTATTGAAATTTAATTATGAAGTATGAGTTGATAATATGCATAATCTGAGCATGCTATATGTATATTTGTTGCAATAATTATTTGACTGTTATAATTATTCCTTTAGAAAAGCAT
>NC_044922.1:24649424-24689925 GCF_003576645.1 Ipomoea triloba
CCCACAGGCAATTATGTATCGGCATACAGTTTGGTAGTTTTGTTATTATGTGTGGAAAATCAAACTATAATCGTACCCATTCCGTTTCCACCATTAAGTTTTGATAGATTCATTATGCGTAAAAATTTAGCCCACAGGTAATTTTTATGGCATTCAAGTCTATCTTATGCATCATTTACATTGGTAATGTATGCAATTCGGTTCTATGTGTGCCTCAAAACTGATATGAACCTTTTGGTCTTTACAGCATCTCAACCCGTTACTCATACTGATTTGACCATTCAAATTCCCCAACTCTGTAGTGACAACTATAAGGTTTGGAAAGAAAGGATCCTCTTGAATTTAGGGTGGAAAGAGTTGGACTATGCTGTCAATAACAATAAACCACAAATCCCTACAAATTCAAGTACACCTAATGAAATTGCACTATATGAGCGATGGGAGAGATCCAATCGGCTCAGTGTAATTTTGATCAAGTCTAATGTTTCGGATTCAGTTCGTGGTATTGTTGACGCATATACAGATGTCAAGCCCTTGCTTGAGGCCCTTGACGCTCAATATGCCAGCTCAGTGAAGTCTTTAACTAGCACCCTTATTATGAAATTTTCTTCCCTTCGTTTAAACACTGTTAAGGGTGTACGTGAGTACATTATGAAGTTTCAGGATATAACAAACCAACTGAAAAAACTCGGGGTAGTTTTGCCGGATACCTTTGTGGTACATCATGTGTTAAATACACTTCCACATCATTATGAGCCATTTAAAATCTCTTATAACACGCATAAGGAAAATTGGTCTATCGTTGATTTAATGACCATGTGTGTTGAAGAGGAGGAAAGGCTTTCAATGGAAATGGGTGAAAGTGTTATGCTTTCCATACCGCAAGGAAAGGGCAAATCTCGTAGTACCACTAAGGCTAAGGGAAAAAGCCAACCTCAAGCTGATATAAAGAAGATGCGAAGGTGTTTTTTTCTGTAAAAAGAAAGGACACTTTAAGATAGATTGCATCAAATTCAAGAAATGGCTTGAGAACAAAGGTAATCTATCCTCATTTGTATGTTATGAATCTAATATGTCTGAAGTTAACACTAATACTTGGTGGATTGATTCTGGATCAACAATCCATATTGCAAATTCCTTACAGGGACTTCAAGCCTTAAGGAAGCCAGTGGGAAGTGAGCAGACTATCTTATCCGGAAACAAGATGGGCTCACAAGTTGAAGCGGTTGGAACGTGTGAATTAGTATTAAGTAGTGGCTTTGTTTTAATTTTGGAAAAGACCTTTTATGTACCAAGTTTCTCACGAAACTTGATTTCTGTTTCAAGGCTTGTACCATTAGGATTTTCATTTAAGTTTCAAGACAAGTCTATAGTGATTTTTAATAAATCAACTTGTGTTGGAAATGGTACTTTGTCTGATGGTCTTTATCGCATTAATCTACAAAGCAATTCTACATATAATTCTTTACATGTTCATACTAGCACTAAAAGACCAAGTATTAATGAGAATTCCTATATGTTATGGCATCGGAGATTAGGTCACATCTCTATTGAAAGAATTAAGAAATTAGTAAATGATGGGGTACTTAGTACTCTTGATTATACTGATTTTGAGACTTGTATAGATTGCATTAAGGGAAAGCAAACAAACAAGTCTAAGAAAGGTGCCACAAGGAGTTCTACCATATTAGAAATCATACATACTGATATATGTTGTCCGGATATGGACATGATAAGCCAAAAATATTTTATCACCTTTATTGATGATTATTCACGGTTTACATATATGTATTTGCTTTCTAATAAATATGAAGCATTGGATGCCTTCAAAACTTTTAAGGCTGAAGTTGAGAACCAATGTGGAAAGCGAATACAAATAGTAAGATCAGATAGAGGTGGTGAATATTATGGTAGATACACTGAAAATGGACAAACACCTGGTCCTTTTGCTAAGTTTCTGCAAGAACATGGGATTGTCGCCCACTACACACTGCCGGGTTCTCCGGACTAAAATGGTGTTGCTGAAAGAAGAAACCGAACACTGCTTGACATGGTCAGAAGTATGCTTAGCAACTCAAAACTTCCTAAGTTCTTGTGGTTTGAAGCACTGAAAACGGCTACGTATATATTAAACCGTGTTCCAACTAAGGCTGTCCCAAAGACACCTTTTGAATTGTTTAAAGGTGGGAAACCGAGTTTGCAACATATGCGTGTTTGGGGATGTCCGTCTGAAGTGCGTATATATAACCCACAAGAAAAGAAGTTGGACCCGAGAACTATAAGTGGTTTCTTTGTTGGATACGCACAGTCCTCGAAGGGTTACAGATTTTACTGTCCATCTCATTCTACTAGATTTGTGGAATCAAGAAATGCCAAATTTCTTGAAGATGATTTGATTAGTGGGAGGGATCGGTTCAAGGATTTAATTCCTACTCAAGAACATAATGAACTCCATCCTTCTACATCATTAGATAGGTTGATACTAGATCAAAATACCCCTCAGGATCACACGGGTATTGAACAACCTATTGATGAAATTCCACAAAATGCTGAGATTATTCCAGTAGATCAACCAATTCAGGAAATTCCTGAAGAGGAAGTTGAACCATCAACTCTTCAAAGAGAAGGTAGTCCAGCATTAAGAAGATCTACTCGAATTAGAAAATCGGCAATTCCTAGTGATTATATAGTGTATTTACAAGAAAGCAATGTTGGAGAAACAAATGATCCTGAAACCTTTTCACAAGCTATAAGTTGTAAGGAATCTGATTTATGGTATGAAGCCATGAAAGATGAAATGAGTTCCATGCGGAGCAATGATGTTTGGGACCTTGTAGAGTTGCCTAATGATGCCAAGGCTATTGGCTGTAAATGGGTCTATAAAACCAAAAGAGACTCATTAGGCAACATTGAAAGATACAAGGCTAGACTTGTTGCTAAAGGATTCACTCAGCAAGAAGGAATCGATTACACAGAGACATTTTCTCCTGTGTCAAAGAAAGATTCACTTCGTATCATTTTGGCTTTAGTTGCACACTTCAATTTTGAACTGCAACAAATGGATGTGAAAACAGCATTCCTTAACGGTGATCTAGAAGAGGAGGTTTATATGAAACAACCTGAAGGTTTCTCTTCTAGTAAAGGTGAGCATTTGGTTTGCAAGCTCAAGAAGTCCATTTACGGATTAAAACAAGCCTCCCGCCAATGGTATATAAAATTTGATGGGATTATTTCTTCATATGGTTTTGTTGAAAGTCCAATAGATAATTGTATATACCAAAAGGTAAGTGGGAGTAAAATATGTTTTCTTGTTTTATATGTGGACGACATTTTACTTGCAACAAATGATAAAAGGATGCTACATGAGGTAAAGCAATTTCTTTCTAATAATTTTGATATGAAGGATATGGGCGAGGCATCTTATGTCATTGGCATAAAGATCCATAGAGATAGATCACGTGGTGTTTTGGGTCTATCACAAGAAGCCTATATTAACAAAATTTTAGAAAGATTTCGGATGAAGGATTGCTCACCAAGTGTTGCTCCTATTGCGAAGGGAGATAAGTTGAGTTTGGATCAATGTCCAAAGAATGATTTTGAAAGAGAATCCATGAAGGATATTCCATATGCTTCAGTTGTTGGTAGTCTTGGTTATGTCCAAGTCTGTACCAGACCGGACATTGCCTTTGCTGTGGGAATGCTAGGTCGATATCAAAGTAATCCGGGTTTAGACCACTGGAGAGCTGCAAAGAAGGTTATGCGGTATCTTAAGGGTACCAAAGATCATATGCTCGTGTTTAAGCAGACGGATCTATTGGACGTCATTGGGTATTCTGATTCAGACTTTGCCGGTTGTGTTGATTCACGAAAATCAACATCAGGGTACATCTTTATCATGGCCGGTGGGGCTATATCATGGAGAAGTGTTAAACAAACTTTAATTGCCACTTCTACCATGGAAGCCGAGTTTGTTTCATGCTTTGAGGCAACTTCACAAGGTGTATGGCTAAAGAATTTCATCTCTGGGCTTAGAATCATGGATTCTATATCTAAGCCGTTAAAAGTTTACTGTGATAACTCAGCTGCTGTCTTCCTAGCTAAAAATAATAAAAGTGGAAGTCGAAGTAAACACATCGACATTAAGTTTTTAGCTATCAGGGAGCGCATTAAAGAGAAAGTTGTGGTCATTCAGCATATTAGTACTGAGTTGATGCTAGCAGATCCTTTGACTAAAGGCATGCCTCCATTTAAATTCAAGGATCTTGTTGAAAAAATGGGACTTTCGTCCACTTTGTAATTTGTATATATATACATTCAGTTTTAATGAAATTCTTTTGCATATGGAAATTTTCTCAAATGTGTACACTTTAATTTGTTGAGAAATACTTCAGTTGGATTAGAAATAAACATATGGTTTATTTCATGAAGTTTTATTTCCTAATTAAGTGTTTAAAGGCAATTTACATTTGATCATAATGGATACTACTCGCACTAATGAGGACATATCATTATGGTTAGTGTTATCTTGTACTTTGAGTTTGATATTTGCACCAAGTGGGAGAATGTAAGGACATTAATGAAAAGGACAAAAGGGTGGGTTTACTAAACCTATCCGCACCTTTAATTAGGGATCCACTAACTTCATTATTGCCTTGAATTAGGGATCCATTGTCTCCCCATTATCTGTCATTATTATCCTTATCCAGAAAGTGGTGCAAATAATTAAAGAAGGAAATTTCAGGATTAGTGCATTGATGGAATGCAACTATATAAAGCCATCTTATCCCCTCACTTCTTGACATTAAGTCTCATACACCATCTGAGGGAGTTGAGTCAAGTGAGAGAAAAATAATCAGGAAGCTCAAGCATCTGGAGCAGTTCAGGCAATCATCAAACAAATAACTATGGCTGGAGGTTAGATCCTATATATTTCATATACTTCAGTTTTAATTCTTGCAAGTAAGGCATTGAAAGCTCATAACATGAGAAAGTTGGTAAGGTTAATAATGAAGAGGAAAATAGAGACAACGCGAAGGAAAAACTTGTCATGCAGACAAGGAGAAGTTTTTCTCTCTATTTCAGCTCCCACTGAAAACTTCATTCCTATTTTTTTTATAAAAAATCTTATTTTGAAGTTCGTTTCATTTTTGTAGGTCAAGTCGCAGATTGTGTTCCTCTAGCTAGCTGGCAACGTCGTCATCATCTTCTACCACAGCTCTATTGGGTCAACCTTTGCCCTCCCAGTAATGCTCCAACACAACTTTAATATAACCTGTCTTCAAATTTGTGACTTCTCTGAAAGAAATGAAAGCACATACAATACTGGATGTTTCGCAATTATCTGATAGCTTATTGTGTTAGTTGTTTTGATCCGTTAACAGTATTAATAAATTTGTATAAAAGTATTTGATAAATTAATTGTTTATGAGTATCTAATTACATATAAAATGACTTATAAGAACATGCGATTATTGTTTAATTTATTTAATTAACTAACCTTAAATTATTTAAAATTTGATATAAACTATAAACTAATTTTATTTTTATTATTATTATAAAACAATAAAAACTAAAATTAAAAATAGAGAGAAAACAAAAGAGCGTGGGCTCGCTTAATTTTCTACTTTTCACACTGCACATTAGTGAGAGTATAGAGGAGCTTTGAAGCTTCCTATTTAAGGAGTCTTAAGGCTTCTGAATCTACCCATCCAATATTAAACCCACATTGAATGGGTAGTGTTATAGAGGAGCTTCAGTTTCACTGAAACTAGTTTAAAATTCTTTATTATTATTATTATTATTATTATTATTATTAATTATTAATTATTAACTAGTAATATAATAGCAAGCTGTTTCGTAAAAGGTTTGAGGTTTTTAGTTTCCGAACAATTATTCCACCATGTATCACACATATAACTGTACCCAACAAAGATATTGAAGCCCAAGTAGCATAAAATACAAGCATTAGAAAGCTATTTGTAGTATCATACTACGCAACCACATGATGGATTATGGTCAAACCATACATAAGAAAGATGCGTGCATAACTTTATTTCGTACCACATATGGGTAAGTTAAGGCAATGCACACTTCTATAATGACAAAAACTACACCAATGTCATGCACACTTCTCATTTCTTCTCTCAATTCTCTCTTTTTTCCTGCAACAATTGTGGTGCATTACAGTATCTCTCAATCAACTGCCTATATTTTCAATTTGGACCAAGTAATTAGGAATGAAGTGACAAAGAACAATTTTATTCTCTATCCATATATCATTGCCCTAATAAAGAATCCAGATAAACAGACCTTTGCAGTTCTAACCACATTTCTCCAACTATCCCAGTAAAATATGACTAAACCTAGAATTCTCATCACCAATGCAACAATACACAAACAAAAACATAGAAATACAATGTTTGAAGGAAGGTAGGACCGGATTTTGGGGCGTGTAAGACGTGCAACCGCACAGGACTCCAAAATTTTTGAGGCCCCTAGTCCAGCCCTACCCCAATAGTTAGTATATGTATTTGTGATTATATTAGCTCAAAATTAGGTATTCATACCTGATCTCAATTTTACTACGTATTATTCAAAAAGAAATTCTACTCCATAATATTCACGCGAATCACTTTTCTTCAATTCACAGTTTATTTATATTTTGATAGGGTCTCACTTATTTACTAGCACATGACCACGCAAATAAAAAAACCGGCCCTCAAGGAAGACTAATGGTTACGGGGAAGAAGCCTGAGGTGTTGACAGTGAGAAGCGAAATCTTGTTGACTTTAGGTCAGAAGACAGAGAATTGAGCGTTGTTGAGGGAGAGGCGGCGGTCGCAGAGACACAGCTGGACAAAAGCGTTGTTTTTGTTGTCGTTGATGAAGGTGGCGTTCCTTGCCGCGAATACGATTCCAAAGGTGAAGCAGTCAGACTTCTGTATTGTAGTATCGGCGCACGACGAGAACATGTGGTTCGTGTCGTTGCTCGATTCAGTCAAGAGAAAGAGAGTTGGGAAGATCAGCAGAGAGAATCGCCGACGGCCTCGCCATTGTTGGTTTGATCGCCGTTCAGCAGTGTCCGCACAAACCGATAGACTAAACACTCCAACGGACTCTGGTCCTTTGATTTTCTTTTTCTTTTTCAAAAATTACCTTGTAATAATAAATTAGGCTTATTTCATTAAAATATTTATAAATATATACTTATATTTTCTATATTTATATATTTCACTCATTTTTCGTATCTGGACTCTGGTATTTTTTTTATGTTTTGTTTTTCAAGTTTGTTCTTTAGATTCTGTTGATTATAATGGAATGGAATAAGGGTCAAATAGGCCACTAAACTACACACAAAAATGCAATTAGGCTATTGAACTCAAAAACAATGCAATTGGGTTCCTGAACTACACAAACTCATGCAATTTGATCCAAATGACTTGTTTTACCTGCTTTGCCACTTACCAATTCTAAAAATAATATTTTTTTAAATAAAATAATTAATTAAAATTAAAATTAAAAATTAAGAATTAATAATTAAAAAAAAAAAAAAAAAACTTCGGGTCGGAGACGATGTGAAATCGTCTCCGACCCGAAGTATTTTTTTTTAATTCTTAATTTTAATTTTAATTAATTATTTTATTTAAAATTATTTTAAAATATTATTTTTAAAATTGGTAACCGGCAAAGCAGGTAATTCAGGTATGATTTTGTGTAATTCAGGAATTTAATTACATTGTTTTTTAGTTCGATGGCCTAATTGCATTTTAGTGTGTAGTTCAGTGGCCTATTTGACCCTTATTTATAATGGAATTAAACTTTAGAGCAATAATAGTAAATTTATAATCAAATCAAGTCATTGTTTCATTTCAAACACAAAGCAAGTCATTGTTTCATTCCAACAGAAAGCAAACACAAATAAGTCATTGTTTTATTACAATACAAATGAAGTAAGTTTGATAGAAGAAAGTGCTAATTCGTCTCACATTCGATTCCTAAATATAGTTCTTGGTCTTGAATATCAAAGAAGGCGGGTTGTATATATGTCTTCTTCAATAGCATTGTTGTAGAAAGTGAGCTTATCATTGACTAAAATTTTTTCTAAAATGTCAAATTGGCCATCACAACATTACCAAAAAACGTAATGTAAATTTTGTACCCATCATACTCCCATTCCATCACAACCTTGTCTAGGGACTCTCTAATTCTTCCCACACATAATCTAATGGGTTCATAGCTACTTCTATGTCCCTATCTAAGTGCATATAAGTAATTAGTCCAGGGCCACAAAATGTGTGGAACATTGGTGCTGGCTCAACAGAAAAATGGCTCCCTAGCAAGAGTGGTGTACCAACCATCTACAACAATGCAACTTCTCTCGATATCTTGGTCCATTCATGTTCCATGAGGTCTGACTGACATGACTAGCAGTTATTTTATTCAATCAAAGTTCAGTAGAACAAAAATGAAGTCGTAAACTCCCTCATTTGTTCTTGATGACTCACATCTGTCAATAGATCAGAGCATATCAGAGCTAGGTTTATAGCATATTAGAATAGTTAGTTGTGATTCTATTAACTATTCAACTTTTTTTTAATATACTTTTTCATTTCGAGATAAATGTTTGTCAGGTAGCATTATATAAAATAAATTTTAAAAATTATGTATAAGAAATTAACAAAAGCACCTGAACTTTTTCAAAACAATTTCTGCCGGTAAGTTTAGTTGTAACACAAATTTCAACCGTCTTTCTTTCACTTTCTAAATTTTTTGTTTTATATTATAATTATAACACTATATCAGAGCATATTAGCGCTGGGATCAGAGCATATCAGAGCTGGATCAGAGCATATCAAAGCTAGGATCAGAACATATCATAGCAGTTACGTGTAATTATATTAACTGTTCAACTTGTTTAATGTTTTTTGTTTTTGTTTTTTTTTTTTTTTATATTTCGAAATAAATGGTTTCAGGTGGCATTATATAAAAATTTTAAAAATTGTGTATAATAAAATAGCAAAAGCACTTAATTTTTTCAAAAAAAAATTCTCAATAGTTTGATAAATTTATTTGTAACAAAAATTTCAATAATCTTTCTTTCACTTTCTAAGTTTTTTGCTTTATATTATAATTAATAATTCCTATTTTTCTGGGTCTCGTGTTTCTTTCAGTTCTCAAGCTTTTATTCGAAAATCCACCCAATTGAATTATGTTAAATAATATTACTACAATCATAGGCAGTGGCAGTTCTCTAGCTTTTATTTGAAAATCTACCCGGTGAGTAATATTACTACAATCATAGGCAGTGGGTCGGTTGGAGTTAGGTTTGGTTTCTTTCAGTTCTCTAGCTTTTATAAATATTAGGCATCTTCCCCGGAGGAAAAACTACATCTAATACCGGACCAATGATTAGGATTGATTCTCGTAACAATAATAAAAAATCTTTTTTCTTTAAGTTCTCTAGCTTTTATTCGAAAATCCACCCGGTTGAGTAATATTACTACAATTCGAAATGATTCTCATAACAATAATAAAAAATCTTTTTTCTTTTAAGTTCTCTAGCTTTTATCCGAAAATCCACCCGGTTGAGTAATATTACTACAATTCAAAAATCCACCCGATAGGCTTGAACCCACTCACATCTTTCATGTAGAAGTGTTAACCGGGACACCGAATGCCATTAGACCACAAAGTCTTTGGCTATAATGTATATATATTAGTTATACCAACCTTTAAATAAATGCTAAGTTGGCTTAGGTGGTAAGGCCTTAATATTAAATGGAATGGGCAATAGTCGATGCATAATTTAACGTTACCAATTTTGAAAATTTTTTTTGTAACATTGTGGCTTTTTCTTTTAAAAAAAATATATTAACAGTGAGATTAGTGAAATTTTTTTTTTTTTTTGACATTTTTTAATATTAATAGTGTGAATTTTAATTAGATTTTTTATTTGTCACTGTTGACACTGAAAATTCAAATAATAATATCGGACCGTGACGGATAATGGGTTATTAAATTAATTGCTTTAATTAATTAAAACGGATAATGGGTTATTAAATTAATTGCTTTAATTAATTAAATTGGATAATGGGTTATTAAATTAATTGCTTTAATTAATTAAATTGGACTAATGTTTATTAAATTAATTGCTTTAATTAATTAAATTGGACTAATGTTTATTTAATTGGGTTGATTAAATAGCCCAATAAATAATTGGTTGGTCCAATTAATTAATTTAAAGTAATTGTTGCTGAACTGCTAGCCCAAATTGAAGGAATATTTAATTGAGTTGGACTAGGATATTGGATCAATTGGGCTGCTCAAATTGACAGGCTTTGATTTGGTTTGGCCCATCAACAATATATGTGGATCATATAATTTTTGAAAAAATTGTGGATGTTATAAATTGGTTCAAAAATATAAAATCATGAACCTGGACGTGATAGTGTCCCGATACATTCTCATATTTAATTCAAATAATTAAATTAAATTGAGAATTATCCAAATGGATAAAGTTGGTTAGATTTCTCTTACCTCCTCACCACTATAAATAGTGGTTTCATTTTCAAGGAAAGGGAGCTCTGAATATTTGCATACCAAAGCTCTGCCGAAATCTCACCAGAATATTGTCTGGAACACACTTGCAATTTATTTGCACCGAGGGGTACGCCTGCAATTTATTTGCACCAAGGAACACTTCCAGTTGGCATACTCCAACTTGGCATCCTTCCAGTTCAGCATACTCTGAACTCGGCACACTTCTAGTTGGCATACTACCAACTTGACATACTTTCAGTTGGCATACTTCCAACTCGGCACACTTCCAGTTGGCATACTTCCAACTTGGCATACTTCCAACTCGGTACACTTCCAGTTCGGCATATTTCGAACTTGGCATACTTCCAGTTCAACATACTCTGAACTCGGTACACTTCCAATTGGCATACTTCCAACTTGACATACTTCCAACTCGGCACACTTCCAGTTGGCATACTTCCAACTTGGCATACTTCTAACTCGGTACACTTCCAGTTCGGCATATTTCGAACTTGGCATACTTCCAGTTCAACATACTCTGAACTCGGTACACTTCCAGTTGGCATACTTCCAACTTGACATACTTCCAGTTGGCATACTTCAACCTTGGTACACTTCCGGTTCAGCATACTCTGAACTCGGTACGCTTCCAGTTGGCATACTTCCAACTCGGTACGCTTCTAGTTGGAATACTTCCAACTCAGCACACTTCTAATTCAGCATATTCCGAATTCAGTACACTTCCCATCGGCATACTTCCAGTTCAACATATTCTGAACTAGGCATACTTCCGATCAACATACTTCTAGTAGAGAATCAGAGGACTTCTATACAGAGATTGTACCCCATTTATCGTTTGATACATACTACTTATTGTAACCGATACTTTGAATTTTGAATATATACAATTCAAATATTTCGCGTTTACAGTCACATTGTAACTTCTTCTCTTTTTTATTTTATTATTATTATTTTTTTAATATTAATAGTGATGTGAATGATTTATAATGTGTTTTTCATTCAAACTATTTTATCAAATTAATTATGTTTTATATTTTGTTTTAAATATTTTTTATTTTGATGTATTTTGATTTTTCATCACTAGGCAACAATATTTATGACTCGATATCTAAGTTTTTCATTTTTTTTTCAAAATATCTCGTTAGTTTTAATCTTCGCCCCCACTGGAGAAAATTTCTAGCTCCGCCACTAGTTGTGATTCTATGCGGTGGACTGAAGTTATATTGAACGATTGAAAGAGGACAACGAGACCCTCAGGTCAAAGCTTACCCTCATGAAACGAACGCTCTTTGCTAGACCACAAACTGGGATGGAAGCCAGTGTCGTCAAGGTCTGTGTCCCTAACCCGAAATCATTCGACGATGCGAGGAACGTGAAGAGATTCGAGAATTTCCTTTGGATCTCGAGGAGTATTTCAAGGCCTCTAGAGTTCCGAATGATGAGAAAGTCATGTTCACCAAAATGTACCTCTCTGGTGATGCAAAACTCAAGTGGTGTGCACTAGTGACGGGCAATGCCAGTTCTGGACGAAATTGCATCAAGTCTTGGGATGGACTCAAGCACGAGTTAAAAGCCCAATTCCTTCCGAACAATGTGTCTTGGCTTTTGAAGAAATTAAAACATATGAGTTGAAAGCCCATGTTTCAAGCCGTTGAGCCCACAATCGCGCTAACAAGACCAAGCCGAAGTCTTGCCAAGCCAAACCGAACCAACTCAACCAAATGCTTAGCCAAGACCTAACTAAGCACTGGTTTTATACACCGAGAATTAAGCAACAATAAACAATCTCAAAGTTCAAAAATAATTAATGTCAAAAAATATAATATCCATAATATTTTTAATAACACATCCAAATAAAAGTGGTTTGTATACAAAACTTAATTACCACTATAAAAGCAATATACTAATTATATTACTTAGCCATTATTAATAAAATATCAATCAATAAAAGTAAGGCATCCCTAATTACATGAAACATCAATGCAAGAAGTCTTAATGAAGGGAAACATAAATGTGAGAAGTCTTAATGAAGACGGGAACTAGCCAAATGTAATTAAAGAGAACACCTTAATGACGCAAAAATGGCATCTCTCTTCATCCTCGACATCTTCTTCATATCCACCAAAATCCAACGCCATATCCAACACCCTTACCCTGCTACTAGAGAGAGATTATTTCTCCAATTACCGAATTTCAAAAAGTCACCGAAGACGGTCACCTACATGTTTCTCCATCTATAGCATCCTGCAATCATCCATTTGCTCTTGACCAATTTGCAACATCAACAATAGCAAAATTGTTGCTCTCCGGTTCCAATGGCAGCTACTCTTCACACCCCATAAGTTGCACATTGCAGTAGCCACTAGCCACCAAAAAAACTGCAACAACATGGAGTGGGTGCTGCCTTTTGGCTTTCGTTGCGCCTAATGGCGCTGCATGCCAACGCTCAATGTGGTGGATGACAACATAGAAACAACCAGCCATGCAATAACAAAATATAATCCAACAACATATCCAAATATGTTCATATTTGAAAGTAAATACACACCAAACACCAACATGAAAAATACAACTGCACATATATCCCAAACCAAAATTATACATACAGTAATATTTCCCTTCCAAAATTATGCACAGTAACACAGTTTCAAAAGCCAAAATGGTAACATATTTTGAAAACCATATCATACACGAAAACAATATACATATACAATATTTCAAAGTATATCACACTTGATAGAATCAATAATTAGGTAGAGATAACTTAATTATGAAAAACCTAACCTTGTAACAGTTGAAGTAATATCAATATATCTTACTAAAAATTGGAAGGATATACCTTCTTAATTGTGTTGCATTGTGTTACCTCTTGAATAGTAAGCATAGTATTTAATTTGATAACCAACAACCTCTAGTCAGTTTGATCAAAACTCAATAAGCCTAACTAGGAAAATCTAGTACACATAACCCATGTTTAACTTATTATATAGGAAATAATAATAATAATAATAATAATAATAATAGTAGTAGTAATAATAATAACAATAATAATAATAATAATAACAATGAATAACATTGCTGGGATATCAGCACAGAATCTTTTAGATTTTTCCCACATAATAATAAAAATAGCACACGGTTGAAATTCAGTATACCAATGTCTTTAGTTATCTAATCATCCACAGAATTACAATTAGAATCATCTGAAGCTAACATTTCAGAATTAAGGCATTCAGATCTGAGTGTGTAATCTCTGGGATACAACTACATGATTCAATATCCTTAGGAGATGTCAATAACAAATTCACAGTACAAATACTTGCAGCTAAAATATTTGAAACATGAAACCTTCATGGGAGAAAATATCCACAGAATTTATCCACCTCGAGCTTCTCTCCTAGTCGCATCATGAAGCAGTTCAATGTCCACTCCTTCTGGTGGCAACTGGACATATCTCACCACTGAGCCTCTGATGAAACAGTTCCTCACTGAAAGCTATTGCATTATAAAAAGTTCATTAGACTAGTCCATGCCAACGGCGTGCCAGACATTTGACATGCATTAATAATAGAAATACAAAGCATGTTTAAAAAAGTAAGAAATAGAAGAACATAAAAAGTTTTAATTCAGGCAAGGCCATCCTACAAGAGGGAGTTGATAGAGTGTAGACTTTATCAGGAATTGAATCTTAACATATTTCATCATATGTGATGACATGCATCCCACAAGAAAACCAATTACTCATGGGCAGGAGAGAGAACATCTTATATACCTCAATCACCTAATACCCATCATACCTGTCCCATAACTCGCCATAAGTGATCCAATTACTAGTTGGCAGGAAAAGCACATATGTATCCTTCCATCCCCCACCCAACACATAAATAACATCTGTATACCCCAACCCCTTGCTAAACACACAAATGTTGATATACAAGCATAAGCAAAAATGTAAAATTTAAAAACTTTTTCTATAAATGTTATGCCACTCACAAGACCAGTCAGGGGTTTCAAATTATTAAACACTGAACCTCAATAAAAGTATTTTGCATCCAACTCTATTACTATTTCTGCATGCCATGAATGTACAACTCCAAATTGCAATCAACGAGCTACATAACTACAGACCATTCAGCATAGTAATAACTTATTAACAGCCAAAATAAAGAATTCCCATAAAATTAGATGACCACTAAGAAGAGCTATCTTATTTACTTGGATTTTCTACCATGGGATAACCATATGATGGTCATTCTAAAGACAGGCAGCAATAATCACGTCATAGTAACAAAAACATCTCTTTTCTGTCAATAGAATAAAGATTTGATAGTCTTTAATTAGAGAGGTTGTTAAGAGAAAGAGAGAAGAGGTGGGGGCAAGGGAGATTATGGAATCCTATACTTCAAAGATAATGTAATCATTTTTATATTGTGGAATCTCTCTACTTCAAATGCCAAATTATCAGCATAAAAAGTTCCCACAGACAGTTTGAAGATCTGAAACATGAAGAATCAACAAGCAAAGGCTTACAGACCTTAGGAAAAGATTATAGAACATAATGATTTTCGGATCCTGCAGAATGGCTAAGTTCAATTGCGGAGATATATCGCCCAGGCTGTTAGGATTGGAACTATCAAGTACTTTAACCCAACCCTACTAAAAATATCTCTCCATAGTCCATACAGAAAGATGGCACAGAAATATTGATCATGTAATACCAAAAACACTTATTAGAATTACATTCATACATACCAAAATTAAGCATACACAATAGTCTATCAAAATGCAAGCATAACTAGCAATCTCACATGCAAACCCCAAAAAAGGTAAAGCATGGAGATTGGAGACTGCTGAGAGACACAATTCAACAGTGAAATTAAAATGAAAATTAACCATCCTTATTGTGCAAAATCCCTCAAATAAACACTAGAAACCATCATTTATAGTCAAGTAACACTTAAAAAGCATAACACTTGTAATAGAATTGAACTTAACAGAGCAAGCAAAGGAAGTTCAGACAAAGACAAGGGAAAAGCCACAATAAACCCTAATTGCAGAGAAAACCAATCCCAAGCAAGATAAACCTTAAATCATCCAATTGTTATTAAGGACAAAGAGAGAAAAATGAACAACAACAACAACAACAACAACAACAATAATAATAATAACCAAAAATGAGAACAAAAACAAAAACCAAGTGAGAAAAGTGTGAGATACCATGTGAGGGAACTTGTCTTGATCAACAACCCTAGTATTCTCGAGCTTAATATTGAGGTATTGGTCGACGGAGTGAAGGGTGCCCCTTATTGCCAAATCGTTCTTTAGTTCCACCGTCACTTCTCTCCCTACCAAATCTTTGAAATACGAGAAGAACAACTGCAAGCCAAGAGAACAAAACTCAATCAATCCGAAGAAGGAATTATTGGTAGATTGGTAGAGTAAGACGGGATTTACCATTTTCTTGTTGAGAAATCTCTCTACTGCAAGCTCCGGCGCGGTTTGACGATGAAAGGAGAAAACAAGCGTTGCCCTTACAACACTCACTCGACTCACTTCTACTGGCCGGAAACGAACCCGTTTAACATCAAATTTTTCCACTGAATTTGGCGGCCAGACTTACAAGGCGTTAGCGACTTAGCGTAGATCTCATTGGGCTGAAACCGATCAAAGCCCATAACACATAGGCCGCTGGTCCAGTAAGGTTTGGGTTCAAGTTTGCCGACTGCCTCAACCTCCGGTTGTTATACCGTGGACCAATGTCACAAAACGACGTCATTTTAATAAGTGGAAGAAACGGTTCTCGTAAATCTCCATAACTGATACTACAGTTCATCTCAAATGATATTACAGTTGTGTTGGACTGATACTGCAGTTGTGTTGAAAGAGAACTGCAGTTGCGCGGAACGGAGGCCGTTTCATCCGCCTGGAACTGCAGTTGTGTTGAGGTCGTTTCATCCGTCTAGAACTGTGATTGTGTTGAACTGATACTGCAGTTGTGTTGAAAGGGAACTGCAGTTGCGCAGAACAGAGGCCGCTTCATCCGTTTGTTACGGAGATGGTTTACGTGCGAAACCTCTCATAGGTGAAAAATGGGGTGAGATCTAAGTCGTTGATCTAATATAGATCAACGGTTTAAACTGAAGGAAATTTTAAAAAAAATGCGCTTCCATACAATTGATCAAGTGTCTCGAACTGAAGCACCTTAAACTATAAACTTACTAATGAATCTCAGCACTATGCTCACCCAACTGTTTTACGTCAAGCACGCTTAACCGCATAGTTCTTTGGCTATTTAGTTGCTATATCCTACTTAAAGCCAATTTGTGATAAGTCATTAACCATTTAACCACATCCCTCATAGTAAGTCACAACGCTACGTCTCGAATCGAGTAAGGGCTGAACTCGACCAACCTGACTGATGCCCAACAACCCCCTCTCATACCACTGCTGCAATCTTTGATCACCAAATTAAACTCAGTTGCACAGTATGTCTGATTCGGTCCTTAATTGAACAATTTTCATTGACTCATAAATAAAATGCATACAAATTAACTTCATGATCCAATTTGACAAATTTTAATATTCTTTTAGTTTTAATATTTAAAAATTGAAATTAATTTATATATTGATGGAAGAGACCAATTGTAGAAGAAAATTTTATTGATGAAAGAAAATACATTTTTAAGTGATGTGAAAGTAGGACCACATATGAAAGCAAAAATATAATTGTATGGATGCAAAGTAAATAGTGATTAATTGAAATTTAGTTAGATTATAATGGGTAAGGTCAAGAAATTTTTATTGAGAGACTGATATTTCAACTAATATAATAATGTTGGTGAAGTTAAAGGTGAAAGGTGAATGATTCCATTGTGGAGTGGAGTGGAGTGGAGTATTTAGGATATGCCATATGCGATTGATAAACTCACATGGCCACATACATGTATGCAATGAATCTTTTCTTAGTAGGGTTGGCTTATGATATTTGGGTGGGGAATAAGCTAAGGATGATGAAGAAAATTTTGTATGGATATGGGAGATGAATTGCATAGAAAGGGTGTGTACTTTTATACATGTGGCTTGTACTTTAGGTGGAGTCCGGGTTTAATTGATTGGGTGCAAAATTAAAATAATTCAAAATAGTTAAAATTGTTCATATTAAAAAATGAAATATCTATATCATTAATTAGATAAAACATTATGAAACTATGAACACAAACTAAGGAAATCATTCTTGGGACCTAGAATTTTTGAAATCTTGGTAACATTCTTCTTGTTTAACATGCATTTTGAGGTTGATCACTATTCGATCAGAGAATGCTTGATTGACTATCCGTAAAGTAGTCCTTCACTTTTTGAAGTTTACTTTCGTGTCCTACCTCAACAACCTTTGTGGCTTAACTTTGTGACAAGTCAATCCTTCAATTTTTCAAAAGTAACTAATTATTCAGTTAGTTTTACTTTCAAGTACTTTAACTTTTCGGATAAAGTTCGCCCTTCTACTTTCGCCCATTAACCTTTTGGTCTTGAACTTTTCGGTCTTCGAGTCTTCATCAGCTTTCCGGTCTTCCAAGTCTTTTACTTCTCGAACTTAAGCTCTCCAGAACTATACTTTTAGAAGGTTGACCTTCTGGGAATTACTGTACACAATCTTCAGAATCTAATTATATTGAGGTTACTTTTCGGATTAAGTTTACTTTCCGGATACTAAAGTTCGTTCCAAAATTTGACCTTTCATATTTGCATTGAAAATATTCTAAGTCTAGAAAATTAAAAATAATTAGGGACCTAAAATTTATAACCAAGTTTAGTATCATTAAATTTTATCTAACACTTGTTCCTAGCACGACACAGAGATGAAGAGTAATGGAAAATGCAACGAGGACTACAACCATGTAGGAGGTGGGAAGTGGGAGGCTGTTGTTGTGTTTATTGAAGAAGATGATGATGAACAAGATTTTTTCATTAATGGAGAAAGAAAAGAATAATTGGAATATTAAAGAATTAAACATGAAATTAGGATTAAGTTTTTTTTTAATAATAGTATTTTTATATTTACTTTTTAAAAAGATAAATAAAATATTTTATTAAAAATAAAAAAATATTTATTTACGTTAATAGCAAATATATTATTATTATTGTCTCAAAAGGTTGAATCCTAACTTCAAGGACCATACAAGTATCCCCACACTTGGAAACATTTGCTGTTATGTTTAGGAGGCCTGGCCGTTACTCCAAGACACTGTTTGCTCTCATTTCCCCCACAGGCATATCTTAATTTTACGTATCTTACTATAAGAGCATCTATACCAATGGATTTTGAGGAGTTTTTAGAATAGTAACATGTGATGTGGAGGAAATAGAAGAGGTTTGATTCATATGTAAAGTTGGGTTCTTGGAACATGTGATGTGGAGGAAATAGAAGAGGTTTGATTCATATGCAAAGTTGGGTTCTTGGAACAGTAATGGACGGACACCAAAGCCAAGAAAAAATAAATGATGTGCGCGAATGAAACAGTAATGGACTTACACTGATGATGTGCACATTTCGCGCACGGCAGGCGTCCAGCGGGGGCGTGCAAGGGGCGCGCTTGACATATATTCTTTTTTTTTTTTTTAATCATATTTGTTTCATTTTTTTTTCCTCCCCTCCCATTTTCTCTTTTATAATCACACTTACAAAAACTTCTCAAAAATCGCAAAAAAACTTCCTTGATGGATGTTCTAAATTCTTTATTATTCTTTTTTTTTTCCAGTAATAGGCACAATGATAAGGGAATTACTTTAGTAATAAAATTATTACATATACTTTTATGTTTTTATTAAAAAAATTGATTTAAAGTTAATATACATTAATCAATTATTTTATTACTAAGATTGATTCTCTTGAGAGACCATCTCAAGTCAAGATACTAATCAAAAAGCATTACATTTTTATTCAAAGTATTACACTTTCCCTCATAAGTTAGAACACTTTATTTCTAATTAGTATTACATTTTCTAGTATAATTATTATTGGTATGAATTTCAAAGTATTACACTTTCCCTCATAAGTTAGAACACTTTATTTCTAATTAGTATTACATTTTCTAGTATAATTATTATTGGTATATTTTTTCATACGTATAAGTATTACATTTTCATCTTCACTCACCCGTCGCGGATCACACAAAGTTTTTGCCTATTACTAGATATTCCCAATTTAATGAGCAAGCACAACTAGCATCTTCCTTGATGGGAAAGAGATCATATGACTACCCGTAGATGAGATGGGGTAGATGTGTAGCAGTCACCATGAATTAGGAACTCATTAAGAATCTATTAACATGAATTTCCACCACAACTAGCTTCTGTATTTGACTAGTTCTAGCCTGAGAAATGGGGACATATTGGCTGCTTCAATTGAAAACATGAGTTTGAATGAAGACTAGGAGGAAATAACAAGAAATCAAGGCAATTCTCATTTCTGAATGTAAGATATACTACAAGTAGTAGATGTAGCAACCATAAATCAGAAGCCCCAAACTGGCTAATTGTTCAAATTTGCAAATTGCATAGCCGTTTAGACATTCACTTCACAAATAAATGACAAGTAGTAGTAACATAGTTTGCTATATAAAACTAAAACCATTTATGCATAGATGAATGTATTCACTTTTGTGAGTAAATGATAGACAGTTTTGAACAAGGCATTCAAGAAACAAATGAATTAAACCAACTGCAGATGTCTGTTTGGTCTGGTTTACCTCGTATTCTCTCACTTCTTTAGATGCAATTCTCATATTCTGCTCTCAAAGGCTAATGGGAATTTCCAATGTCCAAACTCTGCCCCATTTCAGGATCAAGCTTTGATAGGCTCATCATCATCTTCGATATCCCAACTCAAATTCTCATCATCATCATCTTCAGCAAGCCTCTTTCTCACATCAGCTATATTTGCACTCTCACCACGAGGAGCCGCCTTTTTCTCATCACCGCTATCGATATCCCCAATCTCGTCCCACCCAAAGTCTTCCTCTTCCTGCTCGGTTTGCTGCTCACAAACATCATTCTGTTTACCACTCGGAACTCCCTTCTCAATTGACTTCACTAATGTCGCACCCTCGACCTCTTTATCTTTATTCTCACTTGATCCAGTAACAGAGCTCTTATCAGCATTGGCCTCACTTATGCCTTTCTCATCACTGATATCAGAACTCACATTTTGCAATTCATCTTTTTTTGCAATTACTGGTTCTGTGATTTTCCCTGAATCTTGATTACCAGCTTGGTTATTTCCCTGTTCTTGGCCTTTCGATTTTGCAGAACTATTTGGCTCATCATCATCATCAGTGTCATCCTCGTCATCAACATCCCAGGTTAATTCTTCTTCATCATCTACAGATATTGCTCTCATCACAAGGCTAGCCCTAACACTCTCTTGCTGCTTAAGCTTATGCACCCTGTAAAAGTACCGACACCAGAAGGTATCTTCATCAACTACGCTGGGTACAAGGCGTTTGTAAACACCCTCTAGACCACCGTTTTCTCCAATCAAGTCCTCAAATTCCGTCCTCTGATCGTTCAAGTTGAACTCCGATTTCCACTTCCTATAATCCTCCAAATCCTCAGGCTCTTCGGTGAAACTAGCGGGATCATTTTGGATTGCGGTTAGTTGCGCATCAAACCTACTGTAACGACGCGAATCCAAGCTCCGATTTGTGTCGGGGGTTTCGGATTCAGCATCGGAGGATGCTAGGAGAGTATCTTTACCTTGAGAAATGATATCGGCGGTGGATTTGAACACTCCGTCGATAGTCTTGCCGACTGATCCCAGGGAGCCTTGAGCCACCGAGGCGCCTACCTCGATCGAAGCCGGGAGCTCCTTCACCGCACGGCTGGCGACTTCCCGGAAAAGCACCGTCTCTTTCTTAAGTCCCGTCCCGAATTCTTCCAGATCCCGGCGGTAAGTCTCGAGGACTGACTCGGAGCGGGAAGCTAAAGTCTGGATGAGACCTCCGAAACTCCATCTACTCGCACCGCTAGCAGTAGTTGACGGATCTGGGGCATCCACATGCTCAGTTTCTTCGCGATTTTCCTCTTTTTGGCTAGATGAGGAAGGGGAAGGGGAATGCTGTTTGGAATCTTGCACATTTTCGGGTTCCGGATCATCGGCTAGAATCGATTTGAAGAAATCCATAGTTTCAACGAATCAAATCGAATTGATCGAAGTGAATTATGAGATTGGCTTAGTTTCTGAGAAAGATGTAGCAATCAACCATAGCGATTAGCCGATCACAGAGAATGACAGTATTCGGTTGCCACTGAAACCATACAAGTATCAATCAAACTATTATTGGGTTCTTCAGATTGGGCTTTAAGTATCCACTTTCAACCCTTTCCATGTTGAACCCAATTTCGTGTAATGGGCTAGGATGTCCCTCACACCCAATCCTTATACCATGGACCCTAAGGTTTAAGTGCACTATGGACCATGGTGCATGTGTTTTACTAATTTTACACGCACATTATATGAATTGGTTAATACCTAATATTTATATGTAAATAAATATACTATTAATAATTCAGGAATAACATTTATAATTGACATATTATGAAAGGGTATAAATTATAATTTTCTCAAAAAATTTAATTAACTTCTAATTTGCCCACCAAGTGGGCGGTGGACAAACTGTTCAACAAAATGTAGCCTCGAGGCTCCTTTTATGGCTCCATTTTCCACTTATCCCACCGATGTGGGATAAGTGGGGAAACAAAAATACAAAAGGGGAGCCATTGTCCCTTTTGTTTTTAATTTTTAAAACATTATATATATATATATATATATATATATATATGTATGTATGTATGTATACCCTTTTAGTTACTTTACCTGTTAACCGGTAATCTAAACAGCTAATTTTACCAAATAATTTTTTATAATCCGCTAATATAATCTGTTAGTCAAACTCGCTAACACAATTCGCTATTTTCTAACCGCTAACCGCTATTTGCCAAACAAGGCTTACGTCTATCAAATAGAAATTTACATTAACATTTTATATTTTAGACTTTATTCTATTTTTAGTCTATCAGTTATAGTGACATTTTTATTTTTTGCCATCAACTTTGATTTATTCTACATTTAATATTCTCTTTTAGAAATGTTCCACTTTTAATTAAAAAAAATCTTATAATTAGTAAAGTAAGCTTTAGAATATTTACTGCTAACAGTAAAAAGTTTTTAAAAGAAAAAAAAAATCAAAGTGAAACAAATTATGTTGAGAATAAAAAAGTGATAACATCTATATATTATAATTAAAAGATTAAATGTGGAATAAAAAAGTTTATGGCATCAAATAAAATAATAATGAAAATTAACAAATTTTACTTTTAGTTATCGACTATTGAACTATTGTCGTATTTTTAAAATTTCACATTGTATCATTGACTTTCATTTGTTTGTCATAAGAAGTCCTCATTTTAATTTTATGTCATTCTACCATTTAATAAATATATACCTAACATATAGCTTTATCATTTAATTAAGGAAAAATTGCACTTTTCGTCCTTAAGTTATACGATAATTGTAGAATTCGTCCATAAGTGTTGATCATGCTCACTTTTCGCCCCTACATCGGCGTTACACTTTTTGTCCATTTACTAACAAAACATTAAGGACGAAATTTACAATGTTAGTATAACTCATGGACGAAAATTGAGCATGAAAAGTTAATAAAAAGATGAAAAATGCAACGCTAATGATAACTTAGGGGCAAAAAGTGAACACAAGCAACACTTAGAGACAAATTTTACAATTACCCTATAATTTATGGACGAAAAGTGTAATTTTTCTCTTTAATTAAAATAGTTTACAAGAGAGATGCAGAAATTATATGTTGGGACAAAAAGTTTAAATGATAAAATTGTTAGTCTACAATGAAATAACAAAATTTAAATAGATGATTAATTGTGACAAACAAATACGGAGAAAAATTTAAGAATGTATTTGAGACAAAATTTAAAAAGTATGAATAAATATAATAATACTACAATAATTAATAACTATAATAGTGGAATTTGCTAGCATTTATTATTCCGCTGTAATGTAATGGGAAACATTTTAAAACATAAATAAGAAATTAATACAGTCCTTATATACCTAATCCGAAAGCTTGCCTGTTGTAGCTGCCATTTAATTTCTTTGGGGGGATATATTATATATAGAAGTGATGGAGATTGGATTATGGAGCAGTTGAATCTCTCTTTTCTTTAATTATTTCTTTAATCTAAAAGCTAACAGATCCATATTTCGACGGGCTCAAATAACCAATCTTCCCGTAGCAGTTAAACTGCAGGCCAAGAACCATTTGCTTTTATAATAATCATTAGTCTTTATAAGATCTGAGTTAGGGAGAGAAAATATTTTTATATGTTCTGATAACATCAAATATGTTTATTATTATTATTTTTTTGAAAGTAGCAAATTATTCAATTACTTTTTCAAGAGTTTAGTTAAGGGGAAAACAACAAATGAGAATTTTTTCTTCTCTCAAGATTGAAACTCCAATCCCAAAGGTCTTTACACTCTAACCAGATAAAGTATTTAAGATTATGTAAATCACAATAATTCAGTAGCTCAGCCATAGTTATAGTAGGCGTTAAGCACTGATCTACGGTAAAGTAGCGCTTAGCGTCTAGCGTCTAGGTTGCTAACTATATATATATATAAAAAAACAGTGCACGTGTGTGGGTGTATGTCACAATAACGGGGTTGTACGGTCACTCATCATTAGGTACACATAAATGCACCACAAAGTGTTCAGAAATGCATCATTATATGTGTTGTGGTGTCAGGTGTGGTGTATTTTTTGGCATGTGGTACATTTTGTAGTGCATTGGTGCATATATATATATATATATATATATATATATATAATTACAAAAAGTTAGCAAGGCAGACTTAGTCAAGTTAACTCAATTAACTCGACCGAATTAGGTGAATTAGGTGCTTAGGCGGCTGAACGCCTATGGAGTAATTCGCCTCGACTTAGGAGTCAATTTTTGCAACAATGGGATCAACCGATAGAGTCAAATTTGTTATTATTGGTAAGTTTTGAATATTGGTCTTTTTTCTCAAATATTACTTACTGAACCAGTGCAGACAAATGAAAATTTGTTTTGCAAGGCATGCCTCCAGCCTGCATATTCTCCATCTTTCCTAATCAAAACCAAACTCGTTAATAAACAAAGGAATAAGGGTCAAATACACCACTGAACTACACACAAAACTACAATTAGGCCATCGAACTCGAAAAAATTGTAATTGGGTCCCTAAACTACACAAACTTATGCAATTAAGTCTAAATTGACATGTTTACCTATTATTGTGCTGACGTGGCGGTTAACAATTTTTAAAATAATTTTTTAATAAATTTTAATTAAAATAATTAAACAATAATAATAAAATTTAAAAAAAAAAAAACAGAATTGCTGGAGACGCGGAATCGTCTCCGACAGTCTTCGTCTCCATGGCCGGAGACGAAGACCTCCGTCTCCGGCCATGGAGACGTAGACCTTTGTCTCCATTGTCAGGGAGACGAAGGTCCAACCTTCGTCTCCTGGCCATGGAGACGAAGGTCCGGCCTTCATCTCCTGGCCATGGAGACGAAGGCCGGACCTTCGTCTCCCTGGCAGTGGAGACGAAGACCGTCTCCATGGCCGGGGACGAAGGTCTTTGTCTCCGGCCATGGAGATGAAGGCTGCCGGAGACGGACCGTCTCCGGCAGTTCATCTGTTTTATTATTTTTTTTTTTATTTTAAATTATTTAATTATTTTAATTAAAATTATTTAAAAATTTATTTTAAAAATGGGTAACCGCCACGTCATCACAATTGTAGGTAAACAAGTCAAATTGGACTTAATTGCATATGTTTGTGTAGTTTAGGGACCCAATTGCAATCTTTTCGAGTTCAATGGCCTAATTGTAATTTTGTGTATAGTTCAGTGGTCTATTTGACCCTTATTCCATAAACAAATGATTTCATTGAATTTGGTGGTGATTAGTTAAAAGTAATAATAATAATTCATTCATATTTCATTGCTAACGCACAAAAAGTGACATCTGAGTGTGACAACCACAGAAAGTCCACTTCCTTTTTCCTTTTCCTTTCCATGTTTATTATCTCTCTAAGGAATAATGATTTCTTGATTCAACCTTTTCTACAGCCACCATCACAATCAATGTTCAGAATTCTCAGAAACAAACTGAGGCGCCTCTTCCATGGCCTCCGCCGCTCATTCCGCCGGCGTTCCAAGAACGCCGCCGTCATCAAAACATTTCGCAAATCCGACTCCAACCCATCTCTCCTCACTCCACCTCACAACGCCTCCGCCGCCATTCGCCCCGCCCTGCGCGTCGCCACCTTCAATGCCGCCCTCTTCTCCATGGCGCCGGCGGTTCCGAGGTCCGGAAAATCAGCCAGCTTTGATTTTGGAGATGAAGACTGTACCCATACCCATACCCATCTGAGATCAAACTCCATGGATAGTCGGCCCAAGGGGATTCTCAAGCAGTCTTCCCTGCGTCTCAACTCCATGAGCCGAAGAGAGAATGATCTGTTCGGGGCCAAATCGAAGCTGCGGGTTTCGATTAATTTGCCGGACAATGAAATCTCGCTGAAGAAGAGTGGGCAGTTGAGGTTTGTTGAGAGTGAGAGGGAGAGTTGGAGGGGGAGTAATAGGAGCAGGGGGAAGGTAAAGAATGGGAGTAACGGCAACGGCGAGATTTATGGGAATAGGAGGACGATTTTGGAGGTGTTGAGGGAGGTGGAGGCGGATGTGGTGGCGCTGCAAGGCGTGAAGGCGGAGGAGGAGAAAGGGATGAAGCCATTGTCAGATTTGGCTGCCGGTTTGGGGATGAATTATGTGTTTGCAGAGAGCTGGGCTCCCGAGTATGGCAATGCCATCTTGTCCAAGTGGCCTATTAAGAGCTGGAAGGCCCAAAAGATCTTTGATGACTCTGATTTCAGGTTATTCTATCTCTTTATCCTTCATTCCTCACATTGCATTGCACTTATGTCGCACGGAGGCCGGTAAGGGTCAAGTCCATAGCTAGGAGATTGTTGGGCAAAGGCAGGTAAGAGCTAAGTCGATCACTATTTGACTAGGGGATTATAGATAACCGATAAGGTCAAGTCCAGCACCTGACCCTCGAAAATGTGTGGCCGTGTGGAGAGATTGTTAGGTAGAGGCAGATAAGAGCTAAGTCCAGCACCATGTGACTAGCGTTGTAGGACGGGGATTGTAAAGGCCAAGTTCAGCACTATGTGACTAGAGGGTTGTAGGACGGGGACGGTAAAGGCCAAGTTCAGCACTTTGACCCTCGAAAATGTGTAGAGAAATAAAATTGGGCCTTTAGTGTGAGCTATAACTTTTGGCGTAATGGTAAGCCCTTGATTAAGGGCTATAACTTCGCTACAAGCCTACAACTTATCACCCTATTAGGATTAAGGGCTTCCCCTAGTCCAATCTTATTTATACAATTTTTGCTCTTACAAAAAATAACACTTATTAGAATCAGGTCTTATCAATACGCCAAAAGGTATAGTTTGTAACATAGTAGTAAGCGCTTGATCTTAACATGATTAGAGTCTCTGAAACTTTAAAAAAAAAATGTGTTGCAGGAATGTCTTGAAGGCGAAAATCGAGGTTCCTGAAGTAGGCGAATTCGACTTGTATTGCACCCATCTTGACCATTTAGATGAAAACTGGAGAATGAAGCAGATGAATGCCATAATCCAGTCAGCTGACACACCCCACCTTTTAGCTGGAGGTCTAAATTCACTGGATGAAACGGATTATTCACCTGAGAGATGGGCAGAAATTGTAAAGGTAAATCAACCCTCTTTACCTGATAGAGATGGGCAGTAATTCAGTAAATAAATGATGATCTGATGAAAATTTTCATTCTGCAATTTCCAGTACTATGAAGAGATGGGAAAGCCAACTCCCAAGGTTGAGGTGATGAAGTACTTAAAGACTAAACAGTATGCTGATGCCAAAGATTTCGGTGGCGAATGTGAGTCTGTCGTCGTGATTGCCAAAGGACAGAGTATGGCAACTTTCTACGAGCCAAACCACACTAAAAGACTGAATTCAATAAATTAGCTAGTCTAACACATGTTCTTATAAACCCATATTTTCTCTCTTATATTTTCAATACACCACTATAATGTGATGCTTTGAAAATGCAGGTGTACAGGGGACATGTAAGTATGGAACAAGAGTGGATTATATACTGGCTTCACCACGTTCGTCGTTCAAGTTTGTGCAAGGATCCTACTCGGTTCTCTCTTCCAAGGGAACTTCGGATCATCACATAGTGAAAGTTGATGTGGTTAAAGTAGACGAGGAGGAGGAGTCTCAGCAATGTGTTGATAGCAGCAACAAGCTGCAAGCCAAGAAGAAAGTTGTAAAGATTACAGATCCTAATTCTTCAAAGGGTTTATGGAAAATACATACATAACATTCCTAATGGAAATTTTTTGTTTTGTTTTTTCACTGCTCTGTATTGGTCTGTAAAGCATTACTAATCTTTCACTCCTTTTTACCTTTTTCTTTTCCAGAAAGAAACTGAAGAGGTAAAGTATCCATAAATCTCAAATAGTATATGGAATTGTTGTGATACACTGCTATAACACATTTAACATTTTGCTCGAGTGTGCATCGACTGTATTCTGATACAATTTCGTTTCATATATTAATAGCATCCTGTATTCCATTCCTTCTGAAGTTGTTTGATTTTGGGCACTATCTTACACTTACCACTACGCCAAAAGTTATAACTAACAGCGAAGGCACAACTTCATTTACTTAGACTGCTACATTTCCGAGAGGCAAGGTGCTGGAATTGGCCTTTCACCAGCCTCTGCCTAACAATTCTCTAGTCACCAATTGTTGGACTTGGCCCTTTACTGACCCCGCCTAACAATCTTGATCATGAACAAAATGACTACCCGAAAAAGGGAAGTTTTGAGTGAACTTACACAAGATCTAAACGCATAAGAGCCAGCAAATCATCCATCTGTCAATCTTCTTCTTGCCTTGTTTCACCACCACCATATCCATCGTTTTCTGGAGAGATGAATGGGGACCTGACATCGGCTTCTTCCTCGTCGTTCTCACGTCTCCGGGCATCAGTAACTAAGCTAGTGAGTGTATCAATTAGGAGTTTTACATGCAGAAAGAAGGATAAAAGGAAGAAAGCCCAAAAGGTATGAATGGCACAGCAAAGGGAATCCTTCTAAGTTCTAAATGTGAAGTATATAAGGAAGCAACAATGGTGTTGCCAATGTCTAAAAGCTAGCCAACTTTAAGGAAATTAATGGCATACATTTATATTGTCAAGCAGAGACAATTAATTTGTTTGTCAAGTTTGGTCCTACATACTCATCTTGAATGTGGACTAGCTCTTCCCCATAACATTCAAGGTTGTGTTTGAATATGAATATGACACTAAGTTAAATGGTTTGTTGCCTATAAAATTTAATGCAATTCCTACCAAGTTGTTGAACAACCACCCTCTATTATCATAATGTGAATGATTCCAGACAGGGCATGGACAACTCCACCCTAAAGAGGATCCATTTGAGATAAAGGAAACATGAGGTGTTGATAGCAACTCCCATTAAAGTCCATGGTCCCCGGAAGGAAAGATTGCAATCAACAACTCAAGAAATACACTTTTAGAGCAACCTTAACAATGTTAATTTTTTTTTGTGGTTTTGCAATGAAATGTATGAAAGAGATGGAAGAGAGAAGTGGAAAAAATAAAGGCTGACAACCCAAAACAAAATACAAAAACAAAAAAAGGTATGCAGTTCGCCCTACACACAAGTTGCATGTCTTTTTCTCTTCATTTCCTCCAGCTGTGGTTAGGCATAACTACGGTTTGGTTCAAATCGAACCGTATGACCAATTTCAATTCCGGTTAAGAAAGGATTCCAGTTCCAAACTGAAAAATAAAAATAAAAAATTATTATTTAATTAATGTTTAAATAAAAATTATTTGGTTAAAGTTTAACTGTTATTTTATTAGAGTTTAAACTTTAAATAACAATTTAGGGGATTTTTGGTTGGATGGAAAAGTTTTTTCATGAAAAACATTTTCTTTAAAGTGGAGGAAAATGTTATTTTTTGGTAGGACATTGAATTTTGTTTTTTTTTTTTTTTTTTTTTTTTTTGAAAACAGACATTGAATTTTGTTTTTCATGTAAGTTGGGAAGAAAAATGAGATAACTTGACTATTTTACCCTTCTTATTCTTTTTTAATTACCTTTATTATTTTGTAGGGGTATATAGATCTTTATACTCATTATTCGTTACAATTTTAAATCCAACCAAACAATAGAATCGATATTCAGTAATTTTTTTCACCAACCAAACAATGAAATTCATCTTCCTAATAATTACTTTTTCATGAAATTTCAATTCCATTCCCCCCAAAATATATTCTGTGAACCAAACGGACCCTAAGTTTAACTATAACAATTATTTTTATTTTTTTAGTTCAACTCTGAAGTTTAAATTTTTCATATAACCATCTAAAAAATATTTTAGAGTAAAAAAATTTCAAAAAGATTAATTGTTGAATTTAGATATTTTTAAAATAGAAAATAGCATTAAAAAAAAAAGCTTTGTAAGTTCATTTTTATTATATCACATGTTTATTTAACAATTTGTATAGGTTCATCATTCATGAACTCCATTGTAGGCTTATAAGTTCATTTTTAGAATACTACGGAGTACAATTTTGTTTTTCTTTTTACCTTGGTCCAACTTGCAAGATAATTTGCTTTACAAATGTGCAATTTTACCATGGATTTATACTTTTAGTCCTTCAATTCTGTTAATGCATAACAGTGAGCACCCACCAGAAACAGTTCCTTTGAATATGAAGCAAATCCAAGGTCTGCTAAAAATATTGTCATTTTCTTATTACTCTCCAAATCTTGCAGATAAGCTTTGCAACTGTGTTTCCTGTTTTCAAGTGCTGAGAGTTAGATGTAATTAATGTTGCCAAAACTCAGGTCCTCGTAAATCTTTTGGTGAAATTTTAGCTATTATAAAGATGGGTACCTGTTTAGTGGTCTCAATAGGATTATAGGAAAGCAATGGCATCAAGCTTAAGGTAGTTGCAGGTTTTGTATCCTATGAAAGAACTTCAAGAGCTGATAGAGAAACAGAATTGTAATGAGGGAGAGAAAAGGGTGCAATATCTTCCGGCTCACCCCTTTGTAACCAATGAAATCAGCAATTGGACCACTTGTTATTGCTCCAATCATTGCCACCAAATGTCAAAATGGAGCCAAAGAGTGAGTATTGCACAAAAACAAAATCAGAATATTTTGATGCAGGAGGACAAAAAAGCCATACAAAGTTCAAGTGTAGTATTTATGGAGATATGTGAATGGTTAAGATAGTTGTGATTTAATAAAATATTTTTGTGAAAGTTTGTGATATCATCATATTCACTTTTGTTAAAGTTTGTGATGAGATATAATATCTTTTGTTGGGATGTGTGTTGGAAAGATATGCATACTAATGAATGGTTAAGATTGTTGCGATTTAATCTGACAAGTTGAAAACACTTTGTTAAAGTTTGTGAAATGATTATCTTTCTTAGACCTTCTCCAATAGTATAAATTTTGGTGTGGATGGAGAAAAAAAAAACAAATATAAAATTGAAAAGGAAAAATAAAAAAGCGTGCCCTTTGGGTGCGCAATTTGCGTGCAACGCACTCTAAGGTTGTCTTGATTAAATAAAAATGGGTCCCACACTCTGATAAAATCCCATGCTTGCAGGAGGTACCAACACCTTCTCTCTCCTCCTTTAATACCCTTCCACCTCATCACCTTTTACTTAAACTTTGTGTAAAACCCCATTATTGGGGAATGCCTTATTGTAAATACTAGTACATAAAAAGTTATCATTCATCCCTACGCCATATCAACATTGAAATATGAATTCCAACCATGGTATAGTAAATGTTCTATCCCATTTTCTTCTTCTTCTTCCTCATCCTCACCTGTATCCTCTCCAATGGAGGATGAGGTTGATCTCACTATTGTAATTTGTAACACAATAATGAGGACAAGCATTACTAAATTTATATGCTAACAACAACGGTATCATGGCTTACTAAGGTAGCGTTTGGTTGGAGACTTTTGCACCCTACTTTAAATTTTATACATATTACCATATTTGTTTACATACTTTTGTTATCCTACTATTGGATTCACCCTTTAGTAATTATAAAACCCATTATCCTTTTGCTCCTCTACTTTTGAACAATGGAATAAAAAATAAGAGAGAAAAAAGAAAATAAATAAATAAAAAGGTTATTGTCCATTCATTAAATATGAAATTATATATATGTGTGTGTGTTATATTTTTATATATTTATTTATTTTTATTTTAATTAAATAATGAATTATTTATTTTAATTCCAATTTCTATTTACTATCAAACAAAGTGACTCATTCTATTTAGACATATTACCATTACTAAGTATTTGATTCCATTACCATTCGGATTTCAATGTTTGAACCAAACACACTCAAAATTAATATTCTCAGCTTTCGCAACACCCATGTCCTTAGAGTAACTAGTGAGTGTATCAATTTTGAGTTTTATGTGCAGGAAGACAGAAGGGAGTGACTTCATAAG
This sequence comes from Ipomoea triloba, assembly GCF_003576645.1. NCBI lineage: Eukaryota > Viridiplantae > Streptophyta > Magnoliopsida > Solanales > Convolvulaceae > Ipomoea > Ipomoea triloba. Next base: position 24,681,694 of record NC_044922.1, read on the forward strand.
GTAAATATATGATTGGAAAACTAAACTACCGGTTTCCTGGTAAGGTTATTGAATGCAAAGGCGTGGTGCCATAAGTTAAATGAGTTGTTGCCTATAAAATTTAATGCAATAACAAGTTGTTTAAACTGTATATATTCTAATGACAAAGATTATGATACTGAATGTGTTAGTCTGTTGTCACAATTGCCAAAAGACATAGGCCCTGTTTGGTAAATGGCTGTTAGCTGATTGGGTTGGTTGTTTGAGTTAGAATGTATGATTTGTTGATAACATTAGCTGATTGTAGAAAGTTGTTTGATAGATTAGTTGTTAGCTGATAGATGTTTGATATAATCTCTTTTCTCAAAAAGCTAATTAAAAAGACTGTTTTGAGTAGCCTTTTGAATTTTAGCATTTTGGAGTTACAAAAAACTTATTAACCAAACAACTAATAGCGGTCAAATAATTCAAAATTGGCTGATAGGCTGATTATTTACCAAACAGGGCCATAGTACAACACTTTTTTTTGTACTTTAGAGCCCACACAACAACCCTTGATTCGGATACCACTTATTATGATCAAACGCTTACTACTTTTACTCTTTCTGGGATTCGAAGCTGAACCCTGACCTGANTTTTTTTTTTTTTTTTTTTTTTTTTTTTGAAAACAGACATTGAATTTTGTTTTTCATGTAAGTTGGGAAGAAAAATGAGATAACTTGACTATTTTACCCTTCTTATTCTTTTTTAATTACCTTTATTATTTTGTAGGGGTATATAGATCTTTATACTCATTATTCGTTACAATTTTAAATCCAACCAAACAATAGAATCGATATTCAGTAATTTTTTTCACCAACCAAACAATGAAATTCATCTTCCTAATAATTACTTTTTCATGAAATTTCAATTCCATTCCCCCCAAAATATATTCTGTGAACCAAACGGACCCTAAGTTTAACTATAACAATTATTTTTATTTTTTTAGTTCAACTCTGAAGTTTAAATTTTTCATATAACCATCTAAAAAATATTTTAGAGTAAAAAAATTTCAAAAAGATTAATTGTTGAATTTAGATATTTTTAAAATAGAAAATAGCATTAAAAAAAAAAGCTTTGTAAGTTCATTTTTATTATATCACATGTTTATTTAACAATTTGTATAGGTTCATCATTCATGAACTCCATTGTAGGCTTATAAGTTCATTTTTAGAATACTACGGAGTACAATTTTGTTTTTCTTTTTACCTTGGTCCAACTTGCAAGATAATTTGCTTTACAAATGTGCAATTTTACCATGGATTTATACTTTTAGTCCTTCAATTCTGTTAATGCATAACAGTGAGCACCCACCAGAAACAGTTCCTTTGAATATGAAGCAAATCCAAGGTCTGCTAAAAATATTGTCATTTTCTTATTACTCTCCAAATCTTGCAGATAAGCTTTGCAACTGTGTTTCCTGTTTTCAAGTGCTGAGAGTTAGATGTAATTAATGTTGCCAAAACTCAGGTCCTCGTAAATCTTTTGGTGAAATTTTAGCTATTATAAAGATGGGTACCTGTTTAGTGGTCTCAATAGGATTATAGGAAAGCAATGGCATCAAGCTTAAGGTAGTTGCAGGTTTTGTATCCTATGAAAGAACTTCAAGAGCTGATAGAGAAACAGAATTGTAATGAGGGAGAGAAAAGGGTGCAATATCTTCCGGCTCACCCCTTTGTAACCAATGAAATCAGCAATTGGACCACTTGTTATTGCTCCAATCATTGCCACCAAATGTCAAAATGGAGCCAAAGAGTGAGTATTGCACAAAAACAAAATCAGAATATTTTGATGCAGGAGGACAAAAAAGCCATACAAAGTTCAAGTGTAGTATTTATGGAGATATGTGAATGGTTAAGATAGTTGTGATTTAATAAAATATTTTTGTGAAAGTTTGTGATATCATCATATTCACTTTTGTTAAAGTTTGTGATGAGATATAATATCTTTTGTTGGGATGTGTGTTGGAAAGATATGCATACTAATGAATGGTTAAGATTGTTGCGATTTAATCTGACAAGTTGAAAACACTTTGTTAAAGTTTGTGAAATGATTATCTTTCTTAGACCTTCTCCAATAGTATAAATTTTGGTGTGGATGGAGAAAAAAAAAACAAATATAAAATTGAAAAGGAAAAATAAAAAAGCGTGCCCTTTGGGTGCGCAATTTGCGTGCAACGCACTCTAAGGTTGTCTTGATTAAATAAAAATGGGTCCCACACTCTGATAAAATCCCATGCTTGCAGGAGGTACCAACACCTTCTCTCTCCTCCTTTAATACCCTTCCACCTCATCACCTTTTACTTAAACTTTGTGTAAAACCCCATTATTGGGGAATGCCTTATTGTAAATACTAGTACATAAAAAGTTATCATTCATCCCTACGCCATATCAACATTGAAATATGAATTCCAACCATGGTATAGTAAATGTTCTATCCCATTTTCTTCTTCTTCTTCCTCATCCTCACCTGTATCCTCTCCAATGGAGGATGAGGTTGATCTCACTATTGTAATTTGTAACACAATAATGAGGACAAGCATTACTAAATTTATATGCTAACAACAACGGTATCATGGCTTACTAAGGTAGCGTTTGGTTGGAGACTTTTGCACCCTACTTTAAATTTTATACATATTACCATATTTGTTTACATACTTTTGTTATCCTACTATTGGATTCACCCTTTAGTAATTATAAAACCCATTATCCTTTTGCTCCTCTACTTTTGAACAATGGAATAAAAAATAAGAGAGAAAAAAGAAAATAAATAAATAAAAAGGTTATTGTCCATTCATTAAATATGAAATTATATATATGTGTGTGTGTTATATTTTTATATATTTATTTATTTTTATTTTAATTAAATAATGAATTATTTATTTTAATTCCAATTTCTATTTACTATCAAACAAAGTGACTCATTCTATTTAGACATATTACCATTACTAAGTATTTGATTCCATTACCATTCGGATTTCAATGTTTGAACCAAACACACTCAAAATTAATATTCTCAGCTTTCGCAACACCCATGTCCTTAGAGTAACTAGTGAGTGTATCAATTTTGAGTTTTATGTGCAGGAAGACAGAAGGGAGTGACTTCATAAGGTAAATATATGATTGGAAAACTAAACTACCGGTTTCCTGGTAAGGTTATTGAATGCAAAGGCGTGGTGCCATAAGTTAAATGAGTTGTTGCCTATAAAATTTAATGCAATAACAAGTTGTTTAAACTGTATATATTCTAATGACAAAGATTATGATACTGAATGTGTTAGTCTGTTGTCACAATTGCCAAAAGACATAGGCCCTGTTTGGTAAATGGCTGTTAGCTGATTGGGTTGGTTGTTTGAGTTAGAATGTATGATTTGTTGATAACATTAGCTGATTGTAGAAAGTTGTTTGATAGATTAGTTGTTAGCTGATAGATGTTTGATATAATCTCTTTTCTCAAAAAGCTAATTAAAAAGACTGTTTTGAGTAGCCTTTTGAATTTTAGCATTTTGGAGTTACAAAAAACTTATTAACCAAACAACTAATAGCGGTCAAATAATTCAAAATTGGCTGATAGGCTGATTATTTACCAAACAGGGCCATAGTACAACACTTTTTTTTGTACTTTAGAGCCCACACAACAACCCTTGATTCGGATACCACTTATTATGATCAAACGCTTACTACTTTTACTCTTTCTGGGATTCGAAGCTGAACCCTGACCTGACTCAGATACCACTTGTTAGAATCAAACGCTTACCATTACGCCAAAAGCTATAATTCCTAACGAAAGCATAACTTTATTTCCCTATACCGCTACATTTTCGCGGGATATGATGCTGGACTTGGTCATTCATCGACCTCCACCCAAAAATCTCCCTAGTCACCAATTGCTGGACTTGGCCCTTCACCCGTTCACCCATCTCCACCCAACATGTACCATAAGAACTCCCTATTTATTTGTACTGTATGTGGTATATTGGTATAATGTAATCTCTTGAAAATGCAGGTGTGCATATATGGAACATGCAAGAGTGTATTACATACTGCTTCATTTAGCAGATGGCCACCATTTTCATCGTACAAGTTCGTTTTGATCCAGGATCATACTTCTTTTAGTAGTCTACAAAATCAATTCCATAAACTTCTAGCATACTTATGAATAATCTTCCTCTTCAATTTCAATTCCTACTGAAAAGAAAAGGAAAAGAATAGATCAGATCAGATGTCATGCATTGATAGCAGCCTGTATTTGTTCTAAGGTTTTTCCTTTGGTTTCGGGTACTATCTTTATCACGAACAAAATGGCAAGGGCATTGATTACTGCATACAGGAAAAAAGTACCTGAAATAATCATGAAAATCCACATATATAGTTAGTGCAAATCCAAGATTTGAGTTTTCATTTTAACATATCCTTAGAGATTTTGTAGTTACCAAAAGAGCTCCATGCCATGAGGAAGTTGAAAGTGTAGGAGCATAACCATGCACCAAACCAATTTACTAGTGTTGCAAGGCTTCCAGCAACCCCTTTGATATTTATAGGGAATATCTGGAACACAAACAAGTCTTAAGATAATGTGGAAAGGTAGTTAGAATCTGAACTAAGGTTGTGGATTTTGCATGTTACCTCAGACATCACTACCCATGGGACTGCTCCCATGCCTGCTGAAAATGATCCGATGTACACCTGATTTCAGAAACAATTATGTTAGGATTTATCACTACGCCAAGAGTTAGTTTGTAGCCAATGCGCTACTTTATTTTAATTTCTTATATACCACCCAACAATTCCCTAGCCACTAATTTCTAGACTTGACCTTTCACAGGCATCCATCCAACAATTGCCTAGCCACCAATGGCTGGACTTGGCCATTCACCAGTCTCCGCCTAACAATCCCCTAGTCACCAATTATTGGACTTGGCCCTTCATCGGCCTCCGCCCAACAATCCCCTAGCCACCAATTGTTGGACGTGGCCCTTCACTGGTCTCCGCCTAAAAATCCCCTTAATCACCCATGGCTAGACTTGGTCCTTCACCAACCTCCGCCCAATAATTTCTTAGCCACCAATTACTCGACTTGACCCTTCACCGGCCTCTACCTAAGAATTCTTTAGCCACCAATTGTTAGACTTGACTCTTCACTAACTTCCGTCTAATAATCCTCTAGTCACCAATTGCTGAACTTGGCCCTTCACCGACCTCTCTTAAGAATTCTCCTAGCCAAAAAATTATTGGACTTGACTCTTCACTAGCCTCTGCCTAACCATCCCTCTATCTAACCACTAATTACTGGACTTAGCCCGAAATCTTTATTGACTAGGGGTGATTTCGACACGTAAAGATGGAAGCAGTACCAGTATCCCTATTACAGCAAGTAATGGTGATGCATTAACAGCTATTTCATGTCCCTGATTCAAAACAAAGATTCTTTTAGCATCATAACCTTCCCAGACACTAATCATCAAAAGAAAAATTGGGAAATGCATTTTTGTTTAACATTCACCTTCATATAAAATGAGATGCCTGTCAGTGCACACCCAATGACAAGTCCTGCCCCAGAAACCTGCAAAAAGAAAAGCTTTAGCCTCCATTTCATGAAACACATTCTTAAGTTAATGGCATTCTGTTCCTAGTTATACCACTAATAGCGGCTTTCTTCCGGCTCTGTCTATTAAGGTTGCCCCTAATGCAGTGATTATAACCTATCCAAGGAAAAAAGATTAGGTGAAATTGAGAATGGTTATCTAGTTTCCACAGATCTGCCAGAGTAAGGTTGAAACCTGAAGAATTGCATAGATTATAGTTCCAACATCTGAAGGGAACCCTGGAAATCAAAGAAATATATGGTGATATCTTGAAGCATTTAAACTTCTAACTGGAAATGTAGTTATGTGCATTGTTGGGCAAAGTCCAGTGAAGGGCCAAGTTCAGCAATTGTTGGCTATTGGGTAGAAGCCAGTGAAGGGTCAAGTCCAGTAATTGGTGGTTAGGGGATTGTTGGACGGAGGCGGACAAGGTCTAGCACCTGCCTCTCAAAAATGTGGCTGTCTATAACAAAATAAAGTTGTGTTTTTGCTACTGTCTATAGTTTTTGACATAGTGTAAGCACTTGATCCTAACAAGTGGTATTCAAGTCAAATCACAGAGCAAAATTTGTGAAATCAAGACTAGCAAGTGATTCAAGAGGCAGGGTGCGGGACTTGCCCTTCAGGCCTCCGCCCAACAATCACTCTAATCACCTGATGCTAGACTTGGCACTTCACGGGCCTTCGCCCAATAAGTTGAGATTGATCATGGGTTAGAGATTGCTACCTGAGGATTCAAATATACTGCTGGTGTAGAAACAGATTCCATTAATTCCACCAAATTGTTGGCACACCATTAGTCCAACCCCCACCTGACCATGAATTAAATTGACTATAAAAGAGCATTGTTGCAACTTGCATGTAAGTTAAAAATGCATTGAGAACAAGGAAACATACAGTGACTGAGCGCAAGTATCTTCTTTGAAACAAATCCAGCCATTTGGCTTTTGGGAGCTTTTCAAGGGTTTCTATATAATCCTGCCATGGAATCACATAATGAGAATACATTGCATGCTGGAAATTGTTTAGAAATATGGAAGTTCAGTGGAGAGAAGTGTAGATTATGAACCATGATTTCAGCTGCCTCTTTAGAAATGTCAGCATCTTTGCCTCGAAGTGCACGCAGTGAATTCTCAAACTCCTTCTGATGCCCAATCTTTGCCTGCAGATTGAAACATACATTTTATGTCAACTTGTTAGGATCAAGCGCGCTATGCCAAAAGTCGTACCTCACAGCAAATGCGCAACTTATTTCCTTATCTACCATCACATTTTCGAAAGGCAGGGTGCTGAAAAATGTGGCCCTAGCTCCCAAGTTCATAACCCTGCCTCTTGAAAATGTGGCGGTAGATAAAGAAATACAGTTGAGTCTTCACTATAAACTATAGTTTTTGACGTAGTAATAAGCGTTTGATCCTACCAGAACTTTTCTATCTGGTCTTGCAATTACAGAGCAGTGGAGAAAGTTGTTGGTACAGTTATATTATCTTTCTCACCAGCCATCTAGGAGATTCTGGAATGATAAAGAGGCCTATAACAAGAATAGCACATGGGATTATCCCTGCATGAGCATAAAACAATAGAGTATCTCTTGTTATAACAATGGTCAATGTTATTTTGCTTCAATTCTCACTAGCATTGTAAGTAGTAACAATATCATTTAGTCTTGATTAAGGTTAAGAAGACACACCAGTTAGGGCTAAAGCCCTCCATGTCAGAATTGTCCCTAAAATGAAGGCAACAGATACTCCTGTGCATATCATAAGCTGTAGCATACACATGAATGAACAATTAAGGCATAACTTTTAGTAAACACTACTAAAAGTAAAATCTGCTAAAATATGCTTCCAAAACTGTGTTTACTGTTTAAAAGCACTGATAGTTAGGTGTCTTATTTCACCTGATTCAATGTTGTCAATGATCCTCGTAAATCTTTTGGCGCAATTTCAGCTATAAAGACAGGTACCTGTTTAGCGGTTTCAACAGGAAAGCAATGAGATCAGGTTTAAGGTAGTTGCAGGTTTTGTATCCTAGGAAAGAACATGAATATCAGATGGTAAAGGGTGATAGAGAGAGTATGTACCACATAAGAAAACACTCCCATTCCATATCCTGTTGCCAACCTTCCAATGTCCATAAGCACAGCCCCCTTGGAACAAAACATATACTCTTTCAATAAATTTACATTTTGTTGTTTTGAATAGAAAATTAAACTTGAGAGAGTGCAATGACAGACCTTAGCAAAATAAATGGCCAGCCATCCTGCAACACAGAAGGCGCCCGACATTCTCATTGCCTGTTTGCATTTTGCATCACCAACATATGAGACAAAACTTTCCCAATCATGGACTGAAAACAATGTGTCGAGCATCATATATATAAATAAATAATAAATGTATAGTTCAACTATCAAGTTTAGTCTTTCAGTTGATACGAAACATATTTTCCAATCGAATCTGAAATGCAATATCCACTCACCCCTTTGCGACCAATGAAATCAGCAATTGGTCCGCTTGTTATTGCTCCAATCATAGCACCAAATGTCAAAATGGAGCCAAAGAGTGAGTACTACACAAAAACACAATCAGATACATTATTGTTTTTTTTTTTTTGGGGGGGGGGGGGGGGTG
>NC_044922.1:24690550-24737638 GCF_003576645.1 Ipomoea triloba
GGGGGGGGGGGGGGGGGGTTAAAAGTCCCAGATTGAAAAAATAAGAGTGAATATCGTTTATAAAGGAGGTGTTTGGTAAATGGCTGTTAACTGATTGGGTTAGTGGGTTTGACTAGTTGATAGCATTAGTTGATTGTAGAAAGATGTTAGCTAATTTAGCCGTTAGCTGATAACTAATTATGATCGAAAAAGTTGCTTTGAGTAACTTTTTGGAAAAATAAGCTCTTACAAAAAGTTAATTGATCAAACACTTATATTGGTTGTTTCAACTAATAATAGTCAAATAAGTCAAAATTGGTGATAAGCTAACTGTTACCAAACAGGGCCAAAGTTATGATTTAGATTAGCTAATTGATTGGATTCAGTCTTGCTAACTGTTACCAAACAGGGCCAAAGTTCTGATTTAGATTAGCTAACTGATTGGATTCAGTCTTTTAGTGTGGTTTTGCCATGTGCATCATAGCTAATTAATTGATCGGATTTAGTCTTTCGGTGTGGTTTGGCCACGTGCAATCGTGCATCATAGCCCAGTTGAGTGACCTTAGTTAAATCTCTCAGATTATAACATTTTTAAAATGCAGGAGGGCAATAGAGCTAGACAAAGTTCACAAATGAAAGTAGTACTACTGTTAAGTGTAAACCAAACCTGGGCTAGGGATAGGTTTAGATCTTCCCTAATGGCAGATTGTGTTGGTGATGAATAGCCAGCCTGAGAGAAAAATAAGAAAGCAGAGATTATTGTAATGAAGAAAAGGGGAAGCTTTTAGAGTTTTAGTTTTAGAGTATATTGCAGAACAGAATGGGAACTTACACAAGATCCAAATGCATATGAACCACACACTGCAACAATTGTAGAAAAGTAAACCAACCATCTTTCTTCCTTGCTTTCATATCCATCTTCTTTTTGTGGAGTAATGAATGGGGCTCTCATATCTGCTTCTGCCACACTGTTCTCACCTCTTTCAACATCTTGCTTAATATCCATGTCCTTAGAGTACCAATAAGGGGGAGTTTTAGCCTTTTAGGTGCAGAGAGAAGGACAAAAAGGAAAAGAGTTCATAAAAAGGGAATCCGAATATGAGTGAGCTGAGATGATGCAAAATATATGATTAAAAGGCTACTGATTTGCTGAGAAGTGTGGCATAATGTTAAGATATTAGTGCTCAGACTGGAGAAATTATGATTGGTCCAAATTTATTTGTCTACTTTGGCGTCTATTGCATCTTCCAGCTACTTAGGTAACAATTTTATTATTGTTAATTATTTTTGTCTTTATCTGATTGGTATTGTTGATGTTGGTGTTGTCTCTCTGAGGGTTAGGTGTGTATATATTTCAATATGATATGACACAAAGTTAAATGATTTGTTGCCTAAAATACGTTTAAATACCAACTTGCATATATATATTTAACAGTAACTGCAACTGCAACCCCTTAGTTATAATATGAACAAATTCAAGAGTGCTCAACCTACAACCGAGAAGTCGGAGGTTCGATCCTCAAACCTCTAGGTTTGAGCCGATCAGCTATGGATAATCTAAATTGGTTTACCTCCTTGCGGTCCTTTGCCGGCTAGGGTCACAGAGCGAGGAGAAAACCTTTCAGACTACTCATTGACCCCAAAAAAAAAAAAAAAAAAAAAAAACACTAGGGGGTATACTCTTATGATGCATGTATTGATGTGATCCTTTTCGTATAGGAGACATTATGATGCATGTATTGATGTGACTATGGCAACTTGCATGGAAATCTCATTTTCACAACCCAAACAATATTCAATGGATCATTTAGTGTCGTAAAGGTGACCACTTCCTGGCCTATATATATTTGATTTTTGTACGCAAGATTCGGATCTTTAACCTTAAAGTCAATAATTAATCTTATATAATTTAAAACAATGAATCTAAGAATTATATATTCTTAATATCCATAAACGTTTTTGTTAACGGTTTTCTACTCTAGGCGTGAGATCAAAGCTCTATTCTTCTTTCTCTATATCTAAATTTCATGTGCAAAAATTTGCACCTTAAGGTGCATAAATTTGTAAAACTTTGAAATTGTAAAGATAAACTTCATGTGCATCATTTTGCTTCTTAAGGTGCATAAATTTACAAAACTTTGAAACTGCGAAGGTAAAACTCTAGGTGCATAATTTTGCACCTTAAGGTGTATAAGTTTGCATCTTAAGGTGCATAAATTTATACCTTAAGGTGCATAAAATTAATTGTTAAAGTGCACAACTTCTTTTCCTATGAATAATGGCTCCCAAACTTAATGTGCATATATTTATTGCTTAAGGTGCATGAACTTAATTGTTAAGGTGCACAACTTCTTTTCCTTACGAATAATGGCCCATATACTTTAGATGCATATATTTAAAGTTTAAGGTGAATATATTTAAAATTTAAGGTGCATGAATTTACAGCTTAAGGTACATCAAATTAACTGTTAAGCTGCACAACTTCTTTTCCTTACGAATAATGGCTCCTAGACTTAAGGTTCATATATTTAAAGTTTAAGATGCGTGACTTTAAAATTTTAAGTGTATAAATTTATATCTTAAGGTGCACGAATTTAACTGTTAAAATGCATGAAAAAGGTAAATCATGACCATTGCCTTCAGCAAATCAAAATGCAAGCCATCAACCTCAATCCGTCAAAACACCTGAACTCTAAAAGTGCATCATTCCTTTAGTTACACTTTTACATATTACTTCTTTTTTTGTGTAGCCCAAGGTTTTCACCATCGGACACAGTGACTAATCCCTTCGTTGGATTGTAGGCACTTCTATTGGACGGGACAATTAGCCTGAAGATTTAAGGCTGCTCCATACCTAAAGCCAATGATTTACATATTACTAGGTACACATTATTGATTGTACTTTATCATTGGACGCATTTAGTATTTTTATACAGTGCACGTTAACAACTGGGCACGCATATATATATATATGATCGCGTTCAAATGAGAACTCAAAACGCGTCCAGATCTAACGGATGAGAAATATTGATTTTTAAAAAATGCGGTGACATTTTCATAAATAATTGAATATCAAAGTGCAAGTAAAATGTATTACAAGTGCAAGTAGTAGTTTCATATAGTGCACCTAAGTGCAAGTAAAATGTATTACAAGTGTAAGTAAAATGTATTACATGTGCAACTATTAATACTAAGTTCATCTAAAGTTATAACTAGTTGCACATAATGTTATAATTTGTTGCAACTAGGTGCACGAATGTTAATAAGGTAAATTACTTGCACTTGTAAGTGATTTTACTTGAATTTTTTCACTTGCAGAGGTGCATCAGCTACTTGCACTTATAACACATTTACTTGCACCAAAGTTCGAGTTATTTACGAAAATGTCACCGCGTCATTTTTTAAAAATTAAATTTGATTCGTTGATCTAGACACGTGGACTTATTATTTCTCTCCTGGACGACCGTTCGCATTAGAGCCTGCCCATATCTACACTTATAATAAGAGCCAATAATGTTAGACCCCTAACTGGAACTAAAAAAATGTTGGTGTAATAGTCTGCTATAACATATTGTACTTTGTGTTCTTATCGTGCAACCTCCAATTAAATTCCTAATATATTATAATCTTTTATAATTTTACCAAATTCTTTCTGTTAAATATAACGGAAGTTTAACATTAAATTCTTTAGGCAATTTCTTTCTTTATTGCAGTTTCCAAACAAATTGGCAATATTCATTCTGTATAGATTCCTAACTTAAAATTAGAATATTGAAATCTTAATAGGATTCTATAATGCAATTTTGTATAGATTTATAACTAAACTATTATTCTACCCAAAACATCAATATATAAACCCCTCCCCTTCTCACTGGTATTCACTCAACTAAACCTAGTATATTCTGCAACACACCATCTATTTGACATTCTATAGGTATGATTGTCAAAATATTATCATGCTAATTCTATTATTTGTATTTGTACTCATAATGATTACAGTTTTAAAAAAATCAATGATGGTATACTCATTAATTAGTATAACTTCAATATAGTTATGTAAATATATCTATTGTATAATCTGTTCATCTATACTTTTATCCTTGTATGCAATGTTGTGGTTCTCATTATATTCCTCTATAATCTACACATTTTAGTTACTCCTGACTACTTAACCTATGGTTTTTGAATTTATGTTGTGGTTCCATTATATTATTTCATAATATCCGTTATGAACATATTTCCCATGGCACAAGGATATTAGTCATGACAAATGCAGTAAAGTTAATTGATATTGACACACAAACTGTGGGCTAGAGTTGTACAGTTCATGTCATTAAGAAAAACAAACCAAAAAATGCTATCGGAATGCCTGAGAAAAAGTATATGCTCATCGTACTTGATAATGAAACAGTAAGTAAATAGTAAAAAATTTCTCCCTTTATTATTATTATTATTATTATTATTATTATTATTATTATTATGAGTTAATTCCAGCAATGGTCCTCCGACTATGTTGATTTTTTAAAATTAGTCCCCGACTTTTAATTTGGACAATTTAGGTCCCTTGACATTCAAATTCTTTCCAATGTTGGTCCTTTCGTCAAATTTTGGTTAAATTGAGGTCAAATGAAGGGGTAAAATTTTCCGTTCACTTGTATACTCATATTTCTTATGTCATATACGCTATATATATTAATATAATAACAGTCAAAGAGACATCGACTGAGATTATATGGCTTCAATGAGACTTCGACTGAGATTATATGCATATATACAGCGTATAAGACAGGAGAAATACGAGTAACAATACACTAAACATGTGAACGGACAATTTTATCCTTTCATTTGACATCAACTTAACCAAAATTTGACGAAAGGACCAACATTGGAAAGAATTTGAAAGTCAAGGGACCTAAATTGTCCAAATTAAAAGTCGGGGACTAATTTTGGAAAATCAACATAGTCGGAGGACCATTGCTGGAATTAACTCTTATTATTATTATTATTATTATTATTATTATTATTATTATTATTATTATTATTATTATTAAGATGCTCTCATTTACCACCAACACATTGTAAATGCTATATCTAAATGCAAGGAACTCGGGTTCAATCAATAGTGTTTAATAATGACATTAGAATGTATGATATCACTTTACAAAGAGTCCTTCTACAGGTACTCCCAACTTTACTCCCTAACAAAACTCTCTGACATGTAATTACTTTTTATTAAAAAAAGAAAACAATTTTTGTGGTTTAGATTATTCCATTTATTTCACTCCCTTTCAGTCCCATTTTTTTCTCTCTTCCCTAGCAAGGTTTCTTCTCGTCTCTTCCTCTTCCTCTTCCTCTCCGCTATTTTTCTCTCATTTCTTCTCCGGATGTTCCTCTATCTTATGGCCCATCAAATTCGATCCCACCTAGCTGATCTGCTTTAACCGCAAAAGCTCTAAAAATGTCATAAATTGTATAGGAATTTTGAAGAACCCTAAACGCAATGCGCGTCTTCTTCCCAGAGGCAAACATAGACGTTAACAGTAAATCAATCAAGAATCTGGTGGATCTTTCTCAAGTGGATTTTGAAGCTTTCAATTCTTTGATGTTAATGGCTCTTGGGCTTTGATTAATGTTAGTTGCTTTCGTCTCTCAAGCTCAAAAAGGGAGAAAAGTAGTAAACAATGAAATGCCTCTGTTTGCCTTCTCAAGGAAGATACCAATTGACTCAAAAAAAAAAAAAAAAAAAAACTGATGTGACGCACGCAGACATCTAATCCAGCTCATGGAGTTTATATTGGGAGTTTAAGATTCGCACCTTGTAGAATTTTCCCTTTACAAACCAACAAATGGTACATCATTTTAAATGTCATTGTCGAGCATGTCCGGACGAACTATAAAGTAATTGATCACAAATACAATTACACATCGATTTTAAATGGTCGGCACAAATACAATTACACATTGATTTTAAATAGTCGAAGTGTCCAAACAAGTGACAATGATGACACGCCATTTGCTCCCGTGTAAGTGGTTTATTTGTTTCTACTTATTTAAGTTGCAATTTGACTATTTACAATTTTGTTATGTTTTATTAAAATATATATAAAAACATCGAGATTATTTCTTTGATTTTTATTAATTTAACATTTTTTCTCTCTCATTATTATATGACTATTTTAACCAATTAAGAAACACTAATTTAAACATACGCATTGGACATTGGTTTAATCGCGCAACGCACGTGTGATAACTAGTATATGGCAAAAACTTGTGTGAGACGGGTCGGGTCCAGATGTAAATGTAACACTTATATGCACAAATGACATACTTATATGTTCAAATGTAATACTAATCAGGAATAAAAATTTTGTTACTTATAAGGGTAAATGTAATACTTTTAGGGGAAAATACAATACTTTTACATTCCGATTTAAAAATATTACATTTTTCCTCAAAAGTATTATATTTTCCCTTATAAGTAAGGAAAACTTGTCAACATTACTTATTATGGAAAATGTAATACTTTTTCTCTTATAAGTAACAAAAATTGTATTCCTGATAATTATTATATTTGAGCATATAAGTATGACATTTGCACATATAAGTGTGACATTTGCATAGTGTTTCGACCCGACCCGATCCGTCTCACGAATAAGGATCCGTGAGACGGTCTTACACAAGTGTGACCCCTAGTATATATATATATCTACTATACTAATAAGAGCCAAAGAGAGTTAGGCCTAAAATGGGTAGAAAAAATGGCGGTCAAATTATTTAATCAAATGGATGGTTCAGATGAATTATTTAATTAAATAGATGGTTAAGATAATTCAGATTAATATTATTAATAGAGATTACCTAATTTAACCTTACTTTTATGATTATCCGTTAAGTTTTCCGTTAAATGTTCTCTTCCCCGTTAATATTCCGTTAACTTTTAACTTACCCATTAATTTCTATAAGAAAGGTCTTAGGTTCGAACCTCATCTCAATCAAATTTGACATAATTAAGTTTCTCACTCTATTTTACTCTTATTAAATTAAATAAATTAGTAGATACAACAAAAAGTGATACATATGTATTTCTTTAATTTAGAATTATGTGTCTACAATACCTTTATTTGAAAAAATTATTCATTATCAAAAAATTAAATTAAATAAGAGAAATAATTTCATTAGTTATATTGTCTTTATTTTCTCTCATGCAAAGATTCTTTACATTCAAATTTATCAATTGATATGCATTACATTGTCCATTATCTTATTTTTACAATATCTTGTAATTAAATATCAAAGTTATAGTACAAAATAATGTTATATATTTATTTACCAAGTATTTTATTAATATTATGAAAAAAAAATTAAAATGATTTGAAGCAAATTATATTAACTACTTTGAGATTGGTTGACAAAGAGGGTACTCAAATAACCTAACAAATTGAAGCGGAATCACTTTGTTTTACTCTTATTGAATTAAATAAATTAGTAGTTACACAAAAAAATGATACATATGTATTTCTTTAATACCATGAAAAAAATAAAAAAGAATAGTTTGAAACCAATCATATTAACTACTTGGGGGATTTGTTGACAATGAAAGTACTCAAATAACCCATTACCCAGCAAATTGAAACGATAAACTACCTTTTAATATCTTTGGAATACATAATATTTTAAATTTTCAAATTTTTATTAATTTATTTAATCTTTTTTCTTAAACTAGGGATTTCTTTATCCACAATAACTTATTCAACCATAATGGTTGAACCAAATGAACCCCAAGCAGAACACCTAAAGAAAAGTCCATAAACTCCTATATCATAATTTCATTGCATGACGTTATCATTTATGCTACCAACAATAACCGAATTGCAAATGATACACTACTAAAAACAAAGGAAGGGAACAAATAGTAAAGATGAAGACAATGACAATGTTACTCAAAAGAGAATTAAGAACACTTAGAAAATTTCAAATTAAAGTAGTATTTATTTAGACTATCATTTTTAGACCAAATATTTATACTATCGATTTTACAAGGTTGCAAACATTTATTTTAGTAATAATTATAATGAATTTTCTATATTATCTTGGATTCATATCCTTTGAGTTAGATATTTAAATAAAAAAATTAGACATTCAATTACCCATGTATAAACTTCTCCTATATAATCTTGCATTGATATACTTTCAAATATTTATTTAAATATAAATATTGGGCATTAACCCATTCGCGCAATGGGCCTATAAAACTAATATATATATAAGCTAAAATATTACATCCTCATTTAGCAACTCACTCGCTATGAGGGGCCAGTGTCTCCTTGTTTAGAAACCACCCAAGCAATCATATGTTCTGCTCTCTACCCACAGATTAAAGCTTGTTTCTCTTCCACTTCCCTATTGCAGTGCATCAGATCACAACTACAAGAAGTATACCACTAACAAATATCAAATGGAGCCACCCATTAGCACAAAACCACAGGAGAAATTAGAGGAAAACATCTATATTTTCAAAATGCATTGAAATACTTAAGTAATTTCATCAAACATCATTACACATGAGTATCAATGGAGTATTATTTGAGTAGCAAATGGATAGCTGTTCTTGAGAGAGTAAGAAAACAGCCAAGAATGAAACAGTACACTTTGCACAAAGCATATTAGCTCAGGCAGCAGGATAATTGGATAAAGATATCAATCACTGAGTAATATTAGGATGAAAGCTATTGAACAAAATTTCAATGATATTTCAGCTTACCTTCCATTAGTACATCTGTGCTGTGCAACTGATACCAAATGGTGATTGCAAGTTCAGACTTTTATCTCTTCCCTAAGGTTTTGAGGCTGGAAGCCAAGTGTCGAATATAAGCTTATTTACACGTGTCAAGAACCAACATTGATTTAACTGAGTAAATATGTCTCAAGTTTGATGGTGATGTACAAATCTTATGTAAACCAACCAAAGAGTGAGACAATCATCAAGAATTTAATAGAAGCTGCAAAGTAGACTTGAGTCGTTCTCTTCTGCCAACAGAATCTTCACCATCTCCCTCCGGGGCTTTAGGGCTATTTCCCTTGCCAACAGAATCTTCACCATTTCCCTCCGGGGCTTTAGGGCTATTTCCCTCAAATGCGTACGGTTGGTAGCCAGCAGATGTAGAAAGATAGCCAGACCCACTACTGCTAACCGATCTCTCAATATCTTCAATGCCTGCAATCAACGGAACTGGTCTCTCGGGTATCATTGGAACTGGTACGTCAGTGTCCAGCATCTTAACAACCTGGTCCATGGTTGGCCTAGCATATAATTGCGGGTGAGAACAGAGAACCGCGACTAACACATACTTCTCCATAATGGCAGGTGCCCCCAATTCAGGCATATTGTCCTCAATTACATCTAATGCTCTCCGTTCCCTAACCAATGCCCACGCCCAATCAGCCACAAGCGTAGGCTGCCCTTCGTTAACCGCTATAAGCGCTTTCTTCCCGCTCAAAAGCTCAAGAAGCACAACCCCGAAACTGTAAACATCACTCCTCTCGGACAACTGGCCATACAACGCATACTCAGGTGCTACATATCCCATAGTCCCTGCCACTCGAGTGCTTATATGTGTCATACCCTCAGGAGTAAACTTCGCCAATCCAAAATCCGCAACTTTTGCCTCAAAGTTGTCGTCTAAAAGTATATTATTAGCCTTAATATCCCTATGAATAATGGCTGGCTGAGCCCCATAATGCAAGTAAGCCAATCCCCTAGCCATCCCAAGCGCAATTTTCTGTCGAATAGGCCAACTGAGCTTCTTCCTTGCTGATCCAAACAAGTGATCATGGAGACTCCCATTCTTCATCAAATCACACACAATAATCCTCTGGTGACCCTCAAAGGATGTCGTTGTACAATATCCCCGCAATGCCACCAAATTCACATGCCTAACACTTGCGATAACCCCGACCTCATGGGCAAAACTTGCATCGCCGGCTAGTGAGCAATTCTTGAACCTCTTAACAGCTATTTCAGAGCCATCAGACAACACACCCTTGTACACATTTCCATAGCCCCCCATTCCAATTATATTCACCCTTGAGAAATTCTTGGTGGCGGCCTTAATTTCATCAAATGAAAATTTAATCAGAGTAGTGCTGCTACTAATTGATTCCAGTGCAGAGCCCAAATTAGAAGAAGATCTCCATTTCTTCATAAATTTTCTTTTCCTTCTTCGCCTTAGGTACCAATAACCAAACCCCAGAACCAAAATTAAACCACAAAGCACGGATACAATAGGAATTACAACCTTTTTCTTTCCACTACCGGAACTAGGGGAAGAAGAATCAAGACCAAACAAGCATTTCGCGGTACCTTTATCGGTGGGGCCGAAGCGGTTAGCGAAGGCGGCGGCGTAAATTGAGGGATACGCCGTACAATCCGAGACGTTGCCGATGGATGGGCCGGTGAGATAGGAGGCGGAGAGGCTGGAGAGGCTCGTGGTACACGTGGCGCAAGGGGAGTTGTTGTCGAGAGACTGATTGCAAGCGGAAACGACGCTGGAGAGGGCGGCGGCGGAGACGTTGGACTCGAATTCGGGTCGGGTCGTGATGTTCATGCAACCCTGAGAGATCCAGCCGGTTTGGAAGCCGCAGCGGGTTCGGATATCGAAGCCGGGGAGGAAACCGTTGACTACGGCCTGATAAGAATCCCAGCAAGATTGCGCCGACACCAAAGGCGGGAGGAACGAATTGGTACGCCGGAGATAATCGGACTGGACGAGTCGGAGGCCCTGAAGGATGTACTGACAGTTAGTTGTAGTGTTCAAAGTGGGGCGCGAGGAGCTCTGCTCCACCAATCTCCGAAGCGCATCGAAATCCAGAGGACACGAAGAAGAAGAAGAAGAATTGGTCTGTTGCAGTGAAACATCGCGAACTGAGAGGCAAGGAGAAGAGAATTGGAGGAAGATAATGAAGAAGGTGAGGTGAGTAATGATGGGAATCATTCTATGTTCGGTTTTGTTAGTTGGGGGCGGGGAATTATGGTTCACGGAGGCGCGTGAGAATCTGAAACACAGACTGAAACGAGGCGGCGGGGGAGACGGTGGTGGGTGGGAGGATTGAGTTTGCGCTGATCATTCATGGAAATCTGGGGGGTCGCCAAAATGGAGTGGCGAAACTTGAATAATGAGTTGGTGGATTGAATTATAAATGATTTGATTCAGAGACGACGATGTTGAAGAAAAGGTCTTCCACTAAAGACAACTTCTGATCAGGGAATCTTATGGGTATGTGTGCGTTGGTTAAATTTTATTAAGGAGTTTTTTTTATAAAAAGAATTGAGGTAATCTCGTTTTCTTGGATTAATTATAAATCTGTTGGATTTCACCCTGGAGTTATTGTAGAAGTAAACGGTCAGTCTCACAATCAGTCCACCAATCAAATTATAGTCTCGATATATTAACAAAGGATCCAATCCAAAAGTTACAGCATTCTTGTGTCTTTTCTCATATATGTTTCTAGTGGAATTCGAACCTCACACTGTCACCTCCCGTCATGACTTTTAAAATGAGGGAATCTTATGTGTATATGTGAGTTGGTTAAATTTTATTGGAAGTAATTTTGGGTTAAAAATGCAAAATTTCATGATGGTGAATTAGCAACTCTAGAAGTGGAAGGGCCGGTACCTAAGTGTATAATAAAGGAGTATTTATAGTTGATTTATTTATGAGAAATATTTTATTTTCTTTTTGAATTTTCCTTCTATTGTTTTCTTCCTGCCTTCCATTAATTCTTCCTGCCTTCCATTAATTGGTTATTATACTCATTTCTTAATGAAAATATTATGTAGACTCTAATTTTTTACTTTCAAAATATGTTTTAACTCTCAAATTCTTGATATCAACCCTTTATTCTGAAAAAATTAACAAAATACAATTTCTAACCATTAGAAGTTTTTCTCTCGTCTGAAGTGCGTTTCTACCTTATCTTAGTAATAAGCCTACTCTATGTTTCATTTCAACTTCTTTTGCTATTTTCTGTCATTGCATTCTAGTCTTCTTCCCCAAATGACAACACTCGAGTCACGAACACTTGAAAAGGCATGTGCCTCAATCACTCTGATCTAATGGAAGAAGAGGAATAAGGTTTAATAGTCGGAGGTGATGATGTTGATGAGGAATCCCAATAAAACAAATATGTTATCGTAGGAAAGGTGGCTACAGATAAACATATAAAATTTATGATCATGCGAGATACTTTGGCAGCTACTGGAGATTAGAAATTTAATAGGAGGTTGTACAATAAGAAGAATATAAAATACAATATTTTATAAAAGACTATTACACTAACATTTTTTTTAGTTCCAGTTAGGAGTCTAACACTATTTGCTCTTATTAAAATTATTATAGATAGTAACGGACTACTTTGAACTTTGAAGGATAATCAAAAAGTAAACTTTCAATACAATGATATCTTAAGAACTATACTCATAAAATGTTACTATCCCAATCACCAACAAGGCATGCATCATTGAGTGTTGTGACTACAGAGATAGACGATAAAGCGGGTTTGACTCTTGGATACTTATAATTACCACCTGATTCAACATATCTTGGATTAAATTGTTAATATTAACCTCTCATTCACTACTATGGGGTAGTTACTCAATGCTTCTATATTATTATACGGAGTAATATATTTTTAAAAACAATAATTTAATTATAATTACTTGTTATGTGTTAAATTTATTAAAATTTGTATTTTAATATAATATTTAAAATAACAAAGTCATGTTATATAATTCTTCAATTTTTTATATATAATTTTTATTTCCAAATGTTCTTTTTATATTATATATTAGCTTAATACTAAAATTAATATGACATGATTATTGTGTGTGTGTGTGTGTGTGTGTGTATATATATATATATAGACAATAATGTTAATTATGAACAATAAATTAAAAATATATAGTGAGACAAGTTGGGTGGAATAGGAGTAAAATTTTATACTTGAACTAGACCCGGCCCACCACCCAATTGGTGAAATTTTTACATGCAAACCTAATCTATGCAAGGCAGATGGAAGTAGGTATTCATGCGACGACATATGGATATTTTCATCCCTAGATGTGAAATGCAGTCATATCATCTAATGGTATTGATAAATTTACTTCTTCTTTTTTTTTTTGAAAAGATAAATTTACTTAATTATTTTAGTTTTAATGATACAAATATTAAATCGACCAATTTTATAATATAATCACTAAATTGAATATTTTAGTATAATACATACATTAATGAAGTATTTAAACAAAAAAAAATGTTATTTCCCGTTCCAATATAATTTTCTTCTCCTAATTTACTATCTTAGTCAATAAAAGTGTTTACCAAGATCTTGTCATGGTAACAAACTTCTTTATATTCATTAATTATATGTGTGTTAAAATAAATAATTTAGTTGGAAATAAATTTTTTTTTTTTAAAAGTCAATCATCCAAGTGGTAATAATAATAATAATAATAAAAGACATTGTTTAAAAAAATAAGAAGAAAAAGATATTTTCCCTACTAAAATTATTGCATAATCTTTACTCCAACCTTTGTGAGATATTATATTTAAACCTTGAAAATAAATTTTTATTTTTATTATTTACCCGTGAATTAGTTGATCTCACTATAAATTATCACTTAATAATTAAATACTAAAAAATAATTTAATATAGAATAATATGTTAAATAATAAATATTGACTACTATTTTTATGGGAATACAGTATTACTCCTATTTTTAAAAAAAAAATAAAAAATTAAACGGTAGCTTCTCATTAATTTTATGTTCAAAGATAAAGGATATTAACACTATGTAAAAAGGAGAAAAAAAAGTGAGTTTAGGTTATAATCATTCTTTAAAAAAAAAAAAAAGAAAAAAAAAGCTTATTTATAGTCAGAAACTTACTCCGTACAATTTGAAACCTGAACCGAGGTGTGTGGCACGGAAGTCCAGCTTCGGAAACAAACACATAGGCTTGGACAATCGTTTACGAACCTCGCCCTAAAATCCACGAAAAATAATGTGAACTTTTATTCTTTATTCATAATTTTTATTTTCATTCAAAATTTTGATGTAAACAGGTTTATTAGAGTGTATAAAAGAATAGGATAAATTATTGTGTGAATTGTAGTTCACAGCACAAAATAACATCGTTTTAATGTTAAATAATAATAATAATAATAATAATAATTCCGTTAGTTAATAATGGCGTCTGCGGTAATCGTTAATGTGTTAGAATAATGAACCTTATTGAGTAAGATAATGTAGTTTATGAGTTAGAATAATATACTTTATGTGTTAGAATAATGTATTTTATAAGTTATAATAATGTACTTCATGTGAGAATAATTAACTTTCTGGAGTAAGATAATGTAATTTATGAGTTATAACTTATAATAATGTATTTTATGCTTTAAAACAATGTATTTTATGTTGTACCAGTAGAGTTGAGAAAGAACCAATGGAGAAGAAAATGATTGTGGTCCACACAGCTGGAAAAAAAAAAAAGATGACGTCGTTTTGGATTGTGGTCCACACAGCTGTGTGTGGACCACGGTCCACGCAATAATGATTAAAAAATAGTTTATTGGTGTCCGTCACATACAAAAATAAGGGGGTGTTTGGTTGGATGGAAAATATTTTTCATGAAAAATATTTTCCTTGGATTGAAAGAAAATGTTCTCTTATGTTGTTTGGTTGGATGAAAAATATTTCCCGTTGGAAAAGGACTTCCTGAAAGTGAATGAAAACCCTTTCAAAAAACAAAAGAAAGAAAGTGAATGAAAACAAAAGCCTACCAAAACATAAGTATTCTGTTTTCCATAGGACTTGGGAAGAAAATATAACACATTTGGATTATTTTACCCTAAAAAAAGTTTATTAATTACACATGTATATATATTATCACTATTATTATTAATTGTACTAGTGTTTTACCCGTGCGATGCACGAATAAAATTATGTTATTATGAATATAAATAAAAAATTTAGAAAAATATAAATATTTTAAAATGAACAATATAATAATATAGTTGTAACTCCATATATTTGGTTAAGTATCTATTTTCATAGCATATAAATTTAAATTTAAATTTTGTATAATTAATAGAGTCTCTAATTAATTATGTACACATTTAGATAAATTTATAGAAAAAAATTGACATAATTAATTTCATTTATTCCTAAGTGTATTTCATATATATTATAATTCTAACAATATGAATAATAACTAAAAAAAATTATATTTAAAGAAAAAGATGTAAATTTTAATTTTTGTATTAGTAAATTTAAATTATAATTGGATGCATTTCCTTAATGATTGTATAATACGTCATATATGCAAACAATATCTATTAATATGTATATAGGCAAAATCTATAATATAATTTCCGTAATTATAATATATATTGATGGATTTATAATTAAAATAATCACATTTAAAAATTAACAAAATTAGCATTTTAATTTTGTATGATTAATATAATGCATAAATATAAGTATGTATTTTAAAAGTTTTCTAAATAGTTATGAACACATGTTTTTTTAATTTTATAATTCTATTTTCTTAAGTATATTTCATATTTTATTACGTATAATTAAAGAAATCGATTTACAAATTAAAAGAATTAATTTTTAAATTTGTATGGATTAATATAGTCCCTAACTATATTACGCATTTAGGCATATTTTTAAATTTTTACTTAAGAGTATGATTTTAGAATTGAATATAGAATTAAAAATATATATCTAAATTTGAATCAAATGAAATTATTTCAATTTTAATTTTTTTAATTGAAATTCAAAACAAATAAAAATAAAAATAAAAATATATATAATATTAAAATATTAAATTAAATATATTATTTCAATTATATGTAAAAAAATGTTAAATTTGGTAGAATTGTATATATCACTTTTTTTTATGAAAAATGTATATACCAAATTTAATATGTAGTAATTAAGGTGATTGGTGTTAATTAAGTTGATTAGGGTGTAGTATTTATTTACCTGAATGTTATAATCCTGAAAAGGTATATCTTTGAATTCATATAAAATTTTTTAGGAATTATCAATTAATACCAAAAATGTTATATTGTCCAATCCCTAAAAAGGTATATTTTTGAATTCATACAAAAATTTATAGGAATTATCAATTAATACCAAAAATGTTATATTCTCCAAATATTTGATATTACAAAAATGCACCTGAGTTTGGGTGGGAAATATGTTTCAGGCACTTCTCCATTTTCGTGCGGTCACCAGAGATTGTATTCTCTTTAATGTAAATTGAACCTTCTAAAGCAGCTTCAGCTTTGGTGGTCCTTCTTGTTCCAAAGCCTATATTTTGATATGGATACACACTGCTTAAGCATCCTCTTTAATTTGTTCTACTTGAAATAAGAAAAGTTTCTTCACTTTTGTCCTCAAGCAAATGTGATGCATTTATGTTTTTACTTTTGCTACTCTCATATGTGCCCTCTTTTGAATCTTCTCATTCTTTTCTAACTGTAGACAAACCCACTGCTTATACTGTAGAAATAATTGCACTCATAACTATTTGTCTAAATAATATACTACTTGCCTTTGAAAAAGTTAAAATTTACATGGCAGCTAAAAATGAATCTTACATTCAAAGTTCGGTCGAATTCCACAGTTGGTTCAATTTTTTGATAACTCTAATGTATCTACATTTTTCTTTTTTGAGTTTAATCTTTTTTCTTTTTCAATGTAGACTACTTCAACAATGCGATGCAATTGAGGAACTCTACACAGCAAATAATGACATACAACAATGAGGAGCCAATGTGGGGAAGAGAAAAGCGAAGTAGCTGAACTGAGAGATAAACTTCCACTGAATTGCAAAATATATCATAGATGCATAACATAGGATCAGTCCAGATACAAAATAGCCTACCAAGATACAAAAACAAAAAAAAAAAAACAAAAAAAGTTAGAACCACACTTCCCACCCCATACTTGTTAAGTAGATTTTCTGCTGATACACCAACCAGCTCTGACACTTCCCTATCCCAAGAGATAAAAAATTAGAATCAACACTAAGTCATAAACTTACCTCTTTACAAATGTAGTGAACTGCGAGCTCTTATGATGAAACAATAGCTTAGTCGCATCAAAGGAACTGGAAATTCTAACCCACCTAAACAAACTCAGACATGTTAAAAGTCTAACATTCTTACTTTGTTATTGCAGACAGAACACTACAAAGGATAAGGATGGGAAAGATTGACAACCAAGAATAGATGGATTAGAACAAATAAACCATTTCAATAGGTAACCAAAATTGAATTATGTGCTCCATCTCAACTAACACATATTATATTTATGCTCACACGCCCCCTCAACGTGTGCGGTGGATTCCAAGCGCAACACGTGAAAGTCTTTTTTTGAGGGTGACGCTGAGATTCGAACCCATGATCTTTTGCATGGCTCTGATACCAAATTGAATCATGTGCTCCTTCTCAACTAAAAGCCTAAGCTAATAGTTGGACTGCACATATTATATTTATGCTCACAACCAATACTTTTATTTTACCTTCACTTGATATGATTTGTGACTATGAAATCAGGAAAAAAAAATTATTTAGAAGCATATTACTTATTGTCTAGAAACCTGGGTCTGCATAACTGCAACGATAGAACAACTGGCTCAACTGAGGTAGAATTGAAATGAGGGAGCAGCTGATTTAGTTGATTCTCACTGGAGAAGAAAAAACAAATTATAAAAAAAACAGTGCACATAACTTAACATAAACTGCATAAATAAAGAAATAGGAGTACCTTGCATCTTCTAGAACAAAGTCAATGAGCCTAACCATCCGCCCACCAATATCCCTCTGTATATCTCTACCACTCTGCCAATGATATCTACAATAGCAAATCCCATCTAGAATAACAACACATTGCCTTTAGATAGTGAAACTCTAAGATGATAAGCCATTGTCCAAAGCAATTTTCAAGCTTTGCCATCATCAATTGAAGCAGCAAATAATAAATCTCAACTATAATGGCCGGAAAACACAAGGATGTCGGAAAGAAACAATGGGCAACGCCCCCAAGTTCCAGCACAAGCCCCAACTCCATGACACCATACAGAGCCTAACAAATCCATAAGGAAACGGCAAACGAAACACAAAACCCATCGGCAAAACTCAGCCACGCCGAACCATCTTGAACTTGCAAAATCACCCACCAGTCAACCGTTCAAATAGACAACACCAACTCAAACGCCATAGTCAACCAAACTCATTAAAATCAAAAGGTTCCCAAAAACCCATGGTTGAAGCGTGAAAAAAAAAAAAGTAAGTATAACAGAATGTAATGTCGGAAAATCTCACCACCAACAGCGCCGACGGGAACCTCCAAACCAACCACTCCAACTCCATGAAATAATAACCTTAGTTGGGTTGTGAAGATGATGGGTTGTATGGTCATATAGAGTGTATTTATACATAATGGATGAGATCAAGAAAGGTAAAAGCTTTCAAATTTTTAATTAATATAAAAAACATTATAATCCCCAAAAAGGTATATCTTTGATTGCAGACAAAAATTTATAGGAATATTTCATATTCTTTCCATGTTTATCATTTTTTTATCAATGATTTTTATTAAAATAATTATGAGTTTGGTTTTATAAAAATGCCCTCCAGTTTTGGGGGAAAAACTCTTGCTAGGCACTTCTGTTATTATATATATATATATATAGATATAGATATAGATATAGATATTGATCTTTATATTCATAATTCTTTACCATTTCAAATTCAACCAAGCAATGGAAATAATATTTACAGTAATTTCTTTTTCACCAATCAAGCAATAAAATTTATTTATTTTTAAAATTTATTTTTCATATAATTTGAATTTCATTTCCCATAAAATATTTTTCAGCAAACAAACAAGGGATTGCAAAAGTTAAAGTAAGAGGGTAAGAATTAAAATAGAATTCACCGGGGATATGGAAGGGAAAACTCCCTCACAAGATTCACCTCGTAGTTGCAGTTGCAGTGCTGCATTTCCGCCATCTTCTCTCCTAAGCTACCGAATCGCTATTTGTATTCACCAAGAACCAATAATTCCTTCACTTATCTGCAACAACCAACTGCAATTTCATTTTTCTCTAAACCCAACCCACCTACTCTTCTACTGCTCTACTCTTTTTCCCTTCCCAAATAATTTATGCTCTCAATCTTTATTTGCAGTGTATAGTATAGTAGTGTCACATTGCCATTTCATCTGGGCTTAGCTCTAACGATGAGGAGTGTTGTATCTGCTAACATTACATCTTTCATTGCCATTCTCGCCCTTCTTCTTCATTATTCTACCTGCACCTTTGCGATTCCCATTCTTCACCCCCAAGATTTCTTGGCTTTGCAGGCTATTCGGAAAAGCTTGCATGATTTGCCTGGTTCTCAATTTTTCGCTTCCTGGGATTTCACTTCCCACCCCTGTAATTTCCCCGGTGTTATCTGCGATGCTGATAGGGTTATCTCCTTGAATCTCGGTGATTCCACAGCCGGGTCGCCCGGTTTAACCGGACAAATTGACCCGGCTATTGGTAAGCTTTCTGCTCTCGCCGAGTTTACTGTGGTTCCGGGAAGGATAATCGGTACATTGCCGGAAAATCTGTCGCAGTTGAAAAGTCTCAGGTTCCTAGGCATCAGCCGGAACTTTTTGTCGGGGAGGATTCCGGCGGCTATTGGTCAGCTCAAGAGACTACAAACGCTTGATCTCAGTTTCAATCGGTTCACCGGAAGTATTGCTTGGGAAATCGGAGCCTTGCCGGCATTATCCAACGTCATTCTCTGTAACAACCGTCTCTCCGGTTCAGTCCCTCCGTTTGTCTCCCAAACCCTAACCCGGCTCGAACTAAGACATAACAACCTTTCCGGTTCACTCCCACTGAATGCTTTCCCTTCCTCGCTTCAGTACCTTTCTTTGCCGTGGAACCGGCTGGCCGGCCCAGTAGACCGGATCCTAACCCGGCTAAACCGGTTAAACTATCTCGATCTAAGCTCGAACCAGTTCACCGGCTCTATTCCGGGAATCATATTCAGTTTCCCGATCACAAATCTGCAACTTCAGAGAAACAAATTCTCCGGTCCGATTTTGCCGGTTCGTCAGGTGACAATCCAGACCGTTGATCTCAGTTTCAACCGTTTTTCCGGTGAAATATCTCCATTTTTCTCGACCGTACAGAGCTTATACCTTAACAACAACCGGTTCTGGGGTCAAGTCCCCGGCGGCTTAGTGAAGCGGTTACTATCGGCGAATATACAGATTCTGTATTTACAGCACAACTACCTGACCGGAATGGAGATCAATCCGACGGCTGAGATTCCGATAAGCTCATCGTTATGCGTGCAGTATAACTGCATGGTTCCGCCGGTTCAGACCCCGTGTCCGTTGAAAGCTGGGAAGCAGAAGGCCAGGCCTACTGAGCAATGTGTTGAGTGGAAGGGTAGAACGGGGAATTGACGGCTGCAAAATGGAAAGATAAATTTACAGGATTTTTGTGGTAATAAATTCTTTGGAAATTATGGATTAAGTAATAATGATAAAAAAAAATGATGCTATGAATATTATTAACTACTCCGTATTTATTATTATCTAATTAACCATTTAATAATTTATTTTTCTATAAATGCAGGACCCAATGAGGAATTTGGTTCTCCATCCATTGAAGTCAAGGAAACAAAAGATTTTCAAGGAACGGGAGTGAGGATGGTGTAAATTTTATTCCTCGCCTAGAACGGGGTTACATTGATCAATTAGATTTCATCTGTTGATGATTTCTATTCTTTTTTGTTATTAAAAAAAAATTATCCACATTATATATTACGCAAGTACTTTGCCTCATTCAAATTGAATTTTAGTTTGTCTAAATCTTTTTTGAATTAGTCAAGTTTCAAGAGCTAAATAGATGTTTTCAAAAAAAAAAGAAAAAAGAAGAAGAGGTAAATAGATAATTTAATTACAAATTGGAATGTATAGTCCTAAATAATGGTTTTATACCGTACTTATGCCATGGACCCGGGTCCACATTCATAATTTCATAACTTTATGTTCACAAATTTATAATTCTATGTTCACAATTTAATAACTCTATGTTCAACAGTATAACACAATTTTTGAATGTATATAACAAAATTGTGAATATAGAGTTCAAAAATTATGAGTATTGAGTAATGTAATTTTATATATTAAGAGTTAAAACTGTGAATATAGAGTTTTAAATTTGTGAGCATAGACCTGAGTTCACATTGCAAGGTGGACCCAGGTCCATAGCATAACTTGTTGTTATGCCGTGGACCCAGGTCCACCTTACAAGGTGGACTTGGGTCTACATTCACATACACTATACTCTACATTCACATACACTATATTCTACATTCACAATTTGTAAACTCCACATTCACACATTACAGGATTATATGTTTATTAACTATATTACCACTGTTATGCATTCACACATTCAAAACTTTATATTCACAGGTCCTATACTCTACATTCACACTTTGAAACTTCTACATTCACACATTTTTGGACAACTCTATATTCAGCAATATGTTTACTAATTTTTTATTTTTTTTAAAAAGACAAAAACTACGTAATTTTGGACTCAGGTCTACCTTGCAGGGTGGACCTGGGTCCAGAGCATAATTTGCCACAAGAAGACTAGAATAAGAAGTTATAATCTAACTTGGCTCGAATTCACCCCCTCCCATATGGGGACGCAGCCGGGTGCCACTAGACCACAAGGTCTTTGACGACATCGAATTCCTTATTCATAGGCCAAAGGTAAGAGTTCCTTTCCCTTTTATGTTGAAAGAAGTACCAGTAGGCGCAACCCCGAGTCAGCACTACTGATCGACTTCACTAATTCTCTTCATGACCTCCTCTCTTGAACTTTTACTCGCTTCACCCGTCTGGTCGCTTGTCCATTGTGCTCAAAATACTTTTCTATCAAAATTCTTATTTTGTAAACTTTCAAAATAAAACTATAAATAAATAAATAAACAAATATATATATATATATATTTCTCCTACGATTATTTTGCCAAATTAGCTTATAAATAAAATATTTTAAACTCTTTATTTTGAATGATTTAAAACAAAATATTTATATAATTATTTATGGGTTTAAAAACTCTAGTTAAGCAATAAATTTATTTATCAAAATCTTGACCCAAATAATCTACGGTATTTGAGACGAACATGTCGAGTCATTTTACACGTATCAATTCCCCTATTTATGATTCTTAATTCCCAAGTCTAATGATTTGTTTGAGCCTAAAAATATTCCTAATCTAATTTCCTAGCCCAAGCCTTAACCTAAAATTATATATTTATGCATAGATTTCTATTCAAATGTGACCGCACTTTCCCGTGCGGATGGTGCGAAATACATCACTATGTATACAAATATATACTACTCAATGGTGCATTTTCTAACACTGTGTGGTGTATATTTGCATATTTAGTGGTGTGTTTTTTGGTGATGCATATCTAACGATGCATATTTGTGTGGTGTATTTTCTAACATTGAGTGGTGTATATCTGTACACATAGTGGTGCGACCGCACTGACAACACGATATGACACGACCACACCTGATTATGACTCTTTATGGATATATATATATATATAATTATAAAATATGATTTCTAGACCCAAACCCTAGCTATAAATAGTATATTTTGCACCGTTCATCCTCTCTCCCAGCAGCCACTCGTTTCTCTCTCTCTACTTTGGTCTCTCTCTTTCAGTAGCAGACAACACCAACAACAATGAAATTCCGGCGTCAAGCACCAGCAGCCACCACCACCCTTCTCCCTCCCCATCTCTCTTTTGCCTCTCCCTCTCGCCGTCCTTCACCTTCGACCTGCAATCAGCAAGAGACCGCCGCGACCAGCAACCTCCCTTCCTCTCGCAGGTCTACGGCAACAGCAGATCGACGCCGGCTTCCTCTGTTTCCGGCGTGGCAGGGCAGCGGCGGTGGAGCTTGGCATTGACGACCGGCGACCTGTTCTCTTCCACTTCAGGCAGCCTCCACCTTCGGCCTCCATCCTTCCCCTCCACCAGCAGCGGCGAGGCAGAGCAGCGGCGGCGAGCGAGCTCCGGCCCCCATCTCTTTCGGCGACCTCCTTCCCGGTGAAACACTCGACAGCAGCGTCAATGGTGGTGTTTGGCAGTGAAGAAGGTAACTCAAGTTGTCATTGTTGTTATTGAAGTTTGTTGATGAAGATGGCAGCTTAAGATGGATTAACAATAACTAAGGAAGGTAATTAATGGTTAAGTATGGTGTATTAGTTGTTAATGAAGGTGATTAAAGCTTATTGATGATTAAGGTTTAATTATTGGATTATTAGTAATTAAATAATGATTATGGAATAAGTGATGGGTTAACGATTAAGCATGGTAATTAGTTGTTGATAATAATGATAAATGTTGGCTAATGATTAGATGATGATGATTAGACAATGATTATGGATTATTGAGATATGATGTATAAGGATGATATGGATGATGATGATAGGATTACTAAATGGCCGGTGATTATTAAATGGTGGTTGGATAATAATGGATTGTAATGTTGAGATTATGAGACTAATTATGGTATGATGAAGCGGGTGATAATATCTAAAAACATAATAAGTGTGAATGAAGGTTATACCCTTCATTAAAAGTTGTACTTTACAATATATTAGGCAAACATACCCCTACCTTTATAACTTCCGTTATATTTCCGCTATTGTTACCATACACAAACATCCACTATATATTTTCTTATTTTCTTCAATAATAATAATATATATATATACATATTATATATTGGAGTTATATGTTAGTTATTTTCTAAAATATAAATATAAAATTTATAAAAATATTTTACATTATTATTATTATTATTATTTACAGTAATTTAAATATCTAAAATCTAAATAAATTTAAAATTTTAATATAAAATATTAATATTGGGCACCTATTTTTTGCGCATCGCGCATGAGAAAAACTAGTTAATAATAATAAGTATGATGATGGTGGATGGATTATTGATTGGATGATAATGATGGATTTGTTATTGGAAAGGAGTTGATATTGAAATAGGTATGGGTATTGAGTGGAGATGATAATAATAACATTAGTAAATGAATGAAGATTTGGTTGATCCACAGGTTTCCTGTTGAAGTGGCAAGCTTAAGAGTCAACATAAGTGTTTGGCATTTGGAGCTTAATTTGAGGTATAACCTACTCCCAAACTTAGTATTTTACCTTTGTAATCTATGATTATATTGCATTCTATTGTTTATTGTTCAAGTATGATAAAATGTGTAGTGTTTTGTGTTTATTTTGATGTGGGATTGATGTTATTAGTGATATAACGTTGTTGTGGAGGGAATGGAGATGTTATGTAGTCTGTTAATGGAGTTTTGCAGGTGTGGAGTCAAAGAAGACAGGGCGAGAGGAGGCTACTGCCTCCCCTTTGTCTTGCACATGGGACTAGTCGTGGGCACGCGAGGCCTGCGGGCAAATCCCGTGTGTAGCGGCAGGAGTGGGGTGACAGGGCTTGAAGCCTTGCCACCAAGCGTCGTAGTACTACAGGACCATGGCAGGGGGCTTCGAGCCCCTGCTACTAATCCTGTGGGACCATTGGGCTCTCGTGGCGGGGCTTTGTGTTCTACCTATTGGGTCTAGCCACTAATAAACTTTCCGTGCGATTGTGCGATACTCACCTTTTAAGCATTAAAACAACGTACTTTAAGTACACAAACCACACATCTTAAGTTAAGAACACAAACAACGCATCTAAAGTTTTTAAATGGTGCACCTTTAGTTGAGAACACACTACGCACCTTAAGTACATAAGTCATGCACCATAAGAACACAAATCACGCACTTAAGGTTTTAAAATGGTGCACTTTAAGTTTCAACAACTAACGCACTCTAACCATACATATCACGCACCTTAAGCATACATATCGCTGGAGCTTCATTGCTGCTGTCGATATGCTAATAACAAGAGAGAGAGAGGGACGAGAGGTGAGGCGTGAAGGGCTGCTACGACTGGATTATTTCGAGAGGGAGACGGGAGAGGCTACAAACTTGGGTTTCTTGAAAATGAACAACCAAGTGGTGAACAATATATATATATTTATGTATATACCTATGGTTTTGGGACTCAAAAATCATATTTATAAATAAATATATCTAATTATAAATAAATATCTAAAATGAATAATTTAGACTAGAGTTTGTATTAGTAAATTGGATCATGAATACCAAAATCTTAGACAAGTTTATCTTAAACGAATTTGCCAACCAAATAGTTTTAAATTCCTATGTCTAATGATTTGTTTAAGCCCAAGACTATTCATGATTCAATTTCTTATTCGAAACTTTAACCCAAATTATTCATTTTAGATATTTTTGTAAGGATATAAATTTTGAGCCCAAAACCCTAGGTATATATATAAGCATATGTTCATTACCTTCTCCTTGTGTGTTCATTGTAAAAATCATCAGTAGCCTCCCTTCTTCTTTAATCTCTCTCTCTCTCGTCTCTCTCTATCGAAGAAGAACAATAT
This sequence comes from Ipomoea triloba, assembly GCF_003576645.1. Classification (NCBI taxonomy): domain Eukaryota; kingdom Viridiplantae; phylum Streptophyta; class Magnoliopsida; order Solanales; family Convolvulaceae; genus Ipomoea; species Ipomoea triloba. The sequence continues at coordinate 24,716,177 of NC_044922.1, forward strand.
GTCAAAGAACCAACAGACCTATCAGCGGCCTCTTCACCCTCCATCTCCCTCTCTTTTCTCTTAACGTCGGTGGCCAGTAGTAGTAGGTCTGGTGGTCTCTCCCCCTCTCGTGCACACTTTAAGTACACAAGCCACACACCATAAAAACACAAATCACGCACCTAAGGTTTTAAAATGGCGCACCATAAGTTTCAACAAATCACACACTTTAAGCATAAATATCACGCACCTTAAGCATACATATAGCCGGAGCTTCATTGTTGTTGTCGATATGCTAATAACGAGAGAGAGAGAGCGACGAGAGGTGAGGGGTTAGGGGCTGCTACGGCTGGATTATTTCGAGAGGGAGATGGGAGAGGCTACAGACTTGGGTTTCTTGAAAATGAACAACCAAGTGGAGAACAATATACATATNTCGTGCACACTTTAAGTACACAAGCCACACACCATAAAAACACAAATCACGCACCTAAGGTTTTAAAATGGCGCACCATAAGTTTCAACAAATCACACACTTTAAGCATAAATATCACGCACCTTAAGCATACATATAGCCGGAGCTTCATTGTTGTTGTCGATATGCTAATAACGAGAGAGAGAGAGCGACGAGAGGTGAGGGGTTAGGGGCTGCTACGGCTGGATTATTTCGAGAGGGAGATGGGAGAGGCTACAGACTTGGGTTTCTTGAAAATGAACAACCAAGTGGAGAACAATATACATATATTTATGTATATACCTATGGTTTTGGGATTCAAAAATCATATTTATAAATAAATATATCTAGATAAATAAATATTTAAAATAAATAACGTGGATTAAAGTTTGTATTAGTAAATTGGATCATGAATACTAAAATCTTAATCTAAAAGTTTATCTTAAACGAATCTACCAACCAAATGGTTTTAAATTCCTATGTCTAATGATCTATTTAAGCCCAAGACTATTCATGATTCAATTTCCTATTCCTAACTTTAATCCAAATTATTCGTTTTAGATATTTTTATATGGGTATAAATTTTGGAGCCCAAAACCCTAGGTATATATATAAGCATATGTTCATTACCTTCTCCTTGTGTGTTCATTGCAAAAATCATTAGTAGCCTTCCTTCCTCTTTAATCTCTCTCGTCTCTCTCCATAGAAGAAGAACAATATGTCAACGAAGCAACAGACCTATCGACGACCTCTTCACCCTCCATCTCCTTCTCTTTTCTCTTAACGTCGGCGGCCAGCTGTAGTTGGTCTGGCGGTCTCTCTCCCTTCTGTGCGCACCTTAAGTACACAAGTCACGCGCCATAAGAACACAAACCACGCACTTAAGGATTTAAAATGACGCACTTCAAGTTTCAACAACTCACGCACTTTAAGCATAAATATCACGCACCTTAAACATACATATAGCCGGAGCTTCATTGTTGTTGTCGATCTGCTAATAACGAGAGAGAGCGACGAGAGGTGAGGGGTGAGGGGTTGCTACGGCTGGATTATTTCGAGAGGGAGACGGGAGAGGCTACAAACTTGGGTTTCTTGAAAATAAACAACCAAGTAGAGAACAATATACATATATTTATGTATATACCTATGGTTTTGGGATTCAAAAATCATATTTATAAATAAATATATCTAGATAAATAAATAACTAAAATGAATAACTTGGGCTAAAGCTTGTATTAGTAAAGTGGATCATGAATACCAAAATCTTAATCTAAAAGTTTGTCTTAATCGAATTTGCCAACCAAATAGTTTTAAATTCCTATGTCTAATGATTTATTTAAGCCCAAGACTATTCATGATTTAATTTCCTATTCCAAATTTTAATCCAAATTATTCGTTTTAGATATTTTTATGGGTATAAATTTGAATCATTACCCGGCCGGATAGGATATTTTGAATTGGATTCCAAAATATTATGGAGAAAATTAACCTGCAAAACAAGCAAAAACGGGTGTAGTGGAGGTGTTGTAATAAAAAAGGTAACACTCCTCTTAATAGCTTTTATTATTTTTTTACAAATGTCTAATGATTACTTTAATGATCATTCTAGCTTTCAATGATTAGTCAAAAATGTTCGCTGTTATTATTTTTTACGGAATGTTGATGATTACTCGAATGATATAACTAACTAGTTTCAATGATTAGTTATTAATAATTAATTGATTAATTTTATGCTTTTTTTTTGGACTAACGAGGTAAACCCACTCCTCACAACCAGCCTAGGTTACCCATAGCTGACTGGCTCAAACCCAAGGGTTTGAGGTTCAAACCCACGACTTCTCGACTGAAGGTGTAACTCTCTTACCACTTGGGCTGCCCTTACGAGCTTGTATGATTTTTTAATTATTTGGATTGATGATAATAAAATTATTATTTTGTCATACTTGTGCAACAATTATTATTGTGAGTTAAAAGATAAGATAGTAATGCAATAATTAATTGATGATTAGTTAGTAATGATTAATTATTAATTATATTAAGAATTTGTAATTATATAACATAATTAATATTTAATAAGTGGTTTTTAGTAACAATGAGACAATAGTAACAAGTTAAAAAGAAAGATAATATGTATTATTCACTGGTCCAATTTAATAGTTCAAATCCGTCGTACACATTGTATAATTAAAAAATCATACAACTAATCATCAATTAACCATCTAAGCATCAATTAATCATTAATAACTAACTAATCATTAAAATCTAGTTATATCATTAGAGTAATCATCAACATTTCGTAAAAAATAATAAAAGCTAACCTTTTTGACTAATCATTGAAAGCTATATTAATAAAAAAAATAATAAAAATTAACACTCCTTTTAAAGAGGACTAGAGGAGTGTTACTTTTTTTACTACAACGCCTCCGTCTTTACTTATTTTGTCGGTTTATTTTTTCCGTAACATTTTGGAATCCATTTTAAAAAATTGTGTCCGGCGAAGAAAGCACTCTATAAATTTTGGGCCCAAATATTCTAGGTATATATATAAGCATATGTTCATTATCTCCCCCTTGTGGGGTCATTGCAAAAATCATCAGTAGCCTCCCTTCCTCTTTAATCTCTCTCTCTCGTCTCTCTCCATCGAAGAAGAACTATATGTCAACGAAGTAGCAGAATTATCGGCGACCTCTTCACACTCCATCTCCATCTCTTTTCTCTTAACGTCGGCAGCCAGCAGTAGTAGGTCTGGCGGTCTCTCTCCCTCACGTGCGCACCTTAAGTACACAAGTCACACACTATAAGAACACAAACCAAGCACCTAAGGTTGTAAAATGGCGCACCTTAAGTTTCAACAACTCACGCACATTAAGCATAAATATCACGCACCTTAAGCATACATATAGCCATAGCTTCATTGTTGTTGTCGATCTGCTAATAACGAGAGAGAGAGAGAGAGAGCGACGAGAGGTGAGGGGTGAGGGGCTGCTACGACTGGATTATTTCGAGAGAGAGACGGGAGAGGCTACAGATTTGGATTTCTTGAAAATGAACAACCAAGTGGAGAACAATATACATATATTTATGTATATACCTATGGTTTTGGGATTCAAAAATCATATTTATAAATAAATATATCTAATTATAAATAAATATCTAAAATTAATAAATTGGGCTAAAGTTTTATTAGTAAATTGGATCATGAATACGAAAATCTTGATCTAAAAGTTTATCGTAAACAAATCTGCCAACCAAATAGTTTTAAATTCCTATGTCTAATGATTTGTTTAAGCCCAAGACTATTCATGGTTCAATTTCCTATTTCAAACTTTAACCCAAATTATTTGTTTCAGATATTTTTATATAGGTATAAATTTTGGGTCCAAAACCCTAGGTATATATATAAGCATATGTTCATTACCTTCTCCTTGTGTGTTCATTGTAAAAATCGTCAGTAGCCTCCCTTCCTCTTTAATCTCTCTCTCTCGTCTCTCTCCATCGAAGAAGAACAATATGTCAACGAACCAACAGACCTATCTGCGACCTCTTCACCCTCCATCTCCCTCTCTTTTCTCTTAACATCGGTGGCCAATAGTAGTAGGTCTGGTGGTCTCTCTCCCTCCCGTGCACACCTTAAGTACACAAGCCACACACCATAAAAACACAAACCACGCACCTAAGGTTTTAAAATGGCGCACAATAAGTTTCAACAAGTTACACACTTTAAGCATAAATATCACGCACCTTAAGCATACATATAGCCGAAGCTTCATTGTTGTTGTCGATCTGCTAATAACGAGAGAGAGAGAGAGACGAGAGGTGAGGGGTGAGGGGCTGCTACGGCTGGATTATTTCGAGAGGGAGATGGGAGAGGCTACCGACTTGGGTTTCTTGAAAATGAACAACCAAGTGGAGAACAATATACATATGTTTATATATATACCTAGGATTTTGGGACACAAAAATCATATTTATAAATAAATATATCTAATTATAAATATATATTTAAAATGAATAACTTGGGCTAAAGTTTGTATTAGTAAATTGGATCATGTATATTCTTGGGCTTTAACAAATTCCTTAGACTTAGGAATTTAGAACTATTTGGGCTAAGAGAATTGATACATGGCTTTTAAAATTATAAATAATTATATAAATACTTTGTATTAAATCATTAGAAATAAGGAGTTTGATAATCTGAGTGTGTGAGACCCTAAAATACTTTTCTACCAAAATTCCAATCTTATAAAGTTTCAAAATAAAACTATAAAAAAATGAAGAATTCCTATCTTATGATTGTAGACTTGAATAGATATTATTATTATTGATTAATTCTTAGATTGCCCAGCATCGCATAATGTTTATGGATTATTGTGGTAGTCATATATCGAGTTGTGGGTTTTGATGAATAGATAATTGGGCATGTTGAACCCTTTCTATTTGACTTGTAGAATGTTGGGATCTTAGTAGTTTAGCCTAGCAATTATCTAAGTGTGGGTGGTTGTGGCGGTAGCCCTCCCTGTGCTGTGTTTATGGGTTCTAATTTTCCTTAATTTAATAGAATCATTCTTGTCATTCCATTGCATAAGTTTTTAATCTATCTAGGCTCTAGTGTTAGAAATCGGGGGTGTTACATCCGTCCTCAGCACGCATGTCTAACTGCTAGATTATTTCTCTTCCTTCTGACTTCTCCATTTATTCGCCTATTTGACTCCCATACTTGTTCCCATGGTTGTTTGACTCTTCACCCTCCTACTTGGTTGACTCTTCCACTCATTCGCCCTCGGGACCACCTGACTCTTCCACCCCTCCGTCTATCCCACTAACACTTCCGCTTGTTCACCAGTCCATCTGACTACTCCACCCACATGCCCATCCGACTGAGTTCTTCACTCGTCTACTCGTCCACCTAATTCCTTTACCCATCCGTCCACCCTCTTTGACTTCGGCTATCCAACTACCCTATTCGATTGGGTGCACATCCCCGCCCATCACGCTCCAAAATGCTTCTTTTTTTCTTTTATTGTGCAATTGGATGAAACTATAAGCAAAGGCATATTAGTTAGTCCAATTTCTCAATTTAGCACATCATAATATGCACAAAATGAACAAAAGTATATGATAAAATATAGTTTTAATAATAATAAAAAAAAAAAAGTGTTATCATTTACTTAAGCATCAGGTCAATCAAATAAAGTGTCCTACAAAGACTCTTACTTTTACTCTCAAAAGCTAAACTCAATGACATGTCGTTATGAAAAGATAAAAGAAAATCAAAAGGAGTCGGAGTCCAAAGACATTAGATAATAAAAGCTAAACTCAATGACATGTAAATACGAAAAGATAAAAGAAAATCAAAAGGTGTTAAGAGTCCAAAGACATTAGATAAGAATCACGTACTAATTGACACGAGTACACGACACTCTTTCAACTCTACACAGGTTGTGATGAGCACAAATCAGACCTGATAGTAATTATGTATAGTATATTAAATTTGTGAGCATACTAGTATTTAGGCTGTAAAGTCTTTTGATTTAGTCAAATAATTGGAATATTATAATGATGTTCCTTTCTTGTCTTTCTACGAAGATGAGCCCTACCTGGAAGTAAGGTTATCAAAGACTGACCAATTCCTTGACTATACATATATACCACAACAAGCTTTTTTACTATTATCTCTTTGTCTACCGTAAGGCTTCATTTGATTCGCGGAAAATATTTAAGGGAGAATGGAATTGAAATTTTATGAAAAAGCAATTATTAGGAAGATGAATTTCATTCGCTACAAGAATGAAGACATTTAGTGGCAAATCTTTTATGTCATTTTATAATTTAGTCACAAATAATACACTTTTTGTGACCAGAAAAAAATGACACTATTGTGTGGGATAATTGTTATAACCTTTTTTTGGTCATTGACAATATGGTAATTGTGATTGTGGCAAGTATTTGTTGTGAGTAAGTTGTCACTATTACTAGAATAATAGTGTTGTAACATACATTGTCACTAAATGTATGTGCATTTTGGCGGCATTATAATTATGGCGGGAACGAATGTAGTTGTTACAAAATATAATCTGGACACAAATTTTAATACTTTTTGTGACAAATAGTTGTTGGTTACTCTTGTTTATAATATTTGTGACAATTTATTTTGTCAATAAAAATACAATTGGTTAGTACCATTATAAATGAGAAAGAATTGCGAGAAATTGTTACAAATATTTGTGATGCTCTATAATTCCTCAACAAAAATTACTAAATTGTGACAATAATTGTGTTGATTTCAAGTTTTGTCACTAATTTATGATAATTGTAACAAGTAATTAGTTGTTACTAAAAATGTCATTCCTAGGGATTGCTTGTTCTAGCTTCTATCAATATGGTGTCTTCATCTCTAAATTTGATTCACACTACTACAAATAAGGCTTTTAACGTCAGTTTTTTACACTTTTAACGTCGGTTTTCGTTCGACGTCGTTATTCCAGACGTAGTACATCAACAAAACGACGTCGATTATATAACCGACGTCGTATATTATCTACAACGTCGATTTTTACACTTAATCGACGCTGTATATTTTTAAAAAATTAAAAAAAAAACATATGACGTCGGTTTTTAGAAAACAACCGACGTCATATATTTTTTATTAATTAATTATAACTTACAACTTTGGTTGTAGTTGTTTATTTTTTAAATTACTTAACACGTCGATGTTTTACAAAATAAATAAATAAATAAAAATCGACGTGTAATGTTAATTTTTTTTAAAAAAATAACTACATACGACGTCGGTTAAATCCTCAACCGATGTCGTATGTTTTAAACAAATAACTGCATGTGGGGGATTGTTGGAAAAAATAGCATAAAATAGCACTTTTAGTGGCTATTTTGTGGTACAAATATATATGGGGTCCACTTCCATTTTGAGTCGGGTCAGAGTGGATTAGGGTTCTTCGTAGTTAGATGAATGGATTAATATATTGTACACACAAAACGGATAATAGGTGAATGAGAAATTGGTTCTCAAAGTTGACCCATTTGAGTTGGAAAAATTGAGGAAAAAAACTTTAAAGTAGGTTTTGTCCCACATTGGTTTGGGAAGTGGGTTTGCACCACTATTTATACAAGAGTCTTTTGTAAGACTTATTGAATTATATAGTATAGAAGCTCTCTCTCGCGCGTAGGGGGTGCAAATCAAATCCCAAATTGAGAGTGAAAATGATAACTCGGGATATGATATATTTTTTTTGGATTCCAAGAATAAAATGTATCTTTTGAGTCAAATCCTAACTTGGTTTTGGAATGTGTATTTTATTGTTTTTTAGTATGTCCAACTATGGAGGGAAATTATATCTTCATCATTCAGTTGGACTTTAATTGGAACCAAATATTGATTATTTAGTATGTCCAACTAATGGTGGGAATTATATCTTCCTTTATTAGTTGTTCAAATCAATTATGAGTGTGTGTATCATTAATTTTGCTGAAGAAAAGTGAGAGTGATCATTTAAAAAAAAATCATTAAGATGCTCAACTAAAGATTATGGATTTAATTATTGTTTTCGTATATCTCAATGCAAATTGAATTGTATGTCAAACAATAAGTCCAAGCGATTCCACGAGTATTAATTAATTTTATATTTGTTCATATAAATTCATAAGTTCAAATTATTGAACATTTAGTTGTGCAACATATTTATGAAAATGTTGTAACAATATTAATGAGTTTATTAGAATAAAAAATATTTAACTTGTGGTGCACTACTATTTAATAAATTCTTTAGCATTTAATAGAATCTTTAGTCTCTACAAAATTGATCCTAGGCCATTTTGATATGTAAGACTCAAAATAATTTTGTGAGACATATAAATAAGACTCGTGATGTTCAGTTCATTTTAAACAATTTTTTTCCTCGCCCCAGTTTTGTATCGTCAAGCCTCTATCCACTGCTTGCTTCAAGGTTTCCTTGGCTCACCCCTATGATCTGTTGTCGGTGTCCTCGTTGCTTGACTCTGTGCTCGTACGCTCCTCCATGCTTCCTACCGGCAAGGCCACTCAAGACGATTTCAACCGTTTAGTCTTTATATCACTTATTTCCTTCCCATTCTCAAAAATTATATTTCTCTCTATCAAACAATGTCATTTGAATTACTACTTTATGTAATATTTTCCCTAATAATATATATCATATATTATATATTAAAGCCTTAATTAAGTGGTGCAAGTTGACTAGGCTTGTTAAATAGTTTGGTTGGACTGAATAACTAGGAGTTGTTATTCAACCAGATTCTATGCCTAATATAAACTTGGATTGGTGAGGTACATGATATTCATTATATAGCACATTCAGATACGGTACTCATACTACTCAGTAGACACCCATACACCATCTAGGGTTCTGAGTCAAGTATGAGTCAAATATGGCTAACGGTCTACCGTCCAAGAGGCATCACACATCAACTATGGTTGGAGACCAACACTGCTTCCGCTTCCGCTACTACGAGGTTAGGTTTCTCGTAGACTATTCTGTGTGGTTAGATTATTTATATCTAACACTTTATTGTCACCTTATTCTTTTCCGATCAAATTACAATTCTTTTCTCTTCTAATTCACTCATAACAACCAAACACCATGTTGATTTAAGGGACTAAAATGGTCGCCAATTTAAACAAACAACTTAGGGACTAAATACGGTCACATGTATAATTAAGGGATTGAGTTGACTATTTTAATATAATTAAAGGACTAAAATAACCATTCTCTCTATTTTGAATGAATCGAAGTATGTTATGTAAGCAAATAGTAGCCAAGATCTTATGTTCTAGTGACACCAAGTTGCACTTTCATATCAGAGGTTGTGGGTTCGACACTGGGCCGTTCCAATAAAAATTTGGTCCTGTGCAATATCTTACATTGGGCCACTTTTTCAAGTAATTTGTATATATAAATAAAAGTTGTTCAAAAAGTTGTGTCAAAAATTCAAAATATAAATATTGTATAAAAATACACCTAAATTTCATTTAAAAAGTGACAGGCGTCGTGCACATTTAGACGCAAAATCAATCACAAAACTTTTGATATCAGCTTCTTCCAAAATCTCATTTTCAATAGAGATTAAAACTAATCCATTGAGTTTCTCTTGCAACATATTTGATCGTAAGTAAGATTTCAACAATTTCAACTTTGAAAAACTCCTTTCTACAGAGGCAACGGTAATTGGGATAATCAATGATATTCGATATGTATAGAACAGTTTTAGATATAAATATATGAAAATAGATACAAATAAATAATTGATTAATTAGTTGAGTTGGTTAGATTGTGTTTTTACTTAAGGAAGGATGATGGTTCGAATCTTGATGGTTGTAATTTATAATGTGTTTTCTATTTGAATTATTTTATCAAATTAATTATGTTTCATATATTGTTATTAATATTTGTATAAAGTTTTGATGTGTTTTATTTTTCGTTTATATCCAATAATATTTATGACTATATTCCTTTTAAATGTTTCATTTTTTTTAATACCATCGATTCTATTACAATACAATATATGTTCATTACTACTATTGAGGCATGCACAACGAGTCAATATTGCTGAGGCTCGAACCCACAATCTCCCACATAAGGGAGCAACTTGGTGCTATGATACACTCTCATTTGTACCTATTTTACTTGTGTTTTTATGTAGGTTTTATAGTTAATTGTGTGATAAAATGTTGTGTCCAATGCTTATTTCCATGTTTTCATATTTAAAATGGTATAATGCTTGGTTTAAATGTTTTTGATGTGTTTAGAAGTGCATTAGAACCATTTGTGAACAAAAGCCAATCCAAAGGAGCCAAAGAGTTGTAATTCCCGCTACCATGGCGACATCTTGGTAATCGGACCATATCTTTTCCTATGAATATCCAAATGAGATGATTCTTGAGCCATTGGAAAGAAGACTTCAAGGGCTACAACTCTTTTGAAGACATCAAAGTGTAGATTGAAAGGGAAAATGGTCAAAAGATCAAAGAGTTGTAATTTCTGCTAAATATGGCGACACCTCGGTAATTGGACCATATCTCAGCCTAGAAATATCCAAATGAGGTGATTCTTAAACCATTGGAAAGAAGACTTCAAGGGCTACAACTCTTATGAAGACATCAAAGTGTAATTCGAAAGGGAAAAGGGTCAAAATCAGGATGCAAGTCGGAACTGCGTCACAGGAATTTTCGACGCGTCGAACTCAACTTTCGACGCGTCGAAAATCCCAAAAATGAGGCAGAATAGCCTCGTTTCGGCGCTGTAAAGATTCGACGCGTCGAATGTTGGATTCGACGCGTCGAATGTCGCAGATCTGCGATTCTAAACTTCTAAAAATTGTCATTTTTGCCCTCCATTCTCCACCCACTATAAAAGCATCATTTTCTCTTCAAACCCTAGGCTTGGCTGCGGATTTTGACCAAAAAGGAGAGCAAGGAAGAAGATTTGAAGCCACAACAAGAGAGGAGAAGAGCTTGGAAGACACATTCGGGAGAATTTCTTCATCTCTTCTCTACTTTAAGCTTTGTTAAATCTTTCTTTGAATTGTTTGTTGTTGAAACTAAGATAGCCATGTTTGGCTAAGATTTCCTTTGGGATTTTTGGATTGATAAGTGTTTATAAACCTATGTGCCTAGTTCTTGAATTGCTTGAATGAAATATCTATTTGGGTTTATTACTTGTTTTGTAATTGTGGCTTAATTTCTTGATGCTTGTAGTTAAGGATCCTAATTACTTGTTTCATTGCTAAATTTGTCTATGAATTAGAGCACCCACAATTGCACTTGATTCTTGTACCTCGAGAGAGGACATGTTGATTAAGGGATTTATTGTGAATAGCTCACGAGAGTGAGTATTCCAATTGNCCAATAAAAATTTGGTCCTGTGCAATATCTTACATTGGGCCACTTTTTCAAGTAATTTGTATATATAAATAAAAGTTGTTCAAAAAGTTGTGTCAAAAATTCAAAATATAAATATTGTATAAAAATACACCTAAATTTCATTTAAAAAGTGACAGGCGTCGTGCACATTTAGACGCAAAATCAATCACAAAACTTTTGATATCAGCTTCTTCCAAAATCTCATTTTCAATAGAGATTAAAACTAATCCATTGAGTTTCTCTTGCAACATATTTGATCGTAAGTAAGATTTCAACAATTTCAACTTTGAAAAACTCCTTTCTACAGAGGCAACGGTAATTGGGATAATCAATGATATTCGATATGTATAGAACAGTTTTAGATATAAATATATGAAAATAGATACAAATAAATAATTGATTAATTAGTTGAGTTGGTTAGATTGTGTTTTTACTTAAGGAAGGATGATGGTTCGAATCTTGATGGTTGTAATTTATAATGTGTTTTCTATTTGAATTATTTTATCAAATTAATTATGTTTCATATATTGTTATTAATATTTGTATAAAGTTTTGATGTGTTTTATTTTTCGTTTATATCCAATAATATTTATGACTATATTCCTTTTAAATGTTTCATTTTTTTTAATACCATCGATTCTATTACAATACAATATATGTTCATTACTACTATTGAGGCATGCACAACGAGTCAATATTGCTGAGGCTCGAACCCACAATCTCCCACATAAGGGAGCAACTTGGTGCTATGATACACTCTCATTTGTACCTATTTTACTTGTGTTTTTATGTAGGTTTTATAGTTAATTGTGTGATAAAATGTTGTGTCCAATGCTTATTTCCATGTTTTCATATTTAAAATGGTATAATGCTTGGTTTAAATGTTTTTGATGTGTTTAGAAGTGCATTAGAACCATTTGTGAACAAAAGCCAATCCAAAGGAGCCAAAGAGTTGTAATTCCCGCTACCATGGCGACATCTTGGTAATCGGACCATATCTTTTCCTATGAATATCCAAATGAGATGATTCTTGAGCCATTGGAAAGAAGACTTCAAGGGCTACAACTCTTTTGAAGACATCAAAGTGTAGATTGAAAGGGAAAATGGTCAAAAGATCAAAGAGTTGTAATTTCTGCTAAATATGGCGACACCTCGGTAATTGGACCATATCTCAGCCTAGAAATATCCAAATGAGGTGATTCTTAAACCATTGGAAAGAAGACTTCAAGGGCTACAACTCTTATGAAGACATCAAAGTGTAATTCGAAAGGGAAAAGGGTCAAAATCAGGATGCAAGTCGGAACTGCGTCACAGGAATTTTCGACGCGTCGAACTCAACTTTCGACGCGTCGAAAATCCCAAAAATGAGGCAGAATAGCCTCGTTTCGGCGCTGTAAAGATTCGACGCGTCGAATGTTGGATTCGACGCGTCGAATGTCGCAGATCTGCGATTCTAAACTTCTAAAAATTGTCATTTTTGCCCTCCATTCTCCACCCACTATAAAAGCATCATTTTCTCTTCAAACCCTAGGCTTGGCTGCGGATTTTGACCAAAAAGGAGAGCAAGGAAGAAGATTTGAAGCCACAACAAGAGAGGAGAAGAGCTTGGAAGACACATTCGGGAGAATTTCTTCATCTCTTCTCTACTTTAAGCTTTGTTAAATCTTTCTTTGAATTGTTTGTTGTTGAAACTAAGATAGCCATGTTTGGCTAAGATTTCCTTTGGGATTTTTGGATTGATAAGTGTTTATAAACCTATGTGCCTAGTTCTTGAATTGCTTGAATGAAATATCTATTTGGGTTTATTACTTGTTTTGTAATTGTGGCTTAATTTCTTGATGCTTGTAGTTAAGGATCCTAATTACTTGTTTCATTGCTAAATTTGTCTATGAATTAGAGCACCCACAATTGCACTTGATTCTTGTACCTCGAGAGAGGACATGTTGATTAAGGGATTTATTGTGAATAGCTCACGAGAGTGAGTATTCCAATTACCATGTTTTGGGATTGAATTACGAGAGTAATCTTTCCCTTTTAGATTGCAATCATCCACACTTGTTGAACCCGAATGATTATTTCACTTTAGATTGGCACTAGGTGATTAAACACTTTGACACCCAAAAATCCCGCTCTTAATCTCTTGTATATAAAAGTCCGTTTGCCTTGCTTCATTTATTTTATTTTCATAATTTTAGATAAATACCCATTGTTAACGTAGGAATAGCTTCTCGTGAATTAATTAGTAACTAGTGCTTAATACCCCGCTTCCCTGTGGATCGATAACCCCGGAATACTCCGGGTATTTGCTTGTACCTAAAAATGCTACGACCATGCTACCTCTTTTATGTTTCGCCCCCATTAGGACGGGCTAGGACATTTTTCTGGATCCGCCACTGCCTGCGTAATGTATGATTCTATGAATTCAATGCCTTATAGGCTATATAGTGTATATACAAAATACATATAATAAAAAAAAAATAGATATAGGGGCTCCAAAATTTGGGGCCCTGTGCAAACCCCCTGGGCAGACTTGCCCAGCACTGACCTTAGGTTCGAGCTTACATTGTAACAGAGTCAGTAGTACTCAAAAAATATGTAAGCAAATAGTATAAAATAAAATAGAATGCGAGAATATATATAATACTACCTCCGTCCCATTTTGTTTGTCTAATTCGGTTAACGAAGCTTGACTGAAATTATTTTTAATTCAAATTTTCATAATATTAAGTTTAGTATTAGTATATAAAATTTATATATTTAGAAACTACATTAAATGTACTATTAAACACAAAAAATCAAATTTAAAAATAATTAAAAATTATTAAAGAAAATAAGCAATGAAGAAAGAGTTGGTTTGACCAATGAATAGTAAATAGGACAGGTAAAATGGGAATGAGGTATTACTCTTTAGTAATCCGCACGAGTACATGCGACTCACTCAACTCTACACTATGTTGTGATGACCACATATGAGAGTTGGCAGTAATGTAGTATAGTAAATTAGTGACCGTACTAGTATTTAGGCTGGAAAGTCATTTGATTTAGTCAAACGAACAATTGGAACACTGTTGTTCCTTTTCTGATTATATTCATCTACTGGATCTTTCTACGAAGATGAGCCCTACCTGGAAGTAAACTAATCAAAGACTGACCAAAAAAAAACAAGACTGACCAATTCCTTGACTTTACATATATACCACAACACGCTTTTTCACTCTTATCTCTTTGTCCACTCTAAGGGTGTGTTTGGTAACACGAAAAATGATTTTCGGAAATCATTTTTCGAGCTTTCGGTGTTTGACAACGTCTGGAAAATGCGGTCAACGGATGATCCTGTTTTTCCGAAAAACAACTTTCGGACAAAAAGTCCGGAAGTCATTTTCCGGAAAATTTTTCTGCGCGAGGGACGGCGGGACTGCGGACTGGTTGCTTTGGTTAGTTTCGGCTGTTTGTTTGTTATTTTTTTTGTCTTTCTTTTGTTTTTTAATAATAAAGAATATTATTTTATATATTTTTATATTTTAAATAAAATAATAAAAATATATAATTATACAATTCTACTCATTTTCCACCCATTTTTAAGAAAATGAACCAAACACATAAAGACAGTTTTCCAGAATGCAACCAAACACAGAAAATGAAATTGTTTTCTGGAAAATGACTCATTTTCCAGAAATCATTTTCCTACTTTCCAAACACACCCTAAGCGTAGCCTACTCAAGTGTGTTCCTTTTATTGCTTATTCATACCTTGTTGGAAATTTTAACAAAATTAGCATTTTGAGTGGTAATTTTGTGGTATAAATATTTGTACGGTCCGTCTTTAATTTGGGTGGGTCAAAATAGAATTCGTGTTTTTTTAAGTTAAACGAAGAAATTAATATATTGTATGTTCAAAATTGATAATTGGTAAATAAGAAATTGATTTTCAAAATACACCATTTGAGTTGAAAAAGTGGAGATGGAAAGGCTTTTGGAAGAAGACTTTTGTCCCACATCGAAAAATGGATGTGAATTTGCACTAGTATATATACAATTTCCTTTTTAGATAAGTTTGAATTATATACGGATCGAGTAACATAGATGTTCTATCTCGTGAGTAGGGGGGCATAACATTTAAGCAAATTAATTTTAAGAAAAGTGTGTGTTACACATGACTTGAATTTTCCTTACTTTCGTACCATTAGTTTATTGCGATTATTTCTAAAATTCAAATCCCATTGTTTTATATTTTATAATTTTTATTTATTATACCTATTCGAATACCCAACAATCTTAAAACCGATAAAATTGAATAAGTCGATATGGCTTCCACTAACACCAATTGACTGTGGAAATGTGAATGTTGCTAGTGGTGCAATTGGATGCCAGTACGCCGATTGTTGTTAGCATGTAAGGGTGGATCCCTAGGGTGCATGTGTCCATTATGGTACTATATAGTTCGACCAAAAGGTTTGAGAAATTCAATGGATTGAATTTCAAGATGTGAAAACATAAAATATTATTTTACCTAGCGATCTCTCGGCTTGGTAATGATTTTGACCGAGACGATTCCTAGTGTGAAGGAACATGAGTTTGATGTGCATATTGTTAGTGCAGTGGAAGCTAGGAAACATTATGATTTTCTATGTTGAAACTATGTCTTCAATGGTTTGCATGACTCGTTGTACAATGTGTATTATAAAAAGCTAAAAAATTGCTAAAATGGACAAGCAAAAACTTGGTCCTAAGGGAGGCATTTCCAATAACAAGTTTCATAATAATGTTTAAATTGTGGCAAGATGGGCTACAAGTCATCCGATTGCAAGTCTCCAAAGAAAAAAAATATATTAGAGTTCTCAAGCCAATGTGGTAGAGCAAAGCAATCAGAACTTAGAAGGAGGTCGAGATTAGCCTATCAACTTTGAATTATTTATAAAAATGTCATCGTATTTTTCCTTCTCTCATTGCTTTAAAGTCATTAGATCTTCCCAATTCGACAACTTTGAGTGGTTCTTAGTTCTCTCATGCGGTAGTCTTGTTCTTTGATTCAAATTGCACGCACACATGAACATGGTCCTCTTGTAAAATTTACTAATTGATCTCAACTGCCCATCGAGATTAATTAATGGTTGATGATTTTAATTTTAAAAAAAAAATATGAGGCAATTTTATAATCATTATAATTTTCCTTATTGGTTAATTTACCAAGATGGACCATATTAATTCTCACTTTTTAGCCAAGAGCTTGCACTTTCTCCCCTAAATCCCCTAATATACATAATGCTTAAATTTGTGTAAATTCTAACATAATTAAGCCCATATTTGTGGAAACTATATTCTTCTTTTCCCCTACTATTCACCATAATACAAAAATCAAGAGTGGCAACCTAAATTGTCACTTTGCGAGATCATAAGTGTAATGGAATGATTAAACTGTTTAATATTCTATCTCATTATTCCCTAATGCTATTAATTAAGCCATCATTTGCTCTTACCCGGAAATTCATTAATATAGTGGCTTGTGGGCCACACAGCGAGTACAGTTGCCGTATGAAAACATAACATGAAAGTTGACTTTGTCGACAAAAAAAAACACCGAGTTGTTGATCTTTCAATTTTACGTTTTTCACACAGCAAACCCCATGCAAGACCAGACCCATCTCGTCCACATACATATTTCTGACCATTGAATTGAATTTAGTAGAATTCATTTTCAATACATAATATATATAAAACTTTTATTTTTTGTTAACATTCTTTAAAGGGTCACACAAGTGTGAGACCGTCCCACGGATCCTTATTCGTGAGACGTGTCGGGTCGGGTCAATGCACCATGCAAATGTCATACTTATATGCTCAAATATAACACTAATCAAGAATATAACTTTTGTTACTTATAAGGGTGCGTTTGGAAACCCGGAACATAAATTCTAGAAATAATTTTCCGAGTTTCGGGAGTTTCCAGTGTTTGGGAAGTAGGAAAATACTAAAGTCAATGGAAAATAGAATTCGGTCAATGGAAAATACATACATTTTGGGGGAAAATGACTTCCCCTTTTTTGGGGGGAAGTCATTTTCCGCCTCTGCTTCTTCATTGCGTAGACTGCTTCTTCTTCACTTCTTCACAGCTTCAACACTACCAGACATTGTTTCCGGCGGTGGGTACAAAACCCACAGCCGGAAACCAATAGGTTTCCGACTTGGAAACCCACAAATTTGGGTTTCCAAAGCCCGGCGATTTGTTTCCGGCTTGGAAAATCTTTTTTTATTTTAAATAAATTTATTGTTTTGTTCATTTTCCTGCTTATTTTCTGAAAAATATCAAAACACAATTTGACAATTTTCTGTTGTGCAGCCAAACACGAGAAAGGAAAATGTTTTCTGGAAAATGACTCATTTTCCAGAAAACGTTTTCCAAAAGTCATTTTCCTGCTTTCCAAACACACCCTAAGAGAAAAATAATACATTTTTCATAATAAGTAACGTTAACAAGTGCCCCTTACTTATGAGGGCAAATATAATACTTTTGAGGAAAAATGTAATATTTCTAAATCGAAATGTAAAAGTATTGTATTTTCCCTTAAAAGTATTACATTATCCTTATAAGTAACAAAAATTTTATTCCTGATTAGTATTATATTTAATCATATAAGTATGACAATTGTGCATATAAGTAGTACATTTGCATCTAGACCATTTATGCAATTTAGGGTTGTTTTTTAGAAAACAAAACTGATTTAGAGGAGAGAGAGAAAAATAAATCTCCCTGCAAGCACTTTGTTTTTTTACAGTGAAGTGGGCCCACCACAGCGCAACAACAACGCCATTTGCCTCACGTGAGACGCATATTTTGCGCCCAGTCGGGCACATTAATCTTTTTTTTTTTTTTGGTTTTTCAGATTTTTTTTTATTTTTATTTATTTAGATTTTAGATATTTAAATTATTGTAAATAATAATAATAATAATAATAATAATGTAAAATATTTTTATTAATTTTATATTTATATTTTAGGAAATAACTAACATATAACTACAATATATAATGTGTATATATTGTTATTATTGAAGAAAATAAGAAAATATATAGTAGATGCATGTGTATGATAACAATAGTGAAAAAAATAACGGAATTTATAACGGTAGATGTATGTTTGTTTAATATATTGTAAAGTACAACTTTTTATAGCATAATGTACAAAAAAATTAACGGAAAAAAACGGACATAAATAAAGAGTATGTTTTTGGATAGGCAAAAACTTGTGTGAGACCGTCTCACCATGAGACAGGTCGGGTCGGGTCAAGATGCAAATGTAACACTTATATGCTCAAATGTAATACTAATCAGAAATAAAATTTTTGTTACTTATAAGGGTAAATGTAATACTTTTAAAGGAAAATACAATACTTTTACATTTCGATTTAAAAGTATTACATTTTTTCTCAAAAGTATTATATTTGCCCTTATAAGTAAGGAGCACTTGTCAACATTACTTATTATGAAAAATGTATTACTTTTTCTCTTAAAAGTAGCAAAAATTTTATTCTTGATTAGTGTTATATTTGAGTATATAAGTATGATATTTGTACATATAAGTATGACATTTGCATGGTGCTTTGACCCGACCCGTCTCACGAATAAGGATCCGTGAGACGGTCTCACACAAGTGTGACCCTTTTAGATATATTTGAAAATTTCATATTCAATACATGGACAATGACCTTTTTATTTTTTTCTTATTTTGATTGCATTCTTCAAAAATGGAAGAGTAAAAAGGTAATGCATTTTGCAATTACTATAGAATTTGATTCTAGCAATAGGCAAACAAATATGACAATAAATATCAAAACTTATAATATGGTGCAAAAGTTTCCAATCAAACATATCCTAATTTGAATTGACTAATTGAGAAAACATGCGATGGGATTTAAATTTGGAACAAGAGAGTATACATTTCAGTTGGCGGTGTCCATTTTTTCACGATGGTCCCACTGGTTTGATTGAAATTATAATATTAATACGACAGAAACTATGAAATTAAAAATAACGTTCCACCCATTATTATCAAATGAAAAGCTTCCATCCATCGTAGCACGCACCATTCCCTCTCCTCTGTGCCGCCATTCTCCAAAACACCAAACTAAAGCTTGAAAAAATTCTCCATTCGCCATGGACAAGCTGGTGAAGCCAGATGTTGAAGAACTGAACCTTCACTTTACCAGAGCCCACAAGTCCTCTGCGACCTTCAACCTAACCAACCTCATGCACACCATGTCCGTAGCGGTTAGTCTAACAACCACAAATCCCTCTCTCTTTTCTTCCTCGCCCCAGTTTTGTATCGTCAAGCCTCTATCCACTGCGTGCTTCAAGGTTTCCTTGGCTCGCCCCTCTGATCTCCCGCCGGTCTCCTCGCCGCTTGACTCCGTTCTCGTCCGCTCCTCCATGCTCCCCACCGGTAAGGCCACCCAGGACGATCTCCACCGCATATTTTCAAGACCCGGCCCTCATATTTTCAAGGATGCGAAGATTCCGATATGTTTGGTCGGGGCTGATGTTGTGGACTTTCTTCTTTCCCCTTCCTCGTCCAATTCTCTGGAAACTAATTTTTTGCTGCCAAAGGCGATTTCTTGGTGCCGGAAACCTCAGCTGAATTCTCTGCTCAGATCTGCGGCGAGGATGGGGAATTCACACGCCGTTTCCGCGTTAATCGAGGCCGGAGCGGACGTGAATAGCAGGGATTTTGATGGAGTTTCCGCTATGGGTTTGGCGGTTGAGGCCGGAAGTATTGATTCGGTTGAGGTTTTGATCCGGTCCGGGTACACGATTGACAACAGAATCGACCGGTTTTTACACCAAGCGGCGGCGATTGACCGGGTGGACTTGATGGAGATCTTGTGCCTGGGCTACATCGACATCGATTTCAACTCACGCGACTCCAAAACCCAAACCGCGCTTCACGTCGCGGCAATCCAATCCCACATCGAATCCCTACAGTTTCTCGTATCTATAGGGTGCGATCCCGACCTCCAGGACGCCAACAAATGGACCCCGCTTCACCACGCGGCGAAATCCGGTCAGATCCGAGCCGTCGAGATCCTGGTGAATAGCTCCAAGCTAGCCAAGAATCTTTTAACCGAAGACGGGAAGACCCCGTTTGATGTTGCCGTGGAAAGGGGACACTCCGACCTGTACGATATGTTGCGGCTGGGAGATGCGTTGCACCGAGCGGCTAGGACGGGGGACGCGGGGGGTCTGAGTAAATGTTTGGCGGAGGGGGCTAACGTGAACGGGAGGGATCAGAACGGGTGGACTCCCCTGCACAGGGCGGCTTTCAAGGGCCGGCTCGAGTGCGTTAAGGTGTTGTTGAAACATGGAGCTAAGGTTGACCCGGTCGATGATTGTGGCTACATGCCTTTACATCGTGCCATCGAAATGGGACACAGACCTGTCGCGTTGTATTTAATCGCTCATGGTGCCAAACCCAATTTCAAAGGACTTAAGCCCGCGGGAGCCCATCCTTCCCTTACTGTAAATTCTTTCTAGAGACACGACTTAGTCTTTCACCGATCTCTGCCCAACAATCTATACCTCTATATCAAAAGTAGTGAAAGTGTAATTTTATTTCCTTATATATCGTTACCATATTTTCGAGAAGTAGAATACTAGTCTTGACCCTTCATCGATCTCTATCCAACATCAACTGATTGTATATATGCTACTACTAGAGATTTTGTATTAAAACCAAATGTTTTGGTTCTATTTTATTTTTGTGTAGTATTACAATCATGTCTTTAGCAAGAATTTGCGCTAGGGTTTAATTTCCTAATGTATATTAACCAGTTGTATTATGATTTCCTTTAAATTTAACATTAATATATTTTTAAGATATTTCTTCTCTTGTAAATGTTTTAAGGAGCAAACATTTTACCAAATGTTATTAGCTATTTTTTTTATAAAAAAATTCTAAATTATTTACTAATAATAGGTCACATCAACATATTGATTAAATTTTTTGTACAATGTTTACCCATCAGCTGAGGTCATTACAATTATTTATACTTCATTTTCCACCATCATTATATTAAATTTCTAAACTATGAAAAAGAACCCCCCCCCCCCCCCCCCCAAAAAAAAAAA
>NC_044922.1:24737715-24793825 GCF_003576645.1 Ipomoea triloba
TCCCCCCCCCCCCCCCCCAAAAAAAAAAAATTGTTTTCAATTAGGTTTTTTTTTTTAAAATCTTGTTCTTCAACTACTACTCTTCTATATGCTTTTTTATAGGATGTATATAAAATATTGATGGAATAACACAAACTTATTGCTACTTTAAGGTTTATTTAAATTTATTCATAACATCTCAACTAACTTATTGACGGCTTTATTTGAATTTCAAACAAATTGGGCCAAGGAAAGAGACTTCCCAAAAGGAAAATGAAAAAATAAAAAAATAAAAATAAAAAACTGCTAAGTTCTTTATCTTGCTTACCGCATAGTATTTAAAAATGTTACATAAGACAAAATTTCACTTTTTTTTGGTTTCATATTTAATCTCTTATATGCGGAGTAGTTAACTAAAATGCCATGTCCCACCATTTTTTATGTCACAAATCATAATACTAAGTCTTTCCTGGGAACATGGCATTTTAGTTAACTACTCCGCGTAATACTTAGAATTGTTTTTGGAATTGATGGATATATTAGAATATATATGACCTATTCTATAATAGCATTCCCTAGTGCAACCAAACACAAGAATATGACTTATTCTAATAGTATGCTTTTTTTTTTCGAACCAAACAGTATAATACTATAATACGGAGTAGTATTCTTATTCTATTCATTTCTTATTTCATTCATGTTGGAATTCTATTCTATTCCTTTTATTTTTATTCTTAGAACCAAATGTCACGTACTTGTATGTATGACCAAGGTTATGGTTATGGTTCCGGAAATGGCCTAATTGGCGGTTCAAACCCAGATATATTTATATATGTTTTGTTTTAAAAATTTTTCAAATTCAACAATTAATTTTTTTTTCATCTGTTTTTTTTTTTTTTGAAAAATAGTCATATCAAATATTTAAATTTTAAATTTAAAAAAATAAAATAAAATTGAGCTTGCACTTATTTTTGTCAAGATTAAGTTGTCTATGAAGTGCAAAATATACCATGCCTAAAAATTCATACCTTCTAGGAGGCTTAACATTGATGTGTCTTGGTATGTTTCTAGCCAATTTGTAATATTGTAAGGGTACTCCATCAGAACCTTTAGATGTGGACTTTGAAACCTCAAGCCTCTCAAATGTAGAGAAATCTTGACCTTCTCAAACGTAGGTGGTTTCTTTGCTTTCTTAGTCAATGGAATCTAATCTATATCCACCTCTATTATAGCTAGCATATAACAATCAACAAACATATTCTCTTGGTTTTGTTGCAACATGCATTGCTCATCAAACATTGTATCATAGATGATCACCATTTTCTTTGCTATAGGATCTCAAAACTTGTAACCATTCACACGTTTATTGTGAAAATGTTACAAGATGTGAAAACCCGATTATTTACTAAGTTGGGCTTGTGATTAGGTTATTAGCAAAACAGAATCTACCTCAGCTATACGAAGAAAATCAATATAGTTACGAGTTATGATTTCTTTGAATTTATTGTTAGGTTGTTTGGGCTAACCAATGCTCATACTACCTATTGCAAATTGATCAATGATGTACCCTATGAGTTTCTAAATCAATTTGTGGTCATTTATCTTGATGATATTATAATTTATTACTTTGTATGTAAATTTAGATGATCATGTTATACATTTTAGAAAAAGTGTTCCAAAGATTGAGGGAACATGAATTGTATGTGAAGATAGAAAATTGTGAATTTTGTAGTCTTGAGATTTCTTTCATTGGACATGCTATAAGCTAATGGGGAAATAATATATATATATATATATATATATATATATATATATATATATATATATATATATATATATAGAAAAAGTAATAGATTGGCAAAATCCTTATAACGTGGGTCAATTGAGATCTTTCTTGGCTTTGCAAATTACTATCGTCGATTCATATATGGTTACTCTAAATGAGTGAACCCCTTGATTGATTTATTGAGGAAGCAACAACCTTGGCTATGAATGGATGCTCACCAAAGTATGGGAATTGCTTCTTTGTCTTGGATTCAAAGGTCATTTAACATGATGATTAAAATGAGTTAGCATTTTATAGTTAAGGGATTTATTTACAAAATTAAAAGATAGAACCAAAATAGTAAAGTTAGTATAGTCGATAAATCATTTTAAATATTAACTCCTTAATAATGTTGATAAATTTTAATTAATAAAAAAATATATTAAATTTAGAGAAAATGCCCAAAATGGTCATTCAACTATGACATTTTTCTTAATTTAGTGCCTTGATTTTTAATTGCACACAATGTGGTCCTCATACTATTCAATTTTAAGCCAAAAAGGTCTGTGTTAGCTTTGGCGTGAACCTGGCGTCAAATACAAGGGCAAAATGGACAATTTAACATCTTTGTCGTTGAAACCATTTGACCAGTCAATTTCTTCCCTAAATTAGCGACCATCTTTCTCCAAATATGGGTTCTCTTCTCCCTCATCCATTCCTCGCTGGCCAAGTCCGCCGCCGGCCACCACCATCTGTTGCCCCACCGCCACGACTGCAGGTCCGGCAAAGTCTACGTCTATTCCGCAGATGTTCAACTACGAGCTGGTGGAGAATTGCAACAAGCTGGATCCCTGGAAAGCGACGGGATGCAAGGTGGTCGCTAATGGCGGATTTGGGCTGCCGGCGAAGGGGCTGGAGAGCGTGGTTCCCGAGAATCTCCTCCCGGCTTGGTACTGGACGGATATGTACTCGGCGGAGCTGATTTATCACGAGAGAATGTTGAATCACCAGTGTAGAACCATGGATCCGGAGGAGGCCACCTGATTCTTCATCTCGTTTTACGCCGGAATCGTCGTCAGCAAGTTTTTGTTCACGGAGTTCAACTATACGTACCAAGATCGAGACCGTTACTGTAACATCACAGGCAGTGCTGGCATGATATATTCAGCGCAATAAGTCAGGCTCGTAAGTTAATCTACATTACTGGATGGTTTGTCTACCATTTAGTTAGACTTGTTCGAGATAGTAATGATACAAAAGAAAGCACTTTGGGGGACCTTCTCAAAACGAAGTCTCAACAAGGCGTGAGGGTGCTGCTACTTGTATGGGATGATCCCACTTCTAATAGCATTCTTGGGTATAAAACTGTAAGTTCTAAATGTGTTCTGTTTGTTTAGCACCGAGCATACAAATTTGTAGTTTTTCTTTTGGTGAAAACAATAAAACAATTCGTTTGAGTATAGGAAAGTCTAGCTAAGTTATATTTTACTCTATTCCATAACCGTTAGCAACAAATCTTGAGGAGACTTGTTGCTTCACTTGCTCGAGTTTGAAACTATTACCAATATTTCTCATTCTTATGATATCTAGGATGGAATCATGCAAAGAAGGTGCGATCTTTTTTCCATTATCTTCGAGTCTTCGTACATCCTTACCTATCGGGCTTTATGTCTAGTTTCTATAATCTCTTTGAGAAAGCATTGTTTGACGTTTGAGGAAGCTGCAGACTTGCTTTAAGAGTTCCAGAGTTTATTCATTACGGAACTTGTTTTTGTCATCAGGAAATTGGAACAATCTACACACACCATCATAAAACTGTTATAGTTGATGCAGATGCGGGTAACTACAGGAGAAAGATTATAGCTTTTGTTGGGGGCCTTGATTTATGCAGGGGACGATACGATACTCCAAATCACCCTATTTTCAGAACATTACAAACTTTGCACAAAGATGACTATCATAACCCAAATTTCACGGTAATCCTTGGATGAATTCTTTGTGATCATAATCTAAAACTCTTTCATGTTTTCGAAAACAAAAGATCTGTTAGTGATTGTGTTATTTTGTCACGTTTAACTTGAATAGAGACCTACTACTAGTTTCCCAAAAGAACCTTGGCATGATTTGCACAGTCAGAGATTGGTACAGGTATTGGTATCTTAAGCTCCAAGAGATTTGCATAATTCTCTTAAATCATGCCCTTAATTCCCTTGATTAGGCTGAATTCGTCTTCATTTCTTTGTCTGCATTAACGCAGGGGAAAAAGTTTTTGTCTTGATATGGCTTTGGTTCTTGTTCTCCGGTTAGGAGTAGAGAAGCACTTAAAATACCCATTTTGCCCCTCTTTTTAACACCCAATTCACGCCACATCTAAAGGCCGACCAATTTAGATTAAAATTGAATAGTTTAGGGATCACATTGGATGCAATTAAAAGTCAATGCACTAAATTAATAAAATGTTATAGTCGGAGGACCATCTTGGGAATTAACTCATAAAATTTATTCAAAGTGTACTTTACTCCTTCCTCATCATTCATCAATCACATATCATAATTAAAATTTAAATATATATAATTTTATAATGTAGTGTTCTTGCTATTTTTTAAATTAAAAATAATGTAAAAATTATATTATAATTTTAATGCTAAGATTGAGTAATTACCAATACTTAGTATATATTCCACTTATTTTATTAGTGTAATTTTAGTCGGAAATAATTGAGCAAATAATGTGGCGCCAAAGTAGGAGTCAAAAATTTGATGGAGCGCAGAAGTACCCGGGAAAGTCAAATAGGTGCCACGTTGGCAATCTCCGCAAAAACCAAGTAACCAATCAGAATCAAGATTTCTAGAACGGTGAACGGGAAGCCAAAAGATGTGAGCCACGTTGGCAATCCATGCGAAATCAAATCCACCAATTAGAATTGAGGTCTAGACCTCGCTCCTTTCTATATAAACGATCGAATGTGTTTCATTTCCCTCCCAAATCGATCAACGCGAAAACTCAAATTATCAAATTTCAAGTTTACCTCAATCGCCATGAGTTCTGCAGCAGCGGAATCGAAATCCACCGGCGGCCGGGGCAAGCCCAAAGCCTCCAAATCCGTCACTAGGTCCTCAAAGGCCGGCCTTCAGTTCCCCGTCGGCAGAGTCGCCAGGTATTTGAAGAAAGGCCGTTATGCTCAACGCGTCGGCTCCGGTTCTCCGGTCTATCTCTCTGCTGTTCTCGAATACCTAGCCGCTGAGGTTCATATTGCTCTCTATTCTCCTATCCTTTCAATCATTCATTTATTTTGTTTCTGTTTTTGTTGTGCAATCATTAATCAACTGTTGATTTGTTGAATTTGTAGGTTTTGGAGCTTGCTGGGAATGCCGCAAGGGACAATAAGAAGAACAGGATAGTCCCAAGGCACATCCAATTGGCGGTGAGAAACGACGAGGAGTTTAGCAAGCTGTTAGGATCTGTGACTATTGCCAATGGCGGTGTTCTGCCCAACATTAACCAGTGTTTGCTTCCCAAGAAGAATGCTAAAGGGAAGGCCGAGATTGGATCTATGTCCCAGGAGTTTTAGATCAGCTTAATTAGTTGAAGAATCAGAGGGCAAAGAAATGGGAATTGTGCCAATTTTTTGTTTTTGAACATTTAGTGCTTCATCAAAGTGTTAAATGTAGATTTGGTGGCTGAATTGCAGTTGTTAATAGAATGTTTGATGCTTGCTTTATGAAATTGGTGCTAGTTTAACGAGTGATGACTGACGACTATCAAATTATTAATCAATTTTTTTGCCTGGTGCATTGAAGATTTGATGAAATACTATTATATCATCCCTGATTTAACTCAGATCTGTTCACCTACCGGTTTCCTGCACACAACTGGCAGCGTTGATGCCCGTCTGAACCACAATTTTTGCATTGACTGGGATTTAGAACTGATAAACTAGCATTATAAAGCATTTGGTACAATGAAATTCTCAGATTTGTGATAGAGTTGGAAGAATTGAAAAACTTGCATTATAAAACACTTGCCAAGGAAACAAATGACCCCAAAGTGGATCAATTCTTATACCATGAACTAATGTTTACAATGTATGTGCATGTGTTTTATTTTATGAGTTTTTTGTATTGTGTTATAAAATTTATATTTGATTTATGTGTTTTGTGTTGTAAAATTTAGTGTTTATAAATATAAATTATGTAATGTGTTTTGTGATTCATAATGTTGTGTAGACCATGTATATGATATAAATTGCCAAAGCGGATGCTCAAATGGTAGAACCCGATGTGAGGTCTTGTAATTTGATCCAACACATCTTGCAATTAGTGTAATAGTCAGGTTTCGTATTTATAATGTTTAAACTGTGCTGCCGTCAACATGGGGATGTAGCTCAAATGGTAGAGCGCTCGCTTTGCATGCGAGAGGCACGGGGTTCGATCCCCCGCATCTCCACTTCAAATGTTTTTCCCACTTTTCCTTTAAAGCAGGAAATTAAACCTTAGGCAAACGATAGAGTAGACTGCGAAGAGTAGCCCCGCCAACGGACAGCCGGAGATTCTGCGTTATCTGCAGGAAAACATTCGCGACGCCGAACAGCGGAATTACGGAACAGTTCAGTTGTACAGAGGTGGGAGGCCTACGGGCAGGCGACGGCGACGAGCCGACGAAGGACACAGACTCACGAGGTTAATTTTTGCACTGTTTGTTTGTTTGTTTGTTTTTTTTTTTTTTTCCTGATTTTTGAAGTGAATTTATGTGTTATATTGTGTTTATTTTTTCGAAATTTGATTGTTAAATTATTATTTATAGTTAGATTAATGTAATAATATGTATCAGACTGCTCTGCAATGGCGTTGGCCATGCCTATGTTCAATCTTGCTCCAGATATGAGGGTGTCTAGACTCTGCTTAGGTGAGTCCATGGCTCTCTCTTTCTTTGTTCTCGCACTTGTACGTCTTTTTTCTTTCTGAGTTCCAAAATCTGAAGCAGGAACCATGACATTTGGCGAGCAGAACACCTTTTCTCAGTCTATTCAGATCCTAGATAGAGCATTTGATGCTGGAATTAACTTCTTCGATTCTGCTGAAATGTATGCACACCAAATGTTCGACATTTGTCTCCAATGTGCAGCTGGTGTTCCTCTCGACTGAATTTTCTTGAACTCTTTTTTATGCTAGGTACCCAGTGCCTCAGCGTGCAGAAACTCAGGGGAGGAGTGAGGAGTTCTTTGGCAGATGGATTAAGGAGAGAAAAATCCCCCGAGACAATGTCATTTTTGCAACAAAGGTAGTGAAAATTTGCTTCTATTTTATTTGCTTGTTTGTGTTTGAAGTAATGTTATCTGATATCAAACAACTATACCAACCAAGTCACTTTATCAATTGCCAACTTATTTTAGATTGGATGCTCAGAGAATCATTAAGAGTTGTTTCATAGCTGCAAAGTTGTGCTTATAAAGATAGTATAATGCAATATCACTTTTTGTTGAGCTCTATAATACATGTAGCATGAAGGAAATTTGTCCAGAAGAGTAAATAACTCTAATGGGGCATGACAGTGTTTGAAATATCACAAACAGGAGAGTTTCTCACTGTTGTTGTGACTTCCAGACTGATGCTATATTGATTTCTTCTAACCTTGAACAGTTGAACTTGTTCCAATTGCATATGGTTTCTTAGTTGTTTTCTGTTTTTATACAGGTCAGTGGCCCTTCTGGACAGATGTCTTGGATCCGAAATGGACCAGAAAGCTTGGATGCCTGGAATATAACTGAGGCAATTGACAATAGGTAATAGGTTAATCCATCAATGTGATTGTTGTCTTTGTTTGGAAGCATTTCTTAATGTTGACATTATTGACTATTTTATTGTATAATGTATCGTATCATGATGATTTTTCTAATTTCTTCCATTTTTCCAGATAAATAGTCGCAACTTGTTACTTACATAAACTTTTATCGAATTTACTGGCCCATTATGCTTTTACTTTTCAGTTAATGATTTTGTATTGCTGTTTGGACTAATTTTCTGATGAACTGGTGCAGTTTGTTGCGTGCAAAAACTGATTACATAGACTTGTATCAAATTCACTGGCCTGATCGGTTTGTACAATGGATTTCCCTCTATTTTCTCTCTTCTTTTGATAGCATCATATGTGTCAGTTAATAATTGAGAATTAGAAATTTAGAATGCGAAAACTGAATACGTCTTGGACTTACCTTCTGTCATCCACCATTTAATTGAAAATTTCTTGGACGTTCTCACAGCTATGTTCCAATGTTTGGAGAAACTGAATATGATCCGCTCCTAAATTTTTCCTCAGTGAGTTTTGAGGAACAAATAAGTGCTTTAAGCAGAGCTGTCGATGCTGGAAAGGTTATTTGTGTGCTTCCTAATAATTTGGTTATTCAACTTTACTTTTTGGCATTCAATTGAAGGTGAAATTTATTTCCTCTAGATCAGGTACATTGGACTAAGTAATGAAACACCTTATGGCATCATGAAGTTCTTACAAGTTGCCGAAAGTGGAACTGGCTATCCTCGAATAGTTTCTGTCCAGGTGCTGTATGGCTCAATTATGCTTGAAACTTGTGAGGCTTCTCCTTTTATCTCTTCTACATTGGTACCGTTATTGTTATGAGTAAAGCATGACTTGGCTTCCATGATTCTTTTTGTTTTACATTTTCAGAACTCATACAACTTGTTATGTCGAACTTTTGATTTGGCAATGGCCGAATGCTGCCACAACGAGAGGTGAACCTTGTATCAATACATTACGTTTTATACTTCTCTTTGGGTAGTCATACACCTTATTCATGCATCTCAATTATGCTGAGTGTAAACTTTCTTGAATATTTTTTTTCCCCAGGGTGAGCTTATTAGCCTACAGCCCTCTAGCAATGGGCATACTTTCTGGGAAGTACTTCTCACCTGATGGGGGTCCAGATGATGCTCGTCTTAATCTGTTCAGAGGTTACATCACAATCTTATTGCTATTGCAATACTACTGGTAAAATTTCTCACAAGTGAGCTGCTTCTTCATTCAGGGAGGTATGTGGAAGGGGAGTCCAGATACAACCTGTCAAAAGCCAGAATTAGACAGGCTGCAATAGTAAGTATATAGTTCTTACTTTCTTTTTCATGCTATATGGTCCCCCCTCTAGGTGTTTGTTTTGCATTTGCGTGACATTTTTTTTTTGTTTCCTAGCTAACGCACTTCTATTATGTGTTGCAGTCATACTGTGAAATTGCAGATAAATATGGTATTCATCCAGTGTCTCTTGCAATTGGTATGGCAAGATCTCTCCTCTCTCTCTCACTCACTTTGTGTGTGCATACATAAGACATGCATATAATTATAGATATTGGTGTCATTTAGTGAGACCAGTAGTAAATATGGTGGATGAAATACTAGGCATATAATTATAGATATTGGTGTCATTTAGTGTGACCAGTAGTAAATATGGAGGATGAAATACTAGGGGTATAATGGGTGAAACTGGGTGTTTTAAGCAGTGTTACAAAAATCCCGCCTAGGCGCTGATCGACCGCCTAGCGTATCACTATAATCGGTGGTCTAGGTGGCCGACTAAGCCGCTTAGGCGCTGACCGCCTAGGCCTCATAGTCGGTCGATTAGCTATTGTTTTTTTTTTAATGAGTTATTTCACTAAAAAAAACATCGTTTTGAGCAAAATAACCCTAAATTGTTTAAATTCTAGATTTTTTTAGGTTAATATTTAATATTTTAGTATTAACTATTAAAGTATTAAATAGTTTATAATTATTAGTCTTTTAAAAATTAAACAAATTAAAAAAAAAATACACAGGTGCCTAGCGATTTTAGTATGAGATCCAAGAGTTTAATTTAAAATTAATGCCATATTATAGTGAAGGTAGGGACTAATTGGTTTTAAGAAAGATATGCCAACCAAATAACCAACAAATTTCATGGTTAAATGTGCTCGACTTACTAGGAAGTAAGCATAGTGTAGCGATGAGATCCATCAATGATTACAAATAATTGCATGCATATCCAATATGTGGGGCATTTCGTTACAAAACAAGAGAGGAGAGAATGCTGTGGGTAATGTAATAGTGAAGGTAGTAAATTGTGAATCATTTTGGGCAGGTTTTGTTTTGAGACACCCTCTTGTGGCTAGTGCTGTGTTTGGAGCAACAAAGATATGGCAGCTTGAAGAGGTAGTTGGTGCAATCACAGTTGAGCTTGGTCCTGAAATACTTGCCGATATTAACAAGGTCCACTGGAGGCTTCCCAACCCCTGTCCTTGATCCCCACTAGGTTGTGACAGAGACAAACAGACATTCTTGAAAAAGGTTTGGAACTTTTCCTGTCATCCTGCCTGCAGTGAGTACATTATAATCATCATTGGGGGGAATAAAAAAGTTGCACATTTTGGGAGGTTGTCCTTGTCCATCAAAATGTTGGGGGGGTATTTCTCATGAACATGAGGATGACACTGACACAAATGGATGCTTAGATATTTTTGGTGTAGATGAATAGTCACGGGACATGAGTTAGGCCTCCTCATAAATAAAGCAAGAGCCGGAGGAGAGATGTGCGTGTTTGACTGGTTGGTGTATGTTGTTGTACTTATAAGATTGTATTTACATAATTATTTTCTACCGTATCAACCACAATAAGTATTTAAATAATTATTTTTAAAAAAATGTAAATTAAACATTAATTTTAAGATCAACTATAATGAATTTCTCTTATACTTTGAATTACTTATTTAAATACAAACACCGGACATTAAATCAGTTACGCAATGTGCGTGTAAAATTAGTATAATATATACATATCAAAGTGCTTATAAAAAATGTATAATATATTTATTACATATTACGTAATATATTAAATAAATAAAGGCGAGTATATTGACGTCTATATATGACAATTTTTGGCATTATATAAAAGTTAATTAGGAGTAAAAAGAAATGATATAATATGTTTACTTTTGAAAATATTATTTATTTTATTTATCTATTTCGTGAATCAAACATGATATAACCCTCTACAAATTTAATTTTATCCACAAATTCATATCACCAAAAGTAACTAGGGAGTAGTCAATAGTGCCGCATTATATTGCCTGCCATCGATGAATATAATAGAGTACATCAATGAGGAGGTTTAGAGGTATTGGGTTGAATTTTGATCAGCTAATGATGATGGGTTACAATAATATTGGTTTATTGAACCCTAGCAAACTAAAAATGTACAAGACTGATAAGCTTTAATTAAAGAGATTCCCTTTATTACATTAACTAGTATACCACAATGCAAGGTCCTTCACTCCTTTGTGAATAAAACTTTGATTCACAAGAAAATTCATATCCGCTATCTCGTATTGTGACTCTAACCCGTAAATTAGTTTAGATTGTCTATAATTGACAGACTCAAATTAAGAAGGACGATAAACAATTTCAATGGAGAGCTGAACTTGGAGTCTGTGTGATTACCCAATTAATTGTCTCACCAATTTGGTTAGGGTTACCCTTTTTGTGAAGAAAGCTAAACTTATAAAATCTTATTTTACATCATATATATTTTGGGTAATACACTACTATAAAGTTGTAATTAGTATTGCTTATTGATCCAACATGTTGAAAAATTCATGGTGGTAAAGTTTTGTTGAATATTTGTTTATGGAGTTAATACCTTTTTTTTTGGTCTTTCAAGTATTCTGATTTTAGTTGCATTAAAACTTTAAAATTGATTTTTTTTTTAAACTTATGAGTTTTAAATTTTTGTCACTTTCGATCATATGTTTATTATATACTAGCTATCAACCAGTTAACTATGAATAATTTAGTCTTTCCCTTTTATTCTCCCTATAAAATTTAGCATTCCTTTACCTGTTTTTGGTCGTTTTGCTTATGGTGCTTCTAACTTGTCGGTCACAAATATTACTATTAATTTTTATCAACTGACAGTACATAATACAATTATGTATATTATATAATATTTTATTGAGTACTACTAATTCCAGTGCCAATACAATTAGAAATATTATATATGAAAAGCATGCCACATCCACCTATTTATTTATTTTTTCTAACTATGATTTTCTCAATGATATCACATTTATTAAAAAAAATTGCTACATATATTCTAAAGTTCTAACACATTGGAATATAGTATGTATGGATGCATCTAATTCCAATTACTTCTTGCAAATTAAACGTTTCTTTTATTTATTGTCATGTCTTTCTTTTAATTATTACACACATATAGTTTTGAATTGACTCTATATATAAATAACTTATTATAAAATTATACATTTTAACAAATGATAAATTAGCATTTAAAAAATATTTATTATTATTGTCCAAACCCTAATGCTGCCTCCCTCCTCTCTCTAAAACCAAACGCCTTTCTCTGCTGCTCAACTTTGGCTTCCACCGCCGGCCTCCGGCCGGAGCTCTAATGGAGTTTTGAGCCGGCGGTTTTGGTCACCTTCTACGTTTGCTTTCGCTCTTCTTCCGCCCCGATCACCGTCGTAGCTCCGTCTGCCTCCGACCACCGCCACAGATCTTCCTCTTCCGTCTTCTCTCCCTTTGAATAAAATAATAATAGGTAGGTATTGGGCTTTGTGTTGGTAGTCTTGAACTCCCAACCCTATTTTGACTTTACCCACTTTTTATTTTCTTTATTATTGTGTTTTCCTCTCGTTACTTTCACGAGCATTTTTCCTCCCGTTGCTTTCACGAGCTTTTCATTTTCATTAGCATAAATCGTTTAGTTTGGTTTCGGCAAGTGTTGATCTTATCCTAGGCAACGAGCAAAAAATAATGATGACGAAGACCCAGATCTTTGATGAAACTTTAAGCTCCCTGAAGGAACATAGCTTCCTAGTTATGAAACAATCTGCGATTCAAGTTTTCTATATCATAGTTAGAAAAGTTGTTTCTATGTCTGACTGTAAGGAATGGCCATTGATCGTTGATGTAAACATTTTATGTTATGAATTAATGGAATAGCTACGTTTACCTTTAAAAAAAATATTTATTATTAAATTAATTTGTCGTTATCCATTTGAAAAAAAAAAAAAAACATTCATTTTTGAGCATGCACCAATTTACAATAAAAAAAATAACATTTTAATTCTTAACTCATCAATCATGTGAACTCAATAGTGATTAATTTATAATCAATAACATAGTGATCATCACAACTAACAATATTGAAATTAATATTTCACGTAATAAATAAACAAAGGGGGCAGATATAGTCACAATCTTGGATCAAACAAAAGTAATCTCACTTCCCATCCAACTTGTGTAAAAATATTTATTTATTTATTTTTGTTATCAGTATCTTATCCAATAAAAAACTATGGCACTGTTTGGTGAATGACTGTTAGCTAATTGGGTTAGAATGTATGATTAGTTGATAACATTAACTGATTGTAGAAAGGTATTTGGTAAATTAGCTGTAAACTGATAGTTGTTTGGTATAATTTCTTTTCTCAAAAAGTTAATTGAAAAGGCTGCTTTGAGTAGCCTTTTGAATTTTAGTATTTTAGAGTTAGAAAAAACTTATTAACCAAACATTTATATTGATTTCTTAACCAAATCAAACAGCTAATAGTGGTCAAATAAGCCAAAATTGACCGATACCAAACATGACTTATATCTCATTTTGCATGTTTTGTTACTATTTATTAGTCAAATAAAATTTTATTTCTTAACATATTTTATTCAACTAGTATTACATTTTTTTTTCATAAATAATTGTTCAACCCTAAATATTACTCCGTACATCTTTATTTAAAAGTATTACTCCATACATATTTCTTCAAAAATATTACACTTCCTTTTATATATAATAAAAAAAATTTATTTCAAATTAGTATTACATTTCATTTTGACCGGACTCATCTCACGGATTAAAATAAATGAAGCAGTCGTACAAGAAACTTACCACAGAAAAATTATTAGTGATGGTTTTGTGACCAAAAGACGACGCCGACGAGCCAACACTACCGAAAAAGATCAAATGCTAATCGGAAAATACCACTCAAAATGCCTCTCGTAAAACTCTCGTGTTTATTAAAAAATGTTCTCCCCTCTCTTAATGATAGAAAATGTATTTTATAGTAGTCTTGCTCGACCATTACATCAAGACTTGCTATAAATGCATTAAATAAGCTAATTATAGGCAATAAATACACCTATTACTTCCTTAATCGTGTCATATCCGTTGCTTTGACTGCTTGCCTCACGAATGGCTATTGTGCCTTCATCAAGAGCACATCTCCTTTCTACCCGACCAACTTTGAGGGTCACTCGGTATAACGTCCTCTTATTCAATCGATTCGTGGGGCCACTTGGCATAATTTCAACACACTACTGAGTTCGACCGCCTGTTTCACACGATCTCTTATCATCAGTTGGGAACTCACTTGGCTGAACGATCCGAGTGATCGGACCTCTCACTCAGCCAGTCGGCACAAACGGCTTATGTGCGCAGACCGTTGGGTTAAGCCTACCAATTGGCACGAAGAATTCCTGTGACCCTCTGTCTGGAGTCTGGACTCAAATCACTCATTCGGAAGAACCTATGCTCAACATACCGTCGAATTATGCCCACCAGTCGATAAAGTTTGGACGTCGCTCCTTACCGACTGATGGATTAACCCTGTCGACCATACCAATCCCGTTACTTCTGACCGCCTACCTCAATAGCTCACTCAGTCTCAATTTATATCCCATCAATTAGTTTCTTAAAATAGACTATTTATTTTTTGTTAGAAACTTGATTATTGATTAGATTCTTTTAATTTAGTGTGTAGTGTATCAATTTATAAATAGTTGTATATATATATATATATGTAAAGTGTAATCTAGTAGAGTAGAACTTAGTATGAAAACCGGGCTGATTGTTTTCCGGTTTTGTCAATAGTTGACTCACTTTCGTCCATACTCGATCGTATCCCCCTGCCCTGCCTGCCTGCCGTGTTTCGCTCTCGCATCTCAAGCAATCAGAAAAAAAAGGGGAATTTAAATTAACGATTTTTGAAAAAAAAAAAAGAAAAAGAAAAAGAAAAACCCCAAAATCGGTCTTTCTGCATTCGCTTTCCAAAACCCCCTCCCCACTACTCATCCATCGACTTGAAAAAGTAAGAATCACAGTTCTGTTTCGCTCTTTCTCTCTCTCTCTCTCAGATCGTTGAAAGTTGAAAACTCCACCGGATTCCGGCGGTTTCTCTTGCCGGCGTTGGTGATGTGGTAATTCAAGTGTGTTCCTCTTTGATCTGCATACCAATCAATCCTCTGGTTGTTTGATTGGTAGAGTAGAGCTGGATGGGATGGCTTCCAAGCCGTGGCTTTATCCAGCTCCAACTTATCGTAGCTTAGAGACATTTTGGGACACCGATGAAGACGCTCCCGGTCCCCGCTGCGGCCACACCCTCACCGCCGTCGCCGCCACCAAAACGCACGGCCCCCGCCTCATCCTCTTTGGCGGCGCCACCGCTATTGAAGGCGGCAATGGTGGCCCCGGCATCCGTAATTCTCTCTTCCTCCACCTTTTTGACTCGCTCTCCCAAATTTGACTGCACACTTGCTGACTTTGAATATCTATTTGGTTTTAGGTCTTGCCGGCGTAACCAATGCTATTCATTCTTATGATGTTCTCACCAGAAAATGGACCAGGTATTTCTTTGTTTCTTTGTTTGTTTGTTTGTTTGTTTTTTTTTTTTTTAAATAATTTTTTTACTATTGGTTCAAAAACTTCAACGTTTTGGTAAACTCATATGATTCTTGAATTTGCATTCTGGTTTGGCAATCATGAAGACTACAACCAGCTGGAGAGCCACCTTCGCCGAGGGCCGCACATGCAGCTGCAGCTGTTGGAACTATGGTTGTATTTCAGGTGATCAGAAGCTGAAATTCTCATTGTTTAAAAAAAAAAAAATTAATTATTAGATTTTGAAAGTTTATTTGATGTATTGTGCAATTGATGCTAGGGCGGCATAGGACCTGCTGGCCATTCAACTGACGACCTATATGTTCTTGACTTGACCAATGACAAATTGAAATGGCACCGGTGAGCTTCTAGAAATATACTAATTGCTCCCCCCTCCATGTTGATTCTTTAACTTTGACTTGGTTACTTGTTGTGATTTAGAGTTGTAGTTCAAGGCCAGGGTCCTGGCCCAAGATACGGCCATGTTATGGACTTGGTTGCGCAAAGATATCTTGTTACCTTTAGTGGCAATGATGGTGAGCGCAATACTCCTCAATAAACTCTTCAGTGGTCATTCCATCTTTATTATCAAATTATGTTATCAGCATGCTTTGAAATAAAATTATTACCAGGGTACCACTTAGAGTGATACTTATTGTTTGCTAAATTGAGTACTTTCTTGATGATTATTGGAAACCTGTAATGTTTTTCTTTGTAATATTGTTTATAATATATAGTGGCATGAATTTGTGATTTTGTGGATTTTTCTTTTGCTGTGTTTGGAGAGAGAGAGAGAGAGAGAGGGGCGTTGGGGGTATTAAGTATTCCACCAAAGCAATGTGTTTCCAGATTATTTCATAATATCTGAAGAACATATTTCATTTGCATTCTTGATCCTGAGGACATCAGTTGTATGTTTTCGATGATGATAGGAGTTTGGATGACATTTTGAATTGAATCATATTTATTAAAAAGTATAAAATACTTATTTTATCATTTGTCATTCTTAATCCTTATCAGTAACATGAGTAATTTCTATGCAATTTTACTTCTAGGTTTTATGTCTCAAATCTTTGTTTTTATACTGTTCAGGGAAGAGAGTTCTGTCGGATGCCTGGGCTTTGGATACTGCTCAGAAACCATATGTCTGGCAAAGGCTGAATCCAGAAGGTGATAGACCCTCTGGTAGAATGTGAGTTTACATTATCTACTCTCAATTCAAATCCAAATCAGAATGGAAGTTAGTGGTTTTTTTTTTAATGGATATATGGTAAAACTAAATTATTTGAATGTGCATTTTACACCTTTTGGTTCTATAACTGATTTCCAAGATAAATGTAGAATATTGTGATATCATGTTGGATGCTTGCTGTCTTCAACTGAGTCAGGTTCTATAATCATCCTTAAACCAGGCTATTTTCTCAATTGTGCTAATTGCAGAATGTTGTTTAGTTCCAGAATTTGTTCTCCAGACATGTAGATTCCAAGTTGCTGATACATGCTTGTTTCAGTAAAAACATATTGCTGCTGAAAATGCACCTATATTCATTCAGCCCATTTGTTTATCCAGCATATGCTTATCTTTCTTTTAGATAATTGATTACAGCTGATATATACAAACTTGTTGCTGCTGAAAGTGTACCTATAGTCATTCAGTCCATTTGTTTATCCAGCATATGTTTATCTTTGTTTTATATGGAGTATAATTGATTATAGCTGATATTTGACTTTTCCATCCTATGAATTGTTGACACATTTACTTTCCACCATTTTTTTTTGAATTCGTCATCTTTCAGGTGCTATATTTTAAATTGTAAATGTTCAAACATAAGTTTATGCTGCTTTTGTAGGTATGCAACTGCAAGTGCGCGCTCAGATGGGATGTTTTTGCTCTGTGGTGGGAGAGATGCTTCAGGCACGGTATGTCTAAATGTCCTTATGCCTTGTGGTATAGAATATGATTGTAATTATGTCTAAATGTCCTTATGCCTTATGGTATAGAATATGATTGTAATTGTGTATTTATGTTTTCTATTTTGCTTGCTTTTGGTTTCCCAAGTTTCTTGATAGTTGATGCATTAAGGTCTTTGTCTGTTGTGAACACCTCTATTTACATGGTATTTCAAAGTGGTTGTATATTTAATTTATTATCCAATGGGGTAATTAGGAAACTGTGAGAATATATAATTAATGACATTTTTTGGAACAATGTGGATCTACATATCTAATTCCATTGGCTACGAATTGCTATCAAGCCAACCTCTATATCCTATACAAGTCACTGATTTCCTACCCCGGTCCAAAAACAACATAGCTTTTAGCATGTTGTTGTTTTATTTATTTATTTATTTTGTTGGCATGGTGAGGACTTGGATGTTATAATTTCCTTTGCTCCTACAGCCCCTGGCAGATGCTTATGGACTACTCATGCATAGAAATGGCCAATGGGAATGGACTCTTGCTCCGGGGGTTGCAGCTTCAGCAAGGTACCAACATGCTTCGGTAAGTGATAAGCACTCAGTCATTCACAATCCATTTCTTTTCCAAAAATTCTTTTGTGCCACCATTAATTTCTCCTTTATGTTTGCTTTAGTAGTCTTTAATATTTTTTGGGCTGGAATGTAGCCCTGCATAGGAATGATGTTCCTTTTCCATAATCTTATACTGGTTGTCAGGTCTTTGTTGGTGCACGATTACATGTTACAGGAGGTGTACTTAGGGGTGGTCGTGCTGTGGAAGGTGAAGCAGCTATAGCAGGTAAATTTCAGGACACTTTGTATAGTTTGTTTATGTGATTTTTCATTGAAATTCATTTAAATAGAATGTCCTCCTCTCAAGTCTTAAAGTATTGTCTCCTGTTAAATAGTATTGGATACAGCTGCTGGAGTTTGGTTAGATAGGAATGGGCTGGTAACTTCTTCACGTAATAACAAAGGGCAAACAGAGCATGATCCTTCATTAGAGCTTATACGACGCTGTCGCCATGCAGTTGCATCTGTTGGTGTTCGGATATACTCTTTTGGTGGTCTTAGAGGAGGTAATAAATGCGAATAATAATTGCAGAATATGGAATGCCCCAATTCTTTTTTGTCATATGTTAAAAGAATACATTGCATAGACTGTGTTCGCTCAAAACAGATTACTCAATGGCTTCAATTTGATGCGAAGTGCAGATTTTCTTACTGCTGGAAGATTTTTTGATTTATCTGACTCAAATTGTAAAATAACCATCATCTGCAAATAGATCTCTTTTTGGTTTAATTTGCTGCTAGCAGTAGCAATTGATAAGATGCTTCGGTTTATGCTTTGTTATCAGCTATCCATGATCAACAGCATTTATAGTCAGCTTCTCATATTTCCCGTGCAGATATTCTATTAGATGATTTACTGGTTGCAGAAAATTCTCCATTGCAATCTGACTTAAACTCCCCAGTTTTATCATCTGAGCGAACCCCAATAATGGGGACTGCTAGATCAGTCAATTCTGATGCAACTCCAGACGGAAATGTCATCTCATCTGGTGGTTTAAGGTAGTCTAAATAGTGCTTTGATAGTTGTTTGGTGGAATTTGTAGTGATGAATTCTTTTTAACTCTTCAAAGTGTTTCACTTGCAGCATGGACAGGAATTCTATGGAGAAACTGGCTGAGGCTTCTGCTGCTGAAGCTGAGGCTGCTAATGCTGTCTGGCAAGCAGCACAGGCTGCATCTAACAATCCTGAAGAAACATCTGTATCTGATGATAATTCCCAAGCTGCAGAAACCACTTCAGACGGTAGTGATGGTGAAGTGGATGTCCGCCTTCACCCCAGAGCTGTATGTATCTTGCTAAACTGCATAGAGTTAATTCTTTTCTGCAAATAATAAAATTTTAGCTCTTGTACTGGCATAGGTTGTAGTTGCAAAAGAAGCTGTTGGTAACCTAGGAGGAATGGTAAGGCAATTGTCCTTGGATCAATTTGAAAATGAGAGCCGGCGAATGGTTCCATCTCAAAACGATCTGTCAAATCCAACCAAAAAATTTACTAGGCAGAAATCTCCCCAGGGGTTGCATAAGAAGGCAAGGACTTGTATCTTTTCTGTTTTCTAGGCTAATGAGTGAGCAATGATTGTTTTCTTAAGATAATTTGTTTTCCTTTTTCTTTTCTTTTCTTTTTTTAATTTTTAATCGCAGATCATATCAACTCTGCTTAGGCCTCGGAATTGGAAAGCTCCTGTCAACAGAAAGTTCTTTCTGGATTCTTATGAAGTGGGTGAACTTTGTTATGCTGCTGAGCAGATCTTCATGCATGAGCCCACTGTTCTACAACTGAAAGCTCCAGTCAAAGTGTTTGGTGATCTCCATGGACAGTTTGGTGATCTAATGCGACTGTTTGATGAATATGGATTTCCTTCCACTGCCGGAGACATAACGTAATACTATTATTAAAGTTCAGAGGAATACATTCATAATCTGCACTTAACCAACTTTAATGGTTTTGTAGTTTTAACATACTCACCTGTGTAGGGAATGAAGTCTGATTCTCCAAAGTTAGTTAACCAAGCTCTTAATCAAAGACAAAACTTGAATTATTCTGATTGATTGGTGATGAGTATCAGGTGTCTTCAAAATAGCTTTCATGTATGTAGGTATATAGTAGAGAAACCCTGCATGAAGAACTACTAATTGAGTGTATAAGATTTATTGCAGTATTGAATGGTAGGTAAAATGTTGGTTCACTATGAATAATGGCTAAGTTTTTGAAGGATTGATATCAGGGACCAAAAGTCATAGCAGAATGTGGAAGCTTTTTTAATTTCTCCAATTCTGTGTTGGAAACATTGGTTATTTTACCCTTGCCATGTATTTTAATTCTTCTTGTAAAGAAATAAGATGAACCAACTAGAATTATGGGTTTTCTTTTAAGTTAGTCCTCCATCTGACACTCTACTCAATATCTATACGCAAAATTTGTTCCTGATTGTAAAATTGCTGTGGTAAGGATCATTTCCACTAAAAATACCTCTAATAGTGCCTGCATAAGAAGGGGCTTTCTTGTAGGAACCCAAGCTCCGTAAGATGAAATGTTTTTCATTACACTTTTTGAATGTCATGAAATGTTCCCAATCATATTTTCTTTAGTCTGTATTCCCTCCCTTGTAGTTTGATGGATATTGTCTTTGTTTTTCAGTTATATTGACTATTTATTTCTCGGCGATTACGTTGATCGAGGACAGCACAGCTTGGAGACCATCACTTTGCTTCTAGCTCTAAAAGTAAGCTTTAGACAGTCCAAAAGTCCTCGTGTATGAGGCAATCATGAACTTCAGATATAAAATGCTCATTTAACATAAAATGCTCTTGAACTTCAGATTGAATATCCTGAGAATGTTCATTTAATACGAGGCAATCATGAGGCTGCAGACATCAATGCACTTTTTGGTTTTCGAATTGAATGCATTGAAAGAATGGTATGTGTAAATGTTCATACTTATTATTTGCTCCATATTTATTTATTTCTTATATTCTAAAGACAAACATGAAACATGTGGTTAGGGAGAGAATGATGGAATCTGGGCTTGGACGCGTTTCAATCAACTGTTTAACTATCTTCCACTTGCTGCACTTATTGAAAAGAAAATCATCTGTATGCATGGTGGTATAGGGAGGTCAATAAATTCAGTTGAACAAATTGAAAAAATAGAAAGACCAATAACAATGGATGCTGGCTCCATAGTGCTTATGGATTTACTATGGTAAGGTTTGGTTCATACATTTCAATCGAGGTTTTCATCTCCAAAGCTTTTACATATGCATCTTATTACAGGTCTGATCCCACGGAAAATGATAGTGTGGAAGGATTGAGACCAAATGCAAGAGGGCCCGGTCTTGTGACCTTTGGGGTATGAGTTGATTTTCTGTTATCTCTTATTTTTCTCAGTCCTAACAGATATAAACAAGGCAGTTGCAACTAAGCTAGCAAACAGTTTGTGAAAACCATTAAATTTGAATTCCTTTGAATTTCTCATTTTAGGGTTTTCGTTGTGTAAGAGTGGATTACATTGAATAGTATGATATGATAATAGTGAGAGAGAGAGAGAGAGAAGTTGGTGGAAGAAACTTCCTTTTGATTTTATTCAATTTCCAACTTACCAAGACAATCTAGTACTCTCCCTATATATAAGAGTTAAAAGCTTAAGACATAAGGAAACAATATTCTAAAATATGCTTAAAGTAAAAAGGCAACTAACCTGGAGGGTGTGGTTGAGTGGAAGGGACTCATTCACCTTTAACCAAACGTCAAGGTTTCGATCTTTGGCTTTGGGTATGGAGCAGCCAGGCAGCTGTCCCACCCAATAGAGGTGCCGTGCCTACAATCCAGCGAAGGGATTAGTCACTGTGTCCGACCCGACGGTGGAAACCCTGGGCTACACCCCAAAAAAAAAAAAGTAAAAAGGCAACTACAAATAAACTAGGAAATAAGATAACTAAATTGATTCCCAATCAATTTTAGCATATTGGCAGCAGAATCTGTATTGTATCATAGTAACTGTAGATTAGTTGGACATTGATCGACATCCGGTGCTTGTGAATAAGATTTTACTACAACTTGGATATTCCCATAACATTTTTTATATATTTAAATTTTGCATCTTTCAGCCTGATCGTGTTACAGATTTCTGTAAGAGGAATAAATTGCAATTAATAATAAGAGCACATGAGTGTGTTATGGATGGATTTGAACGTTTTGCCCAGGGGCAGTTGATCACACTATTTTCTGCTACTAACTATTGTGGTATGTTCTTAGAATCCTACACCTCTTTTCTTTTTTTTTTGGCAACAGAATATGTAGTCTAAACATGCAAATGAATGCATTCAGGAACTGCCAATAATGCTGGTGCAATACTGGTAGTTGGGAGAGGACTTGTTATAGTTCCTAAATTGATTCATCCATTGCCACCGCCTCTTCTATCCCCAGATACATCTCCAGAACGGGTCACTGAAGACACATGGATGCAGGTAAGCCTGTGTAGCTTTCTGCAATTTTTGCAAACTGCTTTAGCTGTAAATTAATGTTGGATCCTCATTTCTTCAGGAACTAAACATTCAAAGACCACCTACCCCTACTCGTGGTCGCCCTCAGCC
Organism: Ipomoea triloba; assembly: GCF_003576645.1. Taxonomy (NCBI): domain Eukaryota; kingdom Viridiplantae; phylum Streptophyta; class Magnoliopsida; order Solanales; family Convolvulaceae; genus Ipomoea; species Ipomoea triloba. The sequence continues at coordinate 24,760,292 of NC_044922.1, forward strand.
TGACCTAGACCGGAACTCACTTGCTTATATATGAGCAGGCATTTCATTGAATATAAGTTCTCCAATATTCTCCCATTCAGGAATTGACAAACTCCTTTCTGAATGGCGCATCCTTACAGTTTCAAGGGAAGTAGTGAAATTGACCATATAATGCCATACAAGTAAAAGAACTATTTTATGTTTCTCAAATACAGTTGAGCGGCCATGCATGGGTTCTGCGTTGTGAACATAGATAGTGAGATGCAGAAGATGGCAGCTAAGGTTGTGTCGTGCCGATATTCTGAAGCGTATGACTGGTTGAGTTGTGTATTTCTATTGTAAAAAGCAATAGGTTTTACTTGTGGAACTGATTGATTTGTATTGCGAAGTATATGTTGTTTTAATATTAATATATATGCACAGATGAATAGCCAATGCCATTGATTCAGAGTCTTAGTTTTGGAAAATGTAATGTAATCTTATATTGAGTTGCTTCCCTAGCTAACGCGATTGATTCAATTTTCAACAATCTGTTATTGCTTTTTTACAAAGTGCTTCTTGGTTTGACTACTATTTTATATAATCTTTGCTGTTCTGTTACAAAGTGATTCTTGGTTTGACTACTATTTTATATAATCTCACTTATACAGCGCCCAAAGTTATGGGTTAAAACAGTAAAATAAAGTTGATTGAGTTTATGGGTTAAAAGCAGGCAAAAGTACATGTATGCTTAGTGTCACGCTATGGATTTTCTTTGCACCTTTGGATCTCGTCCCCAACCTTGTGCTCGACCCGTTGTTATGGTCACGTTTTTTTTTTTTTTTTGCCACTTCCACTCACAAAAGATGCTAATGCTAATTAAATGGTGGAATGACTAAGTATGTGAATAAGACAATTTCACAAGAAAACTTAAGAAATGTTAAGAACTCTTAACTTTGCTCTAGTTCCTCACCTCAACTTGATGGAGATTGATTTGATTTTACGGGTAGAATTTTATCTCTAGAATTCTCCATACAATTTTATGAATTTTATAATATTTTAAAAGATTCTATGAATCTCTACATCTCTATAGCTATGTACATAATTTTAGAAAATTCTACAAACTTGAAAAAACAATGTACGACTACAAAAAATATTTAGGACAATGTAGCTAACTTTCCAAATGTATAACAAGGTAGCTGGGGGACAGTATTAGTGTGCATTTATTTAAACATTATACAAAATATTATTTTAAAGAAAACTTACACTTTCAATTCTTAAGGGTTTGATGCCAAGGACCTTGTGGTCCAGTGGCATCAAACCTTTCCCTTTATACGGGAAGTGGTGGGTTCGAGTCTCAGTAGAGACAATACTGACTTTTGTGCTTCAATAGGTTGAGAAAGTAATTATGAACAGATACTACATTGTAATAGAGTTAATAGTATTAAAAAAAAGAAGTTATAAGACGTGTAAGTTTAATTTGTAATTATTTTAAAGATAGTATTTGCAACTCATAATAATTAAAGATTAATGATATATAAAAATACCACATAGGAAAAAAGGGAAGAAAAAAGAAAATAACAAAGGTAAGGTAATTCCTTACTTTGATAGAAGCGTAGAAAAGGGAAAAAAAGTCATTATTTTGTTCTTTCATGCTGATTTCCAAGTCACTAAGATATCTAAACACACAGTAAAACACAAAAACCTGCAATACGTAGGGTTAGAAACAAGCTCTACATAATTACAGTAGTTACAAAATGCATCCAAATCCCATCTTTGATAAGCAGACACAACATACATAATTACAAGGCACAGATAGTTCTTTCATCCATCGACCAAAGCAAAAACCGATTGCATCTATTAAAGACAGCTATATATATATCCTGCAAAGTGTATAGTGCACATTCATCTCTATCCTCCACGGAAGCAGTCTAGTCTAGTCTAGTGCTGACCAGAATGCCTAACCTGTTGTACTGGTGTGGCCTTTCTTCTCCCTGGACACACTCAAAGACTTCAGCTTAGATGCGGATCTGAAGGAATGTATTAGAGGAGCTTCCTCTTCCTCTTCCTCTTCTGCATCTTGCTCAGATCCACTGATTGAATCCTCTTCTTCACTGGAATTAGGCTCGTCAAACAGTTTCTTCCCCTGTATGTTCTGGTTCTTTCGAGGACGACCACGGCGTCTCACAGACACGCCGCCTTCTTTTTCATCTATAATCAAAACCAAAATAGCACTCACATGTATGACCCATCTAAATCATTGGACAACTAACACAGTTTGAGAAAATATATACGAAATGAAGAACTAGAAGAAATTCATTATGCTCTTTTTGTAGCCAAGATTATAAGTCAAGATGGTGAGATAGGACATAGATCAAGCATCAATCAAGATAGTTACATTTTGTTTCAATTTGAAACTGAATTTATGACATAGGTTTCTATTAGATCTTATTGTCATTTCCAACCAATTTATTGCCAAATAGATAAAGGGCAATTTTGATGTTTGATAAATATATTCATTTTTCTTTCCATTTCTTTTCAACTTCCTATTGGTTCTATTTTTTACTCCCCTCACCTATTTTCCTACAAATTTATTAAATATGAACTTTATTAATTCTGTAAGTTATTAAATTTCATAAACATTAATTTGTAGGAGAATAGTTGAGGACAGAAAAATAAAATAGAACAAGAATACAATTTCTATTTCTCAATAAATTAGTTGGAGATGCATTGGGAACCAAGGCCATACATTTAGGACCAAGTTAAAATTATTAGTACATTTAAGACAAAATTGGAACTTAGCTTTCATTAAATGTAGATAATAAAGTCATCTCAGTCTGCCATTCCATTCTGCACTTCCTATCAATCATAATTGCTTTACTTAATGAGGCATTCTGTTGACTAAGAAATTCCTATAATATGTACACAAATCAGTCTTTTTATGTTAAGAATGAAGTAGAATCGCCTCTTGAAGTGCAAGCATTAGAAAATTTTTCACAATGTCAATAACTACTGGATGTGACAGGAGAGAAAACATCCAAACAATTGATTATTAAAGGCATGAGGAAGAGACTATAAATTGCCTAAACTCCTAAAGCATCACAACAAATATCTGTAAGCGTAAATGTACCTTGGAAACCTTCATTTTTCACGTACTTCTCTCGAATGGTCTCCACAAATGTTAAATAGGGGCGCCATCCACTGGGATCTTCATCTGTATTCACATTTGTGGTTCTTCTTTCAACATCCTTCAAGCTGCCCATGAAAATATTTAGTTCATGTCTTTCGGTATTTGTACATGGGAGGTTAGGAAGTAGAAATCTTGATTCACCAATTAAGAGTTGGAAGCATGTATGATGCAAAATGCTTAAGAACAAGAAAAATCAACTCTATCTTATATAATATTTCTCTCTGGTAGTTAGATCCCTTAAAGAAACCAACACCACCAACCTCCCATGCAAAAAATAAAATAAAATAAAATTTAAAATTTTTTTTTTTTTTTTTAAAAATCCACATGCCCCAACTTCCCTATTCAAATTAACAAAAGAAAAAGAAAAAGAAAATGTGGAACCCAACAAAATCGGATTCTGCTAAGCTTCCTTACCCAAAAAAAGAGAGAGAAATTAGGGCAAAAATAATAATAATCTAGCTTAATTGCTCAACCTATCAACAATTAACAGCATGCACTTCCTATGCAAATTAAGTTTACAGGACACATTCAAAAGAACCCTTACATGTCAAGAATGTCAGTCAATGGAAGCTTGGATATAAAATGTAGCACTGCAGCATCCAAGAAAGACAAGTGTTTTGGAACATCTGAGAAGGCATACTCAATGCCTCCTTTGACAATATTCAAAACATCCAATCTATACTTGTTCCGCGCAGCACCTGCAAACATTCCAGAAAGCCGAGCAGCAAGATCTTTACATTCTTGAAATGTAGTGCTTGATGCTACTTCATCACTGGATGAAACAGCTACCAAATGCCGCTTGTAGGCCTGATAAAGAAAGGAATGAGATGAGGACAGCCAGTAATGAAATTTAAATGATTGTGCTTCTCTAGCCTGAAGCAACAAACCTTTTTCAGCGCCTCAAGTAATATACTTGAAATTTTGTCATCTTTCTTCCTTAATACTGTGATGAGATGCTTGATGACCTCGGAAACACTTGAACCATGACTTACAAAATGAGATATTATCTCTGCACCAAGATATTCCTATATCCCCAATGAAACATATTTGCAGGTGATTAAAGAAAAATAACACAGTAAAGTTTCAATTCAGATAATACAGGACTAGAATCAAAGAGTACTCCTCCTTGGCAACCAATCCTTAATATAACACAGCAATTTTAATTCTGCCCAGCTTCAGTACTTAACATATTCAGTTGACCAAGAGTCTAAGCTATAAAATATTATTTTAACTTACCTTAGGAACTGCATCAACAGCAACCAACTTGCTAGCAGCGATGATGACTGCATCTCTATTTGTTTCTTCAACATACTCTCTATTGGTGTCGTCATCTTCAGTCTCGTCTGGTATTTTAAAAGATAAATTTAGGTTTCAAAATCAGACCTCTACATGAAGGCACATAAAGTAAATTTATTTTTCACATTTGACTACAACTCGGTCTTTAGACTTAGCAACAATAACTTCCAACCCTTGCATAATACTTGAAGTTTAAAAATGACATTCATCCAGAAGTTGCTTTTGCCTCAATTGCTCCAATTCTAAAATGTGGTCAAACCAGAGGATGAGCGTATACTATCTATTGCACAATACTAGCAATGTTGGAGCTAGACCGACCTGACATATGTAGTTGCTTTTCACAAACATGCCAAAATTTTTGGAGAATGGAATTATCTGGCAAATATCCCAGAGTTTCCAGCTCTGTTGAAGCAAAGTTAGCCTTCTTGAACAGACACCACTGTTCAGCAACTATAGTGCAAACCTTAAAAGAAAATAAACAGTCAAAAATCAGCCCAGAATTGAAAGATAACTTTTGCTAATCAGAAATATGCTTACCCTGCATGCAAGCACATTCCCACATTTAGCTTCACCAGAATTTTCAAAACAAGTTTGCAAGAAGTCTTCAAGTTGTTCAAACAAGGTACTGCGCTTGGACTTTAGGGAAGATACCACAGTCTCTGATACTGTCTTACAATTTATGATAGAATGCAGGCACCAACAAAGATGCAGATGCATGTTGAGAAGCAGAAAGCAAATAACCTGTATAAAGTATGCACAAGTAAGTCACAGGGCAATGTCAGGTAAAATATTCCTCCATAGTTCATACACAGTTATCGTGCAAGTTTCATTTTACCCACCTCATCATCGATGTTTCTGAAAGTTTTAAGAATATGGACAAATTCTTCATACAAGCTTTCGATTGAAATTTCCCGTGATAATTGAAGTTCATACAATCTCTTTAAATTTACAAGAAGTAAATATTCATCATCCCCATCCTGCAAAACCAAGAATTACAATATATAACAAAGTGTTCTAAAGGAAGAGAGTAGAAGAACCATTAAAAAGAGCACACACCGTTACTTCTTTGACTGCAGATTTAAGTTTAACAAGAAGCTCATCTTCAATCTTCTTTAACTCGTTAAGAGCAAAATCATGTAACTCTCCTCGACTCTCAGCAGCACAGTAGTTGATGGCTCTCACACAGGATCTCAGGACATCCTTTTCGCCATACTTAAAGAATGCCTCTTTCATAAGTTTAAGAACAGAAGTGAAATTCTGAAAGAGAAACAAAGCTGCTTAAATTGTACTGCCCTAAGTTATGTTCAATAGTTCCCACGAAAAGAGTTTCAGTGAACCAACCTGATTTTGACTCTTAAGAGAATAAAGCTCTAGGTTCATATGAACAACTATTTCAAGTAAATATGACACTTTTGTTCTGTCAACCATAAATTTGCGTAGTAGCTGAGGATAGTTCTTCATCATGGCATTTGTAATGGTCTGCTTATTTGATTCAAATGTTTCCTGGTGATTTCAAAATAAAGGAATCTTAGATAACAATGAAGCTAAAGCAAAGTAAGGTTTCACACTGATTCAGAATTGCTTTTCTCAACTTCAATAAACAAAAAATCATACCACCAGTATGATCAGCAATAGTCACACTAATATAGACAAGTTTCCTAAAGTGAGACATAAATGTGCCCTAGAATGTATGCTCTGGCAAGTATCAATTCAAGCCAACCCAGACATTTCTAAGTTCAAATTATCAACATCTTGCTTTAGAGAAAAATGTAGCAAAATTATTCCCTAACAAGATTCAAATTCAATACAACCTAGAAAACTTCATAAATGAAGCTGAGGTGAGGAGAGGAAAGAAAACACAGTAAATAAATAGATAAAAACTTCATTGTATGAAACTGATTTCCTTTGCTATTAACAATATAAGACCTCATAACATCAGCAGATCTCAGCATACACCTGACTTTGTTTTTATACTGAAAGGCAACAAAAGTTCAATTTACAAGAAAACTTCAGGCAATTATTGCTAAAAGATGAATAGTAAGTATTCCAAGAAGAGCGAAAGGAAGGATCAATAACAGGCTTCCTCACTTTTTGTGCTTTACTATAATACTGCTTTCTGTTATCAGTAGCAGGAACAATCTTCTCTCCCACTGACTTTTTAATAGATGCAGAAAGAAGCCGAATCAGGTTTGTAGCATCTGCATCACTTAGCTCAATTGATGTGTCTTCCTCAAGAAGCATAGAGATGATGCACTTCCAATCCTACAAAGACATTATTTTCATAGTAACGTGTGAGCACTAAATGATTCATGATCCTGGAAACCCCCTCCTCCCCAAAGGGATGCAGGACAAGCTCTATTTTTATAGAAAGTATGATTTATAAAGGTAAGCTAACAATAGCCTATGCAACGTACTTTCATGGCATCCATGTAATCCCAGATAGCATCAATAACATAGGCAATCAACATTTCATCAGATGAAAATTCTTTTAATATGTGCAGCATTCTACTAAGTAGAATTTTTGAAGATTCTTTAGCATTTCCTGAAGGTATAAAAATCATTAGCATGACTTAATAAAACAAAAGAAACTAGAGCGGTTTCTAATGCAAACAAACCTGTTCGGCTAGACTGGTCAATCAAATGATCATACACTAGAGCTCCAATTGCACGTCTGATTTCTGGTGGGTCATCAATTAGTAAGTCATATAATGAACCTAAATCCTCATCAGGAATAAGTTGGAGCCTGTAAAATGCCAAAAATCCAGTCTATCCGTTACCTTTCAACAGTGCCGTAGAAAAAAAACAAAAAAAAAAAACAAAAAAACAAAAACAAAAACAAAAAAAAACACACAATTTATTTCAGCATTTGATGTTTGAAGTACCTTAGAAGTTGCGTTACAAGTCCTATGCCACATACAGCAACAGAAATGTCAATGTCATCTGCAAGCTCAATCATCCTTTTGTAAAATCTCTCAGTAAAAAGGCCAAGGGATGGAACATTATCATCCACCTTATACAATTCCTGCAATGCAAGGACAGATGCCTTCCTCACACCTTCAGTCTGTGCATATAAGACAATTATGAGTTTGAAGTTCTGGACTTAAAATGTTATAAAATGTTATAAAATAACATCAAATTAGATTTTGAAATTGTCAACTCACTTTATCATTCAATGTCCAACCAAGGTATTTCAAATACAAATCCTGCAAAAACAGTGAAGGGTATTCCTGGATCCAGATACCCAATGACTGTATGCATAGCATTCTGATATCGGATTCAACATCGCGGTACCGGTGCACAAATAACCTACAGAAATAACAAACAGAATAGCTATCAAGCACAAGAAAATTAATTAATGCCAAGAGCTTACATAACATTCTAAGTAGAGACTCCTACCCCTTAAATATTTTGCGCATCATCTCCTCTATTACTGTAATCTTTTCATGAGTCACAGATAACCTCTTGTCTAGTGATTCAACACGAGGCCCATCAGCTGCCTTCTTCTTTTCTGCATTTAGCTGCCTCTGAGTAGTTTCTCGCTGTGCCCCAAGCATTTTAGCAACAGTTATGAAGGATGTGACAAGCTGTAGTCCCATCAAGGAGGCAATCTGTCGATAAACTCTAGGAGGGGTGCTACAATTCACAATGAATGCATTAGCTGAATCACATCACTCAGAATACACACACACACACCAAAAGTTAACCAGTATCAAATACTTACCATGACAATGCTATTATATAGTCTGTGCACCTGTCAAACAAGTCACCATCAAAAAGTGGCCCACTTTGACACTCAGTAACCAAATTATCCCAGAAAAAGATGAGGTTATCTTTGAAATTCTTTAACTCCTTTTTTTTCGAACTATGGTAATCTTCCACTTCACCCTGATCTCAAGGTTAAGTGAAACTGCATAAATTGTTTGCAGACAGGCAGACAGCTCAAACATTTCATAAATATATGTCTTGCAAAAATAATAATAATAATAATAATAATAATAATAATAATAATGAAAATTAAAACTAAAAGTAGATAAGGAAATTCTACATTTATATAACTATAAAAGCTGAATATAAATACTGAAACTGAAAAAAATAACAATAATAATAAGTGTTGAACATGAGCTTGTTGAGGATACTCTCTTAGCCATGTTAACAAGGGCAACAACTACATCATCAACATTAGTCTGATCCAAGGACTCTTCATCAATATGATACTTGGCTCCACATGCCTGCAATAACATAACCATATAACCATAGCCAAACTGTACATGTCACTTAAATGCTATAATAGAAATTACAGAAATTCTGCAGCCATTAAAAAGCATTATTACCTCAAGTATCAACATAACAAGTTCAAGTTTTGCAGCTTCAGGTTCCTTCTCATAATGTCCAACCCAACTCTTAACCACTTGAGGGATTTGTTTCCTATTACCCTTTAGAACCTCTGAATATAAATTTTAAAAATATATATATATCAGCTGTAGTTACAACAAAACAGCAGCATAATGACATTCATATACTTCTTCCCTGTTTTAGAATGGAATGCAGTTATAAGAAAATAATAATAAAAAGAAGGAATATCTACTTTCAGAAGCCAATAGGGTTGGAAATGCAGCAAACGAAGATAGCAAATGCTCTACTTTAAGAATTCTACAAGCTGTTCAACCAGGATCCAAATGTGAACTATAATTTCTTATAAATGTGCCCCAAATTAATCACCATGCAATAATAGTCAGGAATACTCCCAAGGCTCCTCTCCATTTTTTTTTTAATTGAAGGATACCACTGAAGTGTTAGTTACAATGGCAGCCAATCAATTTCACAAAGGCACATGCTATCAAATGCAAAGATGTGAAGTGATACTGTGATAGCTCTAGACCAGCAACTCAATTGTAGCATACGAAAATTGCATAACAGCCATCTCAAACTAACAAGACTCAACAAAGTTGAAATACTATATACAGTCTAATAACCAGAAGGGCAGAGTTGCAATGATATAATACCAATTAAAGTCTGATCGGTAGTCGGAGCAGCGGCTGAAGTGCTTGCAGTAGCTTTGTTTCGCTTAGCACGAGGGCGAGATTCTTCAAAGTCATCAGAAGATTCTTCTCTCTCGTCCTCATTCAAGCTCATCTCGCGCATATCGTTGGCCCTAATCTGAACCCTAGCCCGTTTCTACCATGAACGAACAAAACAAAAAAACATAATTAGGGCAATGCACAACGGAGACACGAGCAAATACAATCATTAGGGCAAGTCGGTATCCTGACTGACCGAACGACGAATCGCCGTCTGTGAAGGCATTGGTTCGTCGTCTTCCATTGAATTCTGAGAAAATTGAGCTTGCACAGAGATTTCTTCTCCACAAATCACAACAGGTAGAGCTTGACCTTACTAAGGCTGGAGTGCGTGCAGTGGTGGTGGAGTCTATGATTGATTGTATGAAATTGCGAAAGCGGCAAAATCTCCCGCCAAGAAATTTACAGAACCGGCGATTTATGGACGGTGCTTCTGCAAAATCTTCGCTACCATCCGCACTATACTGCGCGACAGGCTTACCGTGGTAAACTGCTAATTCATTTTTAAAATCTTAATGGAATAAATTTTATTTTGATACCATAACATTATTTTTTTTGAAAAATAGTACCATTTTGTCCCCTAATTATACATGTGGTATAGATTTTTAGTGCTTGAATTATATGCATCATCATTTTTAACCTTTTAAGTTATGTGTAAACTAGCGTGTTTAGTCTCTGAATGATCAAATCTGTCGCTTTTTAGTAAATAATATATTGGTGGCTAGGGTTGTGCAAAATCCGACCCTATGTGTGTGTGTGTGTGACAGGTTCAAGTGCGGTTAAAGCTTCATGTGCGGTTGTGCAGTGATCAATGCTCTTTTAAACAAATTTTAAACTGATGCATCTTAAGCTTCTAATCTACGCACCTTAAGTTGGATTAACACCATGAACTATATCCAATTATTCATGTCGGACCTGAACTTTCATATCGTATATATCGAGTCACAAAAAAAAAATCACCTAGAACTTTTAGCAGGTTTCCATGTCTTCCTGCTAACATGGCCCAGGTTTCTCACTGATGTGACATTTCTTTTAATCTTATATTGTCAATGTAAGCATTTACATATTAAAAATTTAAAAAAATATATTATATTAAAATAACCAGAATTTTATTCTCTTTATTTTCATAATGTATACTTTTTCAATTTTGCAATTCCAATGTTTCAATTTTTATTTTTTTGGCTAATTTTTTGTTTAGTAATTTTTCAAATTTTCAAATTTATATAAATGCTAATTTTTTTTGTTTAGTATCTTTTTGTTTAGTATCTTTTTTTTTTTGTTTTTTTTAATTTTAATTTTTAATATGTAAATGCTTACATGGACACATAAGGTTAAAAGAAATGCGATCTTCCAATCTTGTTCATGGAGAATTCAAAAATGCTCTCGACTCAACGGAACTCTGAGGACGATGATTTGCTCGAACGTAGCCAGAAGAAACTTAAACATACTGTTGGCGATCCTGGCACATCTGCGATGGAGATCGTGGATGAGTTGCAGGCAGCTGATGATACGGGAAGCCACTCGTTGGGATCTGTGGAGACGTTGGCAGATTCGCCACCAGTGATGCAGGAATTGACAGATAGTGTGGCGATCGAACCAGAGTTGATGGAGGCGGTTCCTGAAACACCCAGTGCGATGGCGGGCATTGAAATGCCTTAGGTGAGCCCGGCATCTCCGATGCCTGTCCAGGGGAATCCCACCCCGCGATCCTATCTAGATACGGTCGTAGGAAATGGGACCGGAACGGCTCCTTTTCTAATCGCAAACCCCGACGATGATAGTACGGATGAGGAAGACGAGGCTGATCATGTTGACGACGATCCGACTTTCGGCGAAGGAGAAAGAGCGAATCAGGGAGCCTTGGCGGCAGACACTCATCATCAAAGTGATGGGGCGTAGGGTGGGTTATGCTTACCTATTGAGATGGCTGATTTCGATGTGGCGACCAAAAGGCAGAATGGAGCTCATTGCTTTGGATAATGACTATTTCTTGGTTAAGTTCGGGACGCGAGAGGATCTGGAGTTTGCTAAATATGAGGGCCCCTGGATTATACTCGACCATTACCTTATAGTGAAGGAGTGGGTGCCCAATTTTGACCCTTTCACGGCGACAACGGAGAAGGTTTTGGTTTGGGTTCGTTTCCCTACTCTCCCAGTTGAGTATTATAACCTTCTGTGCTTGAGGAAGGTTGGGAACAAACTAGGACGCATCATACGTGTGGATCACACCACGAGTTTGGTTTCGAAGGGGAAGTTTGCGAGGGTGTGCGTCGAAGTTGACATCACTAAGCCCCTCATCTCGCGGTTTACTTTGGAAGAGAAGGTCTGGCCTGTTGCGTATGAAGGAATTCATCTGGTTTTTTTTCGTGCGGGTTATATGGCCATCGCCAAGATTCATGCCCCACGTGCCCAAAGCCGAATGCGATGGAGGATGTAGCAATCGATGGGGAAACGAATGGTCAGAACCCACCGACGGGATCAGCGATGGCACCTGGGAATGACCAGACGAAGATCAGTAGAGGAGTGAACGGTGGCCGACCATATGGATCCTGGATGATTGCCACTAGGAGAGAACGAAGACAACAGGGACAACCGGCTACGGCAGCACCGAAGGCGACCCCGACTCAGACAAGGGGAGCTACTATGGGTACTAGATCTCGATTTTCTCTTCTAGAGCCAGACGTACAGCCGGGAGATGGGGCAGATGTGGCGCAAGATCTGGAGAGTGGAGCAGCGGACCGTGCTGCTGAGAATGTGGAGGGTCATCTACAGTCCGAGACAAGAGCGAGTAGCTCGGGAGGACGCTTGAGAAGGGCGAATGTGATAGTGAATGAAAAGCAAATTTTAAATGAAGCACCCAAATCTAACCCAGGGCCAACGATGGCAACGAAACCTACGCAGGGACGACGGGCGACTGGATCTGGTTCCAAAAGGGCAGCGGAAGAGGATGAGCATGTCGTGAACCGTGGAGCCCAAGGGGGAAAGGTTATCAATACCATGACAGTCCATAATGAGGATACTACCTCGGATGGGGTTGCTGCCGTTGCGCAACTTGCTACTGAACACTCTGGGGATCCTCCGGATGGGAGGGATGAGGAGGGCGACATTATAATGGACATGGGGTCACAACAAGAGAATTTGCTGGGTCAAGGGGGTACTGATGCTACCCTTGTTTAGTTTTTGCCTTTTGTGGTTTTCCTTTTGTTTGTTTGTTCTCTGGGTTCCGTTTTGTTTCTTGTTTTCTATGATTAGTATTATCTGGAATTGTCAAGGCGCTGGTGGTAAAGGTTTCCACCGCGTTCTTAAAAACCTTATTCAAACTCACATACCAGATATTCTGGGTCTTGTTGAGCCTAAGGTCTCGGGATCCCAGGCAAATGTCGTTTGCTCAAAGTTGGGGTACTCGGACTGGATTCGGGTAGAGGCAGTGGGTTTCAGCGGTGGGATCTGGGTCTTTTGGAATAGCAATTTGCATGTCACAGTGATCCACACTCACCCCCAATTTGTGCTTTTGCAGGTACACGGGATGAATCAGGTCCCTTGGCACTATGCTATTGTTTATGGAAGCCCCACCCAACACCTTCGTAGAAGGCTATGGAGTGAATTAACCATGGTTAAGCGTGGGATCACAGGGCCTTGCTTGATTGCAGGAGATTTTAATTCCGTGGTCACTGATGCGTACACGGATTGCTTCCCGCAATAAGTGCACACTCAAGGAATCACTCAAGAACCTTTCGTGTCCAAAAGAGGATCTTACCTTGTAGACTCTTGGATTTTGAGATCCCAACTCTACAAATGCCTCACCAAACTAACAAATAATACTCTCAACCCTTAGATTATTAAGCAAGGCTAAGAATTAGAGTATTAGGAATCTAGCACTAGAATTAAGATACAAAAATAAAATTAGCTATATAATATGAGTAATAGTATTCTTTTTGGGTTTTTGGATATGTGTGTGAATATAAAGAACAAGATAAAGGGATAAACTAGCTTCTCACTAGCCTACCAAGATTGAATGCTTCTCACAAACAACCTAAACTTCAATGCACTTCTCATGCAAAGAAAAGAGAGAAACTTCACTCAAATTGAATTCTTACAAGCTGTGTTTTTCAAACCATTGGGTTTATGGGGTATTTATAGGGGAAAATAAGGTATTAAATATTCTAGGTCACTAATCCCACCCAAAATAAAAAATTACAACTTTGTAAATGTAATTCCCACCCAAAATTAAAAATACAAAATAATTTCCCACCCAAAATTAAAATACAAAATAATTTCCCACCCAAAATTAAAAATACAACATTTTGCAAAAGTAATTTCCACCCAAAAATAAAAAATACAATTCTTGCAAAGTAGTTTCTCACCTAAAAAAAAATACACCTTGCAAATAATTTCACACCGGGAAATTTGATCTAATACTGAAGTCTGAATTGTCTTCAAAAGTTTTTATGTGAAGACAATTGAATAGAATTATTTTTCCAGATTGATCTTCTTCTTCACAAAAAGATGTTGGACTCCAATCTGTTTGCACAAAAGTGTTAAAAGCCTCTTGAATCTTCCTTGACTTAGATCTTGTTACCGGGCCACTCGAGACTTTTAATGGATCATTTATTTGTTGCATTCCGGTCTCATCAGTCACCCAAGATGAAATGAACAATTATAGTGCCTTTTCTTCTCAACGAAGCTCAGACTTTGTGCACTGGATTCAGACGGAAGGTCTTGTTGACATGGGATTTAGCGGACCAAGGTACACTTGGACTAAAGGGTTTTCTATTGGCCAGGCAAAGGCTGCACGTTTAGACAGGGCACTATGCAACCTAAGTTGGCGGAATCAATTCCCTGAGGCTACTATCACCCATCTTCCGAGAATATCATCCGATCATACACCTCTACTGATTCATTTGTCTGATGATGCGATTACTTGGCGTCGACCTGCGTTTAAATTCCAAGCTGCTTGGTTAACTTCAAAACAGTTTCCGAAGGTTGTTCATCGATCTTGGAAAAGTAATCGTGCCCTCCATGAAAACATTCCGATTCTAACGACGGAGTTGTCTAAATGGAATAGGGAAGTCTTCGGAGATATAAACCGTCGAAAGAAGGTCGTTATGGCTCGGCTAGGTGGGGTTCAGACTCGGCTCTCCAATCAGCGCCATGGCGGCCTCGCTAAATTGGAGAAACAACTAACGGAGGAATATCAAGAGATTTTATATCAGGAAGAATTGATGTGGTTTCAGCGCTCTAGGGAAGACTGGATTGTGTCCGGGGATCGCAACACGGCTTACTACCATGCTGCTGCCACCATTAGACGGGCCCGCAATAAAATTCAATGTCTTCGTGATGACGATGGCGTATGGATTGATGATCAGGATATGCTCAAGGAGCATGTCCGTGCCTACTATGCTAATTTATTTTCCAACGACAATGGTGTTTCGATCAATATGCAACTGGAAGGGAATTTCCCAAGCTTAACTGATGCGGACTGGGATGTGTTCAATACTGCAATCTCTAAGGAGGAGGTGCATGGGGCTTTGATGGATATGTCTCCTTTTAAAGCCCCAGGACCGGACGGGTTTCATGCTGCGTTTTACCAACGTATGTGGAGCGTTTTAGGCGAGAGCATGTTCGAGTTGGTCAGGGACGCGTTTAATTCGGGTGTTCTACCAGAGGGGACTAATGATACCCTGCTCGCCCTGATCCCTAAGGTCAATTCCCCGGAGACGATCAAGCAATTCCGCCCGATCAGTCTGTGTAATGTCAGCTATAAGGTCATCACCAAGACGATTATGAATAGGTTGAAGATTATTTTGCCCAAGATTGTTAGCCCTTTTCAGAGTTCTTTTGTCCCAGGGCGCCAGATATCGGATAATGTCCTCATTTATCAAGAGGTTCTACATACGATGCGTGTGAACTGGGGCTCGCATGCTTACATGGCCATTAAACTTGATCTTGAGAAAGCGTACGATCGCTTGTCTTGGGGTTTTATTCGACATACGCTTCGGGAGATCGGTTTTAGCAGTTTGTGGGAAAGACTTATTATGCATTGTGTAGAAACTCCGCGTATGTCAGTGCTTTGGAATGGTGATAAACTACAGCAATTCTCTCCCCAAAGGGGCATTCGTCAAGGGGATGCTATGTCACCTGCTCTTTTTGTGCTGTGCCTCGAGAAGCTCAGCCAAATGATCAGTCGTCGGGTGAACGCGGGGGAATGGAAG
The DNA here is from genome assembly GCF_003576645.1 of Ipomoea triloba. Taxonomy (NCBI): domain Eukaryota; kingdom Viridiplantae; phylum Streptophyta; class Magnoliopsida; order Solanales; family Convolvulaceae; genus Ipomoea; species Ipomoea triloba. Next base: position 24,776,026 of record NC_044922.1, read on the forward strand.
GGTATCAATCCGGTCCTATCTTGTCTCACCTTTGTTTCGCGGATGATATGGTCTTGTTCACGGAAGCTTCCATAGAGCAGGTGGCTATTATCCGGGATTGTTTAGATAGGTTCTGCGAGGCTTCAGGACAACGGATTAGTTTTAACAAATCCTCGATCTTCTTCTCCAGGAATACTGATCCCCGTTTAGCGGCAAGCATCACGACCACGTTAAATATTGAGAGGACGGATGACTTGGGTAAGTATTTGGGAGTCCCATCCTTACATGGGCGGGTGACTTGCAGCATGTTTAACAGCCTTTTAGACAGAGTTAACAACAGGCTCGAAGGGTGGAAAACCAAGTTGTTGTCCATGGCTGGAAGAGTCACTTTGGCGAAATCCGTACTGAATGCTATTCCTTTTTACACCATGCAGACTACGGTCCTTCCTAAAGGAGTCTGTCAGGAGATAGAGAAGAAAACCCGCCGATTCATTTGGGGCAGTACAGACCATGATACTAAGAAGCTAAGTTTAATTAAATGGGAAACTGTTACCACGCCTAAGACTGGTGGTGGTCTCGGTATACGAAGGTTACAAGAGTTGAACAGGGCGTGTATGGCAAAGTTGGCGTGGCGTCTTAAGCGTGAGAGTGGACATTTGTGGGCACAAACCTTGCTTTGCAAGTACAAGCATAGGAGTTTGAGTGGTTCTAGTAAAGCGTCAAATGTTTGGAGAGGTATCGTCGGGGCTGTTCCTTTTGTTGAGGAAGGCCTAATCAAGATAGTTCGAAATGGCATGGCTGCTCGTTTCTGGATGGATAATTGGATCGGCGCCCAACCGCTTTATTACAGCATGAGAGCTCCGGTGAGCCTCCCGGAGTTATATGCGAATGTTGCCGATTATTGGGAAGAAGGTAGAGGATGGTGTTGGGAACGCTTGAATCATCTACTCCCTAGCTAGCTGCGTTTTGTCCGTGGATGTTGAGGAAGGCGATGATTTTGGCTGGCGTTGGAGTTCTAGTGGTGATTTCACTATTCGGTCCGCATATGATATGATAACTGCGGCTGATCGCAATTCCGGACCTTTCGACTGGAGCCGGATATGGACTCTCAAAGTGCCCATGCGTATTTGCATGTTTACATGGCTTTTGAAACATGGCCGGGTGTTAACGAATGTAGAACGCGCAAGGCGTGGGATCACGACTAATATTTTTTGTGTTTTCTGTGCAGGATTACCGGAAGATTGCAATCACCTATTTCGTCATTGCAAGGAGGCTGCTCCCATATGGGAGTCGGCGTATGGGCGAAGAATCCGCAATAATCTGGAGCGGCTAAGCTGGAATGATTGGCTCATTGTCAATCTGATGGGAGATCCTCGAATGGGATTTGATAGAAACTGGCCGGCGAGATTTGCTGTTCGCTGTTGGTGAATCTGGCGATGGATGAATGATGAAGTTTTCAATGGCAGGACCATACCTTTGGAGCGGAAGCTTCACTGGATTAAACTCAAGGTAGCCGAGATCGAACAAGCTTTTGATCACCAGGGAAGCAACAGGTGCTGGAACGTAAATACTAAAGCAGTGGAGGTCAAATGGGAGAAGCCGCACCCTGGCTGGATGAAGCTTAATACGGATGGGAGTTGTGTGTTGAGCTCCGGGGCGGCAGCGTGCGGTGGTGTGTTGCGAGATCACCATGGATGTTGGATCGGAGGATATAGACATAATATAGGATGCTGTACGACTGAGGAAGCGGAGGCGTGGGAAATCATGCAAGGTCTGTTTCTGGCCGTTTGTAAGGGAGTTGGGAACATTGTTGTCGAGAGTGATCCTAAGACCACAATTGGGCTCCTCAACGGAACAAACAAAGTGAGCGGCCATTTAAACAACATCATTGCTAGGTGCAAAGGGCTGGCAAAGCATTTTAATATGCTCGAATTCCGTCATGTGTATCGAGAACAGAACCGAGTAGCGGATTCCCTCGCTAAACAAGCTCTGTGACAACCTATTGGTTTTCACATTATTGACGAAGCTCCACATGAGCTGCAGGATATGGTTCAGGAGGATCAATTAGGAGCCAAATTTAAACGACGGACCCCTATTGGGATCAGCGATCACTACTTTTCTTAGTATACCGGGTGTCCCCCTCTCTTTTCATCCAAAAAAAAAAAAGGTTAAAAGAAATGCCACATTAATGGGAAACCTGCGCCATGTCAGCAAATTGAAGCGAGAAATTATCTTTTAATATCTTTGGGATACATAAGATTTTAAAATTTCAAATTTTTATTAATTTATTTAATCTTTTTTCTTAAATAGGGATTTATTTATCCTCAATAACTCATTCAATAATGGTTAAACCAAACGAAGCCCAAGCAGAACACCTAAAGGAAAGTCCATAGCTCTTATATCATAATCTCATTGCATGACGTTGTCATCTATGCTACCAACAATAACCGAAATGTAAATAACACACTACCAACAAAAAGGAAGAGAACAAATAGTAAAGATGAAGACAATGATAATGTTACTCAAAAGAGAATTAAGAACACTTAAAAAAAAATCAAATTAAAAGTAGTATTTATTTAGACTATAATTTTTAGACCAAATATTTAGACTATCGATTTTACAAGGTTGCAAACATTTATTTTAGTAATAATTATAATGAATTTTCTATATTATCTTGGATTCATATACTCTGAGTTAGATATTTAAATAAAAAAATTCGACATTCAATTACCCATGTATAAACTTTTCCTATATAATCTTGCATTGATATACTTTCAAATATTTATTTAAATATAAACATTGGGCATTAACCCATTCGCGCAATGCGCGTATAAAACTAGTATACGATATAAAAGTTCAGGATGCGGCATGAATAATTAGATATAGTTCATGGTGCTAAATGACACTTTAGCCATTTATTAATATGCATATAACTATGAATTTTTATGCACAATGCACGAAGATTTGAGCTTAATATAAAAATGTTAAAATTATTAATTAATAACAATAAAAGTATTTATTCGTAAAAATAATTTTGAATATTATTTTTAACCCATCAAAATTATACATGTGAAAATTCTATAGTTTGAAGAAAAAAGAGGTACAATTTGATAAATATCATAAAATAATAATAATATTATTATTATTGTTTATAATAGAAAAAAATGAAAGTAATCCAAATATATATGACAATAATTTTTAGATAAAATTAATATAATGACTAATAAATATGATAAGATTAATTAGATTGCCACAATATTTTCTTTAATTAGTTTTAATTTCATTAATAACTTGTTCCTTAATTAGTGTAATTATTGTTAACATGAGATTAACGAAGTTATAATAGTATAAGGATAATGATCTCAAAAAAAAAAATAGTATAAGGATAATTTTTTCCAAGTTAAAATATAATGCACACAACATTTTAAACTTGATGTACAAATTTATTAATACTACAAATATGAGATCTAAATTCACACATATACCGTTTTTAGATTTTAGATATATTCAAGCTCCAAGGTCCCAAGTGACTCCAAGCTCTTTTAATATTTATCCAACTACTTAATAATCTTCATACTAGCCATAATCCCTACGCGAATCGTTTGGTAATTTACGTTAAGATTACCATGTGCATAAAAACTAGCAAATTCCATACTCACTTATTTGAAGTCATCAAGTGGTTTTTGGAAAGTTTACGAGAACCACTATCCAGGTAAGGTAAGAATGTGTTGTCTAATTTTGTATATATTTTTATTTGAATGCCTTCAATTTGATTTTTTAAGTTGAAATTGATGTTTTTTTTTTAAAAAAAAAAAGTGGGTGTAGTAGTGTCTTCTGTGTGTGTATAGTTGTTGCAGATGTGACCAGATTTGTTTCCTATTTTTTTAGATCATCACTGTTGCGAATTGGAGCCGCGGTTTCTTTATCATCGATTGAGTGTTCATTTATGGAAAGTGATTACTATTTTTTGTTTTTTAAGTACAATATTGTCTATATTTGGATGTTAGTGTAAATGTACGTATTATGGGTAGTACGGTTGTGGTGGCTGTGCAACCAAGTATTGTGAGTTGTGCATCCTAAGCTGGCAAGATGTGCATTAGTGCACTTAGTAATTATGTGATTTTAGGAGGGAGTACATAATAAGTTGTTAGGCTATGCATTTGGGTGCTAGGTGTGGTATTGTGAGTTGTGCATTGACTAATGATTAGATATGGCATTAGATATCAGTGCGTTGATGTTCTAGTTGTGGTATAATTTGCCTTTGGACAAATGTTCTTTACTATTTTAATCTCTAGTTTCTTTAATCTAAACATATTTGTTGGTTTAATCACATTCCTACATCTCCTTCCACACATATAAACCAAACCATATATAGATGAATTGAGAATAAAATTTAACCAAGGTTCAAGAACAAAAAATGTGTTTATGATATATATTATTTCAAAAAAAAAAATGATATATCATAAAAATAATGAACAAATAAGTACAGCATAAACAAACAACAAAAATGTTATATGACTCTACAAAAACTATAATGAATACATGAAAATCTTAATAAAACTGAATAAATGTTGTTGGATTGAAAAGCCATGTATTGTTTGATTTTAGTTACATCAGCAAATGTGCAATGCATACAACATTATAAGAGAAATCCTGTCTATTGCAGTGGCACATTTTTTTCGGTGTGGCTTAAGAAGCACTAGCCATGGACTCTATAAGGAGTTGGTAACCCTCAGGGACGGGTGTCTGTGTTTGCACACATTCAGCTAATGCAGGTACATCAGCATTGATGTCCAAAAACCGTCCTAACAAGAGGAGGAGGTGAAAATCTGAAATTCGCTTCACAAATGGAACACTCTTTGTTCGATCAAAATAATTTTTCAGTGCTCTCATTGTCACAGGAACATTTCTATTCTCAATAGGAAAAGCCGATGTAAGTGGGCCCTACAAAAAAAATTGACATAAGATGTGATAGAATTAAGCAAGTAAATTAGACAAACTAAATAAAAATAAAAATTCATGAACAAACTTATGCCTAATATTATTGAATCTCCATTAGAAGGATACCTTAACTATCCAATTTAAATCATTTTACAGATCGTCAGAATTAGAGGATGTAAACCCCTTACTTTTTTTAATATTTTTTAATCTGTGTAATGATAATAACATACAAGATATTTTGAACCAAAATAACCAAATCTATAAGACAGTTCAGTCCATAATTCACATAAACATAATCTAGTACTTATAAGAAAGTCTAAAAAAAAAAATGAACCACATACCCCCAACCAAAATGCAATGCATAAAGAACCGAGCCTAACTTTTTTATTCCGTGAGGGAAGGGAAGGAAGGGAAGGAGGACACATCTCATGGAAGCTTAACAAACCAAAGTAACTTTTTCATGCCATTAAGAATGAAATTTGAGGCAAGGAAGGAAGGGAAGGACAAGGACACCATCCCATGGAAGCTTAACAGCGAGGGATAAAGAATGACAAAAAAATGTATACTTTTAAGATATTACTACAAACAAACTTATGCAGAGTAACAAAAAGAAAAGCTAGTAATTTGGCAATACTAAATTTCCCGAGCAAAGAGGTACATGCTATGAAAAAACCACCTGGCCATGTTGGGCACCTACGCCACCTAGTCAGCTGGCCAACTAGAAGCCATAGGGCTTAAATCCACTGGACAATATTTACAGACTAAAATGGACTTAGCATGCGTTCTATTTTCCACCAGCATAGTGCACACATGCATCACCAAATTTGTGAATACTATCATTACTTCTCAAATACACACATTACCAAATTTTATGCATCTAGTTCAACTCCCCTAGGTCATCTGCATCTAAAGTTTCGACCATTGGTTCAAAACCAGGAAATAAGCATAAAAGGCAAAAGCTGATATTTGAAGCCAGTGAATTCAAATCATTATATATACACAGTTATCTGATCAAACTAAGTTAGATTGTGGAGATCATAGAAATTAGGCATAACTTTAAAAAGGAAACAATGAAATTGAATACCAGAAAGCAAGCAAAGGAGAAATTTCAAACTCACCTGGTGATCAGCAATCTTAACAACAACCAAGAAAAAATCATTGTCAACCTCTTTAGTATCCTTCACCCCAACAACCACGTCTTTCTTCATCCTCGAAAGCTTGGGATCTAAATCTTCAGTGCCTTCAGTTTCAAACCACCCTTCCTTGAACAATCTGATACATATATCACTCATCTGGAATGCCTCAAAATGCACATCTGCACCTCCATCCTCGTTCACCTCCAATTTAACCATGGCTGTCACCCACTCCTTCAACTCGCTCTCGCCGTGCAGCTCAGCAGCTTGCAGAACTTCGGAATTGGACATGGTGTAATCCTTCTTGTCCTGAGTAACGGACTGTGTGAATATGAATCCCACTTTCCTCAACCCTAACCCTATGGCGATCGCATCGACAATCTTCTCCTCATCGGGATCGCGGAGGAGCAATAATTTGTCCTCCGTCCCCTGCTGCGGCGGCTCGTAGATGAAATCTACTTCGACTTTGCCTTCCGGGGACACGGTGCCGTACATAAAACCGCCGCGCTTGACGGCGAAAGCGAGCGTCTCGTTGACGTAATGCTGGAAGGCGTTGGCGGCGTCTCGATCGAAGGAGACGAGCTCGCAGTGAGGGTCTTCCTGTCTGGAGACGCGCATTTGCTTGGCGATGAGGTCATCCATGGTCATCTTCTTCCCGAAGGAGCCGCAGGGGTGGAAGGCGGGGCCGGCGACGGTGCGCTCGCCGTCGTAGGCTAGGTAGACGATGGAGCCGTGGGCGATGTTGAGGGAAGAGAGCGGGGCGTGTGGATTGGACATGTCGGTGAATCGGGCAATGTCGTCTAGGGTTTTGGCGAGCAGGAGGTTTTGATTGGCGGATAGGGTTTGAGATTGGACGGGAACTCGGAGCTGGGCCTCGATTTCCGATTTGAGCTGAGCGATTGTGGCGTGTGGGGTGTCAATTGTGACCCGCTCCAACCCATCCCTGCTCCGAACTCTGATCATCAACTTCGCCATACTCTTCTTCTCTATGCACTCAACCTAAATATGCGATCCCTGGGTTCTTATCCAATACCAAGAACCCGATCCTCCCAAGTTGTAAGCGTCGTCTGAGACACAGTGATGAAGAGGTTTCACACTCCACCCTGAAGAAGAAGAAGAAGACGAGAGGAGTTGCGTTCTTGAACCCTTAAGTTGTATTTTCCTTTATAAAAAGTGGAGAAGGAGTCATGTTTGGTTTAGGAATCCCAATCTTAGAAGACTTAAAAATTCTTTTCTTTTTTTTGGAAAGAAAAGACTTAAAATTGTTTTGATATTGTTATTGTAAATTTTAATTGGAAAAATGTTTGAAATTAACCATCAAACCACCAGTTCTTATATCGTGGACCGTGGTCCCAAAAGGACGTCGTTTTAGTGAGTGAGAGGGGGTGTTCGTAATTGACACTACAGTTCATCTCAAAATATACTGTCTTACATTTGTTTTGATGTTATGGAATGAAACTGTAGTTATATCGAAATGTAACTGTAGTTGTGTTGAAATGTAACTGCAGTGTATATGAACTGATACTGAATAACAGTTTCACATTTGTGTTTTATATTGTCGAATGAAACTGTAGTTATATCGAAATGTAACTGCAGTTGTGTTGAAATGTAACTGCAGTGTATATGAACTGATACTGAATAACAGTTTCACATTTGTGTTTTTATATTATCGAATGAAACTGTAGTTATATCGAAATGTAACTGCAGTGTATATGAACTGATACTGAATAACAGTTTCACATTTGTGTTTTTATATTATCGAATGAAACTGTAATTATATCAAAATGTAACTATAGTTGTGTTGAAATGTAACTGCAGTTGTATTGAAATGTAACTGCAGTGTATATGAACTGAAAGTGAGTGGCGCGAATTCATCCGTCTGTTTTCATTAATCAAAACGACGTCGTTTTGATTCACGGTCCACGATATAATTTGCGTCAAACCACCCCTAAAAGTGTAATTGGACTATTTAACTTTAAAAAGTGCAATTGCCAAAGGCCTTGTGGTCAAGCGGCATGAAGTGATTCTCCCAAGTGGGAGGTCATTGTTGGCTTGGCGATGACTGCCATATTAAAAAATCATCTTGAATCATTAGCTAATCCAAGTGGTTGGTTTTTTTCTTTGTTTATATTTTATTTAGAATTATTAAAATAAAAATTAAAACTAATATTTTTTTAATAAGATGACCGCCACGTTATCAATGACTTGAAGAACAAGTCAAGTTTGGTGGAATTGTATAATTTTATGCCTAATTACACTTTGAGTTGAACGACTTAATTGCATTTTTGTGGAGTTTTTAACACTTTTGGTCCCACGACTATTATGGCACTATTAGATTGTACCACGAGTTTTAAACCTTTCATTCTAGATCCACGACTATTATTTTTGTAGTTAAAATGGTCCTTCCGACCTATTATTCAGTCATTTGTCACCGAAATATAAGCAGGGTTAAAAGAGTCGTTTTCTTATTTCATCCCCTGCTGACCCTTCCAAAATGACGACGTGGTGATGGACGACTTCGACTTCTCCTTTGAAGATTTCTGCCTTCCCGTATTTAAGCAATTATAACAGCGTGGACGACGTGGTGATCGGTGAGTCGTAGGTGGATTGGTACAACTTGGTAGGTGGATTCGACTTGAGACACCACCCATCACTTTAAAACAATCCAACAACTTCCTCACCAGTAAGCTTGAGGGGAAAAGTGACCTTGAATCTATGGACGACACTCACCGAAACTATCTTCCACTACACTGGCCTGTCGCCAACGGCGTTCTTTACCATTGCGGCCATGATAGTGGTGACTTACAAGGTGGTTTGCGGCACGTTCGGTGTCGACGATGATGACATGTATGTTAAGAATGTTAGAATAAAATATACAAATATTAATAATTGTAATAATCTAACCTCATTGCGGAAGCTAATAGGATCGTTTACCTCCAGCCATAGTTGTTGTTGCATTGCTTGAAACTTAGGTTTAGAGTGTTTTGTCTACCACTTGATCTCCTAAGCAACTAGATGGTGTAGTTTTTATTTGAAGGAGCAGTGGGAGGACCATACTAATATATATAGCCTATGTGTCATCATTATAGGCTAAGTAACGAAACCGTTAACTTCTGTTCTTTAAACCACAACATAGTGGCCATAAATGACATATTAATTTGCACCACTTAATAGTGACATTAATAGAAAAATGTTACATTCTCCTACTTGGTGCAAACTCAAAGAAGCATGAACCATAGAGATAGTTCATTTTAAAGTGAGTAGTATCCACTTATGATTGCAATGTAACTTGTTCTCTAAGTACCTTACGTGGTATAAAACTTAATGAACAAACCTTATGTTCATTCTTGATTTGTAATTAGTTATCAAAAACTAATTATTGCCACAATGGCTAAATTTGGCCTTATAAACTCACACCGCTTGATTTGTACAATATTAATAGAAATGTTATAATTTTCCATTTGGTGCAAGTATTGGCACAACCTTCATTTAAAAATAAAAAAACATGAATCATAGTGGTATGTCCTCTAAATTAAAGTGTGAGTAATACCAACGATGCATCACATGCATTTGATTTCAAACTCGGGTTCTTTATGAATAAACCCTACGTTTATTCTTGGTCCAACTTTGATGATGTTTCTCAAATAAATATGCGCATAACCATATGAGAAACCATCCATATTACATAGAAGTGACAAAATGTATGTACGTACAATATAGTCACATAATAAGTTCCATGTATCATGTATGATCCTTAAAATTCTTATAAGCATGCCTTAAGTAAGGATTCAAAACTATTAGCAAAATGTTAATATTTTACACGACCAACTCCTTATCTATAATACTATCTATGATGACTAAGTTTTCAGAGTTGACACGTCTGTCACTCCATTTTCATTAATCTTAGCCAAACACAGTATTTGAGTAGTCCTTATTCCAATGGCTTTAAATGACAAATCAATAAGTCCAAGCCCACAATGGAACTTTAAACATACACCTTATAAATAATATCCAAAACAAAAAGAAAGCCTAACTTTTATGCCATAGAGCAATAACGAGGATTTATTTAACCAATTTGGTCATCCATTTATTTTACCGTTTGATTTCCGTTAAATCGGGACCAAATTGGTAATTTTATTATAGTCAAGGGACCATTTCAGTCAAAATTAATTACCAAAATGGTCCATTAACTATAGCAAAATTACCAATTTGGTCTCGATTTAACGGTTGTTTAATACCAAAATAAACGGAGGACCAAATTGGTTAAAATTTTCAAAGTCGAGAGACCTAATTGGGCAAGAAAAATTGTTGAGGACCAAATTGGTAATTTCGCAATAGTCGAGAGACCATTTCGGTAATAAACTCCTATTTATATTATTTTTGGTGCGGGGAAAATAAGAGAATGTGTGAATGACGAAGCTCAACAATTCTAAACCACCCACGTGTCTCACCAAGTCGTCGAACACCTCCTAACACTCCAATGGCCAAACAGTCTCCGAGCCTAATATTTGCTCCTTAGGACCCTATACTTTTTGGCTTGCCACACTTTGGCCCCCAAATTTTCTCCCCTTTTTCACTTTACACCCCGTCCCTTCAGTCTTTTCACTCTTTATACTTTTTTGGCTTGCCACCAGGGAGTCAGGGACGGAGCCAAAAATATTGTTTAGTGGAGGCGAAATGTAGTCATAAATATTGTTCGATATATGCGAAAAATAAAACACATAGAAACTTTATAAAAAATATTCATAACAAAATACGAAACATAATTAATTTGATAAAATAATTCAAATAGAAAACACATTGTAAGGCCATAAAAAGCGTGGAAGTGTAGAAAAAGTCACAAATTATAAGGTCATAAAAAGCATGGTAGTGTAGGGGCCATAAAAAGCGCCAAAAAGAAAATGTTTTGTTTATAGGTTTCGAACACAAAACATTTTGCATGACAATACATACATCTACCACCTTATCTAGCTTACCCAATATTTATTATATCTATTTTTATATATTTATACTAAACATGTACTATATATACATATATACATACAAGGACAATATATGGGGTGGGGGTGGAGTGAGTGAGGAAGCTACCCCTACTGCCCCACTGTAGCTTCGTCACTGCTTGCCACGCTTTAACTTTCTACCTTATCCCACTTCGGGCCTCAACCTCGTAACTATACTTCTCATCCCAATTTGCACCTATAACTTTTTCCTCTTCCTATCTATGCCCCAAGAAGCTTGCCCATAGTTTTTATTATTATTCCCACTAATGATGAACCCAATGTATTAAGCTTATGAACCTTATTTGCCCATCTCAACAACAAACCATTTTTACATTATTACCCCTAATTTTAATGTTTACTAAATTGATATTTAATTGGAGGATCAAATTTATAACAAAATCAATAGTCAATAGGCCATCTAGAGTCAAATTGAAGTTGATGATGACAATAGTTAAGAGACCTTTTATAATCCAATTGAAAGTTGGAGATAAAAATTAGTAAATATCAATAGTCAAGTGATCATTCCTGAAATTAACTTAAAAATTATACATTTCCAACTAATTTCAAAACTATAGTAGAATCAATGCCTCACCACCGAGGTTTTATCTTGTGACTACCCATTTAGAATGGTAATTAACATAGATCCTGTCACACTACATAGTAGTTGGCAAAATTGTAGTAAATTAAAAACAAATGTTTCAATCAAATCTTATTAATTAAAATCTAAATAACTCTATTAAACACTTTGACTAGCACTTAGTATTTTAAAAAAATATATGTTCTGAGTTTTACACATTATTTTTTGATTTCTTATTTTAAAATTTATTTTAATATAATTATCAATATAATTTTAGACAAATACATTGAACACTAATGTTCACACAACAAGGATACTATATTAGTCAAGAATACAATACGAATCTTAAGACCTAAGTCCCGCTAGGGTATTTAATGCCCAACTTCTTCATTATCATCATCATCATTAAAACCTATTCCAGCCGGACAAATTCTAAGTCCACAAGACCCACCCCTAGAGTCAATGTAGAGGTAAATCGCGAGCCGCGTAATTAGCATGCCAGTCATATTATAGTCTTCATGTGCGCACAAAGAATCCGATCCAGACCTTCAATCATCTTTGGACCTTTTCCAATACATGTTTCTAGTGTGATTCGAACCTTCACACTATCGACTCTAGTCTTCCAACATTATTTTGATTTTGTAAGATGATGTTATTCATACTCTATATTTTTATAACATAATGTGATTTTGTTTAAATAACTTGGGGTGAAATTAAATAATTTATAAATAAATAACGAAAAGAGTAATAAAATAATCATAAATCACATTAAATTAATGGCTTATTGGTAAAAAAAAAATCAAATTTATGTACTTTTGTGACAATTGTATCAAAACTTTTTAAAACATGAAAAATGTAAATCTTCGAAGGTGTTTAGCAATTAGCTATAGCTGACTGACTATATTAGTTGTTTTGACCAGTACATAGTATTAACTAATTATAGGAATGTATTTTGTAAATTAGTTGTTTACTCTTTTTTTTTTTTGATCGAAAGATGAGGGGAATACCCAAAAACCAAAAGAAAACTACAAAGTTGTTTACTCTTATATGATTACATGTAAAATGACATATAATAATAATAATAATAATAATAATAATAATAATACCCCAAAAAATAAAGAAAAAACAATGACTCACCTTTGTGATGTGGGATCAGTTTGATCCACATTGAAAATCCAAGGAAGTTGGGCTGTTGAGTTTCTTTATAAGATGAGCTGAACACCCCTCTTTTTTAGATAATTGCCCATCTCATGTTCCCACATCGGAATGGCAACAAAAGTGGAGCCCAAGGCTCCTTTATAGAAAAACAGATGATTTAAAAAAAATATCTTTATAGAAAAACAGATGATTTAAAAAATATCTTTATAAAAAAACAGTTGATTTTAAAAAAATATATAAAAAAGAGGAGCGTTTTGGAGAAAGAAGTTTCTTTACTCAAAATGCTAATCTCAAACGCAGCTAAAAATATTGTTTGAAATTTCAGGGGTTTGGATCAAATTTAAAAACTGTTTCAAACCGTTGATTTAACAAACAAACTTTAATTAAAATGTCAAAAATAGTGGATCAACCAAAATTTTGGTTGATCCACAATTTATCAAATAAGGCCTTTGAGTTTTTGTAATAATTAATTATATCAAATTATAATATTTGACATTAAAAATAATTCAACTCTCTTGATTTAAGTACCGAATGATTGCTATAATATTTAAACATATTTTATATATGTAAAATGGTTTTTAATAGTTTAATTTGAACTTTAGTTGTTTAAAATATCTAACTATATATATTTTATCCATTATATATATTTTTAAAAATGATGTTATGTTGTTGTTGTTGCTTTTTTTTTTCTTTTTTTTTTTTAATTTGTGTGCAAATTCAAAAAAATCTAGGTGAGATTGGATTTCTTTTTCTTGGATTGAAAAGTATGATTATTACAAAATGTAAATATTATTAATATTAATTTGTTAAAGTTAAAATGTTTTAATATGCCAACTACAATATAGTGTGATGACAACTCTCTTACCATTGATAAAGTATAGAACAAATAATATATTGTAAAGAATCATGGGTGTTTAAAAATGTTTTAATATAATTGCTATACATAATTATTAATTAGGTATAATTGTCTAAAAAACACAACTTTTTGTGGTTTTATCATTGAATTTTAATATTTAGATGTAATTTTCATAAATCACAAATGTTTTGGGGTTTTTTTTTCCCACTATCAGGTCTAAATTATTTTTTTTAGTACTATTGACTCTATTACAATGTAGTATTTGTTCAATACTTTCTTTATTTGTTACAGTTTAAAGAGTTAATACCCCATCATCAAAAAATACAAAGATGCCATTTGAGCAGAAGTTGCTTCATAGTCTAAGTTAATTATATAAACTTTTTGATAAAAACAAAAAATTTGCATTACTCCATTCATCTACAAGAATATGACATCAGTGATCTGCAAGGAAACAGATATATGGCCTACCTACACTTAGAAAAACTAAAATTAATTTGAAAAAATTGGCGCATTAACCAAAAAAAGGATATTTGACTTGGTCCAAATATGGTTGAGAGCGCCGTTCGGCCACCTCTTGTCGCCTTCTACATAGACACAACTTCTCCGGAGGTTAGTGCTAAAGAAATTTAAATTATTTAATTATTTTTAAAAGTTATTGTTATACAAATTTGATAATCTCAAATCGATAGTTGCATAAGGTAGGGGTGTAAATGAGCAGAGCGGCTCGCGAACCGCTCGGTCAAAGTTCGGCTCGAGCTCGGTTAAATTCGAACTCGAGCGGCTCGTTTAACAATCGAGTCGAGCTCGAGCTCTAATATCTTAGGCTCGTGGCTTGACGAGCCGCTCACGAGCCATATATATATATTAAAATTTATAAAATTATAATTTGAAATATTCAGAATTTAAAATCAAACAGATTAAATTCGAGCTCAAAATTGAACTCAAATTTGAGTTTGAGCATGAATTTGAGCTCGAACTCGAGCTCGAGCTCGAACAAACGAGCTGCTCGCGAGTAGCTCGAAAATTTCCGAGCTTGAGCATCAGTTCTTGAGCTCGATCGAGCTCGAGCAGGGCCTTCATTAACGAACTGGCTCGAGCTCGGCTCGACTCGTTTACACCCCTACCATACAGTGCCAATTGTTTTAAATGAAAAGTGATTGTGCCAATTTTTATGTAGTTTGATAATATCTCTGTTACCATTACAAATAAGTGGTTGGAGCTTAAATTTTTTGGGATAAAATTTTTTGTACAAATACTACCTTGTAAAGAATCATGAGTATTCTAAAAATAATGATTGTTTTATTTTTATAAGTAAAATAATATTTATTTAGTAAAATATTATCACTCTTTTTAATTGTTAGGTTTGTATTATTATTATTATTATTATTATTATTATTATTATTATTAATATTATTATTATTATTATTATTTTCAGGTGAATTGTATTTAAAAGCACACAAAATTTATTAGAAATAACGGACCTATCTTCATTCGGGTCCATAGCATTTAAAGGTGGAGTTATGTAATGCAAGTATGAGATGGATCATTAATGTAGATAATTATACAACCTGCTATAAATGTGTTATACTACCAAATAAAAAGACCTCTACAATATAAGCTTTTTCATATATTTTTTGGGGTTAAAATTTCAATAATTTGAACTAATTTTATTCAATTTAGACCGCTCATTAAAAAAAATAAAAACAATTTAGTAACTAATTTCTTTACATGAGAAAAAAATGTTAAAATTTGATGGTCACTGGACACTGGTGAACAGATACATGATACACCCAGTGAGTCAGTGAATGAGCCGTTGGAAAAGTGGAGTCAAAGTAGAGTGGCAAATTCGATATTATATATAGTGGGAAGGGCTGTCTAGTCACGCAATGGACAAATTTTGAATTGGATTTCATTTTTTATTTTTATTTTGAAGTCAATTGGATTTCATATCTTAAAAACCAAACTCCACATACTTGCACTCTGTTCTTTCAAATTGCTCCACACAAATTCAGTGTTACAGATTTCATAGAAAAAGAGAGCACATACTCCAAATATCAATAATTTTTAACTTCGCCAAACTATATTCTAGAGTCCCACGTTACTTGTACATTCTTGTGCATAAAAAGTCTTCACCACCATTGATTGGTAGTTTTGGTACTATGATTTGGTGATAATTTGAGCAATTCCAGTGGAACATATTATTTTTTTCTTTATTCATTAGCTCATTTGATGATATAATCCCATATCGGCTTCACAAGAGATTGTCAGATGTATTTAAGTTGGGATTAAGCCTTCACTCATAAGCTAACTTTTGTGGTAGAGTTAGAGTTTTAGCCTCAACTTAAGTATCACTCCATAATCTATTGTGTCGCGGATGGGTGATCATATATTTACATACATCATTCAAAAGGGTGGCCACTTTAATCTTACATAGGATTTTTTTTTTGTTTTTTTGTTTTGTTTTTTTGTTTTTTGTTTTTTTACCAATTGTAGTGAGGGAATATTTTAAGGATGGAGATAATGTAATAAATATGCAAAATAAGAGTGAAAGCTATGCAACGGAAGGGAATAAAAAGATGGGTGGGCACATTTTACTATTTTAATCTGAATGGCAAAGAAAGGGACATGAGAAGAAAGATACACGAAAAAGAGGAAACGATACAACACTCGCATACCAAAAGCGTTGCATTTATAGTTTGTACTCATTTTCATTGATTTTATGTGTTTTATTCAGTGAACGAATAATATATAATTTTTTAGTACTGTATAATTTAAAATATATAATTTAAATTATTAATTTTTTTTTGTAATATTTAGTTTAGTATTAATATCAAAAATTTATATATTTATAAATTATATTAAAATTATTATGGAGTATTAAATACAAAAGATATAATTTAAAATTTATAAGAATTTTTTTTTAAATAAACGAAAATGAAAAAGTTAATTTGACCCATTAAGAATAAATATGATGGATAAAATGAGAGAGAGAGAGAGAAAGTAATTGATTTGGAGCAAAGAATATATGTTAGAGCACCTTCAATAGTTCGGAAGTTTGTTAGGTTTTTCACCAAGTATGAAAAATGGTAGAAGAAAATGAAAAAAAAAACATACAAAAAAAGAAGTATTAAACGCTCCCACCGCTGGGCAGTGAGCTAGTGACACTATTGGTGTGTGCAATACGCATTAGTGGTGTTTTTTTTCCTCCCTGATGTGCTCACAAAAATAACTCACTTATTGTAAATTTTTTTTTTCACTGTCCTCTCATCTCTCTTCCAGCTCACTCAAATTTTAGAAAAAATTCACCTAAAAACTAATTGTTGGTAATGCTCTTAATTAGAATTGAAAACTTTGTTGTTTTAAAATTTGAATAGATGTATGTAGGAGGGAGCATATAGAAGTAGCCGGATCCGGACCCTCCATGAGGGACTCGTTAATCTACCTTTCCGGCCTGCTTGTATTTCTTAAGAGATTTTTCTTGTGTTCCTATTGACCATCACTACCCTGTGTCTGTGTCTTTCATCCTCATGCTGTCTCATATTTTTCGTTTTATTTTGCGTACCTTCACAATGATTGACACAAATTTTGAGACAAACAAATTAGAACATGTCATGATGTGATCCTGTGTGACACAAATATTACAGACTATATTATTATAATTATAATATAATAATAAAAGGAATGCATGAGTAGAAACAATCCAATTTTTAGGTTGAAAAAGAACTTACGATGCTAAAAATATGTTTATTGTGTTTAAGCACCACGTGGTGCTTTCCTTCTGAAACACAAGCACCAGAAGGAAAGCTCTTAAGCATCTAAAGCTCTGTTCGGCAAAGCTTATTTAGAAGCTTATATCGTATTTTAAATTACTAATAAACTATAAGCTCTGTTTGATAATTTTTTCAAAATAAGTTAGTAGTTTAAAATAATAGCTTATTTACCTTAGGTAGCGTTTCAAAAATAAGTTAATAGCTTCCTAACTTTTTTTTTCACCTGTATCCTTATTATTTTAAATAAATGACATCCTTTACACATTCCAATTAAATGACCATTTATATATATATATATATATATATATATATATATATATATATATATATATATATATATATATATATATATATATATATATATATATATATATATATATATATAT
>NC_044922.1:24794496-24800455 GCF_003576645.1 Ipomoea triloba
TATATATATATATATATATATATATATATATATATATATATATATATATATATATATATATATATATATATATATATATATATATATATATATATATATATATATATATATATATATATATATATATATATGATGAATAGTAATATCTCCATCAACGAAAATTTAAGTGGGATCTCTATTGATTATGCTAATCGTTTCATTTCAAAATGTTAAACTTTACTAGTAATATGTAAACAAACATATTTAAATTTTATGAAGATATTGTTTTTTAGTCTTTTTACATTTATCAGCTTATCAAAAAATTAATTTTACCAAACACTTTTAACATTTTTTCAGTTTCCAGCTTCTAGCTTATAGTTTTTCAGCTTTCAACTATCTTTTCAACTAGGTTTGCCAAACATAGTCCGATCCAGACTTGCCAAACACTTAAGGCTGCTGAGAAGATGAATAAAGAATACCGTTTGCTGAGAAGTGGAATAAAGAATACCGTGAGTTGAGAAGTGGAGTAAAGAATATCGTCTACTGAGAAGCGGAATACAAAATACCAACTGCTGAATAGTAGAATAAACAATATTTCCCGCTCAGAAACATAATATGTTCACTACTTGTTGCCTTCCTTAGTTGATAAAAGCAACGACGTGACCTTCTTCAAAGGAAGTTCACGTTCATCTTCTTCAATTAAAGAAGTTGATCAACAACGGTAGGTCTACTTAATTAAGGTTTACTATTTGAATCATTAAATACACTTCAACAATTGCCAGGTCTATATATATAACTGCACATACATGTATGTGCAGACACATACACATATATGTATGTATGAATAAGTAGATGTGGTGAACATAATAAATGCTTTAATATATACATTTGTTAGATCTTTGATCATTTAGGTCAGTAACAAGAGGTGACACAAAATCCAAGAGCACTGGTTCTCCCCTTCGACCTCCGACCTCCGACATATAGAATAAACATATAGTATTCCCTCTGTTTCCGACATCAATAGAACATTTTATTTATTAACGGATAAAAATCCTTACCATACTTTAGTATCAGAACAAAGGATGAAATCCTTAGCACTTAGCAATAAAATATCATATCAAAAACGAATACATTTAGAAGTTATTGCGAGCATACATATAATATGTGCAGTCCAACTATCAGCTTAGGCTTTTAGTTGAGATAGAGCACATGCTTTAATTTGGTATCAGAGCCATGCAAAAGGTCATGGGTTCAAATCTCCGCATCATCCAAAAGAGAGACTTCTTGCTTGGAATTCATCGCACACGTTGAGGGGGCGTGTGTGCATAAATATAATATGTGCTGTCCAACTATCAGCTTAGACTTTTAGTTGAGATGGAGCACATGTTTTAATTTGGTATCAGAGCCATGCAACCGCGTCACCAAAAAAAAAGACTTCCACGTGTTGCGTTTGGAATCCACTGGAAAATCTCCGCGTCACCCAAAAAAACTTTTAGTTGAGATGGAACACATGCTTTAATTTGGTATCAGAGCCATGCAACCTCGTCACCCAAAAAAAAAGAGACTTCCACGTGTTGCGTTTGGAATCCACTGGAATCCACCGCACACGTTGAGGGTGCGTGTGAGCATATATATAAGATGTGCAGTCCAACTATCAGCTTAGACTTTTAGTTGAGATGGAGCACATGCTTTAATTGCTATATATCCGTTTAGATTGCTTAAAACACTGATGGAATTCGGTCATCGTCAAACTCGGTCAGCAACCTAAACGGATATATAGCTTCTAAATGTATTCGTTTCTGATATGATATTTTACTGCTAAGTGCTAAGGATTTATCCTTTGTTCTGATACTAAAGTATGGTAAGAATTTTTATCCTTTAATAAATAAAATGTTCTATTGATGTCAGAAACAGAGGGAATACCATATGTTTATTCTATATGTCGGAGGTCAGAGGGGAGAACCAGTGTATGAAGGAAAATATTTGAGCTCTGATACCAAATTAAAACATGTGCTCCATCTCAGCTAAAAGCCTAAGCTGATAGTTAGACTGCACATATTATATTTATAATCACACGCCACCTCAACGTGTGCGGTGGAATCCAAGCCGCAACACGTGGAAATCTCTTTTTTTGGGTGACGCTGAGAGTCGAACCCATGACCTTTTGCATGGCTCTGATACCATATGAAGGAAAGTATTTGATGATATATTATGTGAAATGCAGCAACATATATAGGGGAGATATTGCAGTTACAGTAGACTTACTCTAATGGAGAATAAAGCTAACAACAAAGACTAAGACTAAGCAACGGATGAAGTATAATCCTTAATACAGTGCTCCTAGATTTTGTGCCACCTCTTGTTACTGACCTAGATGATCAAAGATCTAACAAATGTGTATATTAAAGCATTTATTATGTTCACCACATCTACTTATTCATACATACATATATGTGTATGTGTCTGCACATACATGTATGTGCAGTTATATATATAGACCTGGCAATTGTTGAAGTGTATTTAATGATTCAAATAGTAAACCTTAATTAAGTCTTTAATATGGGGCAATAAAGTTACTATTTTAATCTCTGAATTAAATTGAGAGAGTTGAACAAATTTTTAAGAGGTTATATAAACGATACATACATGTCATGTATAAGAAACTCAATTGATGTTGAAGTAGTGTTGTTAATAATTCTAATAGTAGACCTTTATTAAGTCCTTAATATGGGATATTGAAATAACTGTCAAAGATAAAAATCCAACTCTAAATATGATATTTAAGTGTGTAACATAACATTAAAGCGTTTTCAAACGAATTCAAATTTAAATTTTACATCAAACGATTTAATTTTGGGTCATACTATTTTAATCTCCGAATTAAATAGAGAGAGTTTTTTTTTTTTTTTTTGGAAATTTTAAATAGAGAGAGTTGAAAAGAAAAAACTTTATATCAACTACATAAGTCATGTACAAAAAATTCAGTTTTCTAGTTTAAAAGAGTAGCTGTTTGGGAAGAAAGACATTCAATTGTCAAAGTGTTTTTAATGATTCAAATAGCAAACTTTAATTAAGTCCTTAATATTGGGGCACTTAATTAATATGGGACGGCAGTGAAGTCAACAGTCTAGACAAAAATTCAACTCTAAATTTAATATTTATGTGTGTCAGAGAACGTTAAAGTGATTGTAACGGATCCATATTTAAAACTTAAATCGAATAATGTTATATTAGTCATATTATATTAATCTTATTATATTAATCTCAGAATGTTCTCAAAACAAATATTAATCTCAGAATTAAATGAAAAGAAATGAAAAACCTTTTAAAGTTTATATCAACTACAGGTCCTGTATATAAGAAATTCAAGTTAATTGTAACTTTATTTTCTTGAAGAGATAAAAAATTGGTGTTCACTAATATCTTGATAGTAATTTGAGCTGAGTATGCATGTGAATTATTACACACTCATAATAAATATAAAATAACAATTGTATAGTATCACTGACAAGTTAAATGTTTAATTAATTGAATTGGAAGTTTAGAATATATCATTTAAATATTTAATTGCACAAGGTTACGTAGTTATGGACTAGCTTATTTGGAGTATAAATAGATAATGTGTATTTTACACTTAATAATTACTTGACTACTGGGAGAAAGCACATCATACAAAATACCATTACATATGTTTACAAATAAAAACTATGTTTCTTAATTAAATTAGAATTTACACCCCTTAATAGAGATATCACATATCAATGTGAGTTAGAATTTGTGAGTCAAACCTAAACTATCATGCAATGGAACATATTAAATAAGGTCAAAATTTGTTTGACTTCAAAAAAGGAAACCGCGTGAGTTAATCCATGGATTAATTATTTTTAAAAAGTAATGATAAGTGAATGATATCAAAATTGACAAAATGTTTTAGGAGATTACATACCTAACTCCTAACAAATCACTAATTAAATGAAACGATTAAATGATAAGGTAGAATGGTTTATCGAATTAATTCATGGGCGGGTCAACTCTATTTGACACTTCTACCCTTCAGTTTTATATTTATTATTAGTATTATTAAGGGACAATTGTATTTTTAATACTTAAGTTAATTATAAGTTTATAACTCAATAGTTAATGATATACATCCTTGGTTGTTCTACACATGCGCACACACTAAAGCATAACCTAACTTAATACTTGACGATCACATATATGATATGTATCTTAATTGGGCTGATTCCAGTACGAATGAGAATTAATCTGAGTATATATAGTACGGGTTTAAAAGTGTTTTATATAATTAGCGTCTACTCAAAACAACTCGTTCTGCACTCGTTCAAATAATTCTCGATCTCTACATGTAACCACACCACCACGTTTTACTTTACTGATTGCATAACCAAATTCTTGAATCTGTACTGTGTAATTCATATAGAGCTGAGGCAAATCTTTGCTTGGAGCTGAGCAACAGAAATATTATCTTTTGTCAACAAAAAAACAAGTTCTAGCAATTTAAATTTTACGAAATTGCGAATTCTCTTGTTTATTTTTAACGAAGCATTATATTGGAATATGAGTTTCTCGAAATTTTTGACTATTAATTAATATAAGTTAAATCAATTGTTCATGTTATTTTTAATTTACCCATCGACTCAATAATAATAATAATAATAACAATAACAATAACAATAACAATAACAATAACAATAACAATAACAATAACAATAACAATAATAATAATAATAATAATAATAATAATAATAATAATAATGATGTACAAACTTAATGCATAACTTTCACAAGTTAGACACATTAATCCCTCAGTCGTTATACCGTCATGATACTGCAGTTGTGTTGAACTGTTATTGTAGTTGTGTTGAACTGATATTGCAGTTGTGTTGAAAGGGAACTGCAATTGCGCGTAAAAGATACCGTTTCATCCGTTGTGTTGAACTGATACTGCAGTTGTGTTGACGGATGAAACGACCTCTGTTTCACGCAACTGCAGTTCCCTTTCAACACAACTACAATATCAGTCATGACCATGGTCCACAATGCATTGCCTGGATTCATCGACTTCTTTGAGATCAAATCTCCATCATGAGCAGAAATTAATAAAAATAACATTAATAATAATTTAATAATAATAACAATAACAATACTAATACTAATAATAATAGCAATAACAACAACAACAACAACAATAATAATAATAATAAGAAATTAATAATAATAATAATAATAATAATAATAATAATAATGCTATGGATGCTGAGTTCAATGCCCTCCTGCAAAATCAGACTTGGTCATTAGTTCCATTTGTAGAGACAATGAATGTAATAGGGAGTAAATGGGTGTATCGCATAAAATGAAAATCTGATGGTTCTATCGACCGGTACAAAGCCCGTCTGGTTGCCAAAGGGTTCAACCAGATTCCAGGCATTGACCACCTTGAGACATATAGCCCTGTGGTCAAACCGGCTACAATTCGGCTCTTATTAGCTTTTGCCATCTCCAACAAATGGACCATGAGGCAACTAGATGTCCATAATGCACTCCTAAATGGACACATTTCTAAGGACATCTACATGCGGCAGCCCCCGAGTTATGTTGATCCTACCTACCCTACTCATGTCTGCAAGCTTTAGCGGTCATTATATGGCCTCAAACAGGCTCCTCGCACTTGGTTCACAAGGCTTCATAATTATTTGGTTCAAGTAGGGTTTCGTCCGTAAAAAATGGACCTCTCGATGTTTATTTACATTTCTGGACAGGTTCGCCTCTACATTCTAGTCTACGCCGATGACATTCTTATACTGGGGAATGATGCCGCACAGGTGGAGTCTATGCTTATTGAACTTGCTTCAACGTTCAAAATTCGTGACCTTGGCAAGCCCCACTTCTTTCTCGGTGTTGAAGCCATCTACACCGTAGATATAGTTTTTTTTTTTTTTTTTTTTTTTTTTTTTTTTTT
>NC_044922.1:24800986-24818228 GCF_003576645.1 Ipomoea triloba
TATTTTTTTTTTTTTTTTTTTTTTTTTTTTGTCTCAACACCGCTATATGACTGAATTACTCCGCAAAGTAGGAATGGACTCCTGCAAATCACTTGCTACACCAATGACGTCCGCAACGTTGATCGCTTCTGATGAGTCACCGATTTTGGATGATCCCACAATTTATCGTCAGCTAGTTGGATCGCTAATGTATTTGCTTATAACTGGCCCAGACTTGTCATTTGCTGTCAACTGGCTGTGCCAGTTCATGCATAACCCGAAGCAAGACAATTGGACCGCACTTAAACGTGTCTTGCGGTACATCAAAGGTACTCTGCACCTTGGTCTTCGCCTAATAGCTTCGTCGTCACTAGTGGTCCATGCTTTCTTTGACTCCAGTTGGGCCGGCTGCTCAATTGACCGGAAGTCTACTACTGGCTATGTTGTGTTTCTGGGTCCCAACTTGGTCTCGTGGTCTTCCAGAAAGCAACGGACCGTGACCCGTTCCTCAACCGAAGCTAAGTATAAAGCACTTACAGATATATCTACCGAGGTCGTATGGATTCAGTCTCTTCTTCGAGATCTGGGATTACATTGTTCCACCACACCGGTACTTTGGTGCGACAACCTCGATGCAACCTATCTCGGTTCAAACCCAGTGTTTCATGCATGGACTAAGCATGTCGAAGTTGATTATCACTTCGTCCGTGATAAGGTCTCGACTGGAGCTCTTAAAGTTAACTCCGTTTCCACGCATGATCAACTAGCGGATATCTTCACCAAATCTTCAACCTCTCGGTTCGATGACCTTGGTTTCAAGCTTGGCGTTGTTCAATGTCCACCGTCCGCTTGAGGGGGGTGTATTAGGCAGTTAGTTCTCATGCTAGTTAGTGCTATTCTTTAAGTTCTTTCCAATTAGTGTGCTAGCCTATATATATATATAAATACTGTTTATCCTCTTCAATGAATAATAGAATACATATTTTATTTCCTCAACCATTACCATGGGTAATTACTGGGAGTCCTAAAATGTTCCAAATCCTATATGCCGTCTCCTCCTGCTGCGGACACAAACAACAAAACAATGAACATGCATCAATGTTTACCGTTGAGAGTTTATTTATTTATTTATTTATTTTTGTCATAATTGAAGAACCTAATTGACCAATTTTCTTTAATGGTGTGCTTGGAAACCATGAAAATGACTTGGAAAATGTTTTTTAGAAAATAAGTCATTTTTCAGAAAATATTTTAATTTCCCGTGTTTGGTTGCATTCTAGAAAACTGTCGGTGTGTTTGGTTCATTTTCAAAAAAATAAGCAGAATTGTATAATTAAACATTTTAATGCTTTTGTTTAGAATATAACATTTATACTAGTACTAATAATAATAATAATAATAATAATAATAATAAGTGGTAGTATGGTAGTGTCATGGTGGTGGTGGTAGTGGTGTCATGTGAATATGTGATGGTGGTGGTGTAGTGTTGGTGTGAAAATTGAAAAAGTAAGTTAAATAACTTCCTCCAAAAAAAAGTGGAAGTTATTTCCAAAAGAACGAGATTATTTTATATTGACCAAATATTTATTTTCCTTTGACTCACATTTTTCAACCTTTACCAAACACTGAAAATCCAAGAAATCATTTTTTTAGTTTTCAAACGCACCCAAAATTTTTTCAACTAGTGAGAAAAAAAAAACACAAAAAAGTTTACATAAAAAGTAGAAGAGTTAGGTTTTGTGGGTTTAATGGAAATTGGTGAACATATACACACCCAATGAGTCAATGACAATGAGCCGTTGGGAAAGTGTACCCAGTGAGCCGTTGTAAAAGCGCAGTGAAAGTGCAGTGGCAAATTGGATATTAATTACATTGGGAGGGGCAGTGTAGTCACGCTACCAACAGTGAAACGGACAAAATTTGAATTGAATTTCACATCTTAAAAACCCAACTCCACATGCTCGGATCCTTTCCTTTCAAATCGCTCCACACAATCTCTGTGTTCAACGGATTTCCTAGAGAGAGAAAGAGAAGTGAGAGAGAGCGGGGGAGGAGGAGGATGACGGGGATGGTAATGGTGACGAGAGGCGGCGGTTGCGGCGGCGGCGGCGGCAACGGCGGCGTTGTGAGTGGTCGGAGCTCACACGGTGGCTCCGACGAGCAAAACCAGCAGCAGCTCTCGCTGTTGGATTTTCTCCTGGCGGCGCTGAGGAAGTCGATGGTGTCGTGCCGGGTGCACCGGCACGAAGAGGTGATGTCCACCGTTCATGCCATGGAGATCGGGTGGCCCACGAACGTCCAGCACATCACCCACGTCACTTTCGACCGCTTTCATGGCTTTCTGGGCCTTCCTGTTGAGTTCGAAGTTGAAATCCCCTGTAGAGTTCCCAGTGCAAGGTTTGTCAACAAACCTTATCCTCACCATATATTTAATTTTTTTAATCCCCTAATTTCAAATTTTTCTGCTCATGTCTCTTTCCTTTTCCTGCAAATCCGCCGCTATCTGTCTCCGTTTTAGTCTTAGATCTGACGTCCACCACACATAATTCTGCTTAAGTTGAAATTTTGGTAAAATTCAACCTAATTTAGGTATAT
The DNA here is from genome assembly GCF_003576645.1 of Ipomoea triloba. Taxonomy (NCBI): domain Eukaryota; kingdom Viridiplantae; phylum Streptophyta; class Magnoliopsida; order Solanales; family Convolvulaceae; genus Ipomoea; species Ipomoea triloba. Next base: position 24,803,561 of record NC_044922.1, read on the forward strand.
TGGTAGGGTGATTGATTCTTAAAAAGGTAAATATTCTCTCTCACTAATTGATCGGAAGAAATTTTCGGAGGATAATTGTAAAGTTATAAAGTGAACTTTTAAGTCCAGAGAAGTCAGAATCTTCAACAGTTAAAGACATGTGTGTCTTCATGTATCTCCATTTAGATGCCATTAGAGAAACTAATAAGGTAGTAATAGTATTTATTATCCTCTGAGACAGGCTAAAACTTTTTGATGTAAAGATTTACCTAAATAAAACTGCAAGAGTATTTTAGATTCTTAGAACTACTTGCACTGATGAGGTTATGTCTTACCTTACCATAAGTCCAACCAGGTGAGAATTTTTTCATGAATTCTCCTTTTGGGACAAAGCCCGAAATGGTTGGTTTTCTGTCATAATCCAAAATCTAACCACCCAAAAGAAAGTTGTATTCTTTACTCAGTTGTATTAATGGCTAAGATGACAACCTTTGCTGCATTGAAGTAGTTCAGTTGGTTGGGAGTCAATGCAAGTGTGCACTGCACCTGCTTCCCTTCATTTCAATAAAGTGGTGGGGAAGGTAGTTTCCCTATCTTCCATATAATAATACAACTGTAAAGACTAAAGTGTTATGAATTTTAGGACTTTAGTCTTTATATTTGGCAGTGATGGGTAATCAATCCTACAGTACTTTGCATGTGCGGCCTGGGTACTCTTACTATATTTGTAGCATGGAACTGTGTCTGAAGAAAATCAAAATCAATGTCTCTATAATTATCAATTGAATTTAATTAAAAATTAACATTTGGTGTTCTAAATCTCCTAGAAGTTATATTAAGTACTTTCTATAAACACCTATTGGTGTATATTAACAAAAATGGCTTCCAAATTTTGTTTTATTTATTTTTAATGTTTTTATAAATGTCATTGTTTATTTCAAATTCATTTTAATGTGTGTGTATAGATATAACATGTATACTATACATTATAATATACTATATTTTTTTGTTTCTTTATACATTAATGGTTTTATGGATAATTTATAGTTTCAAATGATTTGAAATGTCTAATGCCCAAGTAAATACCAGTTGATTTTTGAAAAAAAAAAAAGAAAAAATGAAAAACAAAAATTAATTTTTCCATTTCTATATTTGCATACTTGATATATATAATTTTATGATTAAAAAAATGTGAGATTTTTTTTTTCCAAAAAAATAGTGTTCTGATAGAATAGCGGATCATCAAGATATATACCATGGTGAACTTGTTTCTTTTAAATTAATAGAAGATTTTGTTTTTTGGCAATAGGTTGTTTAGACAACCCCAGTTGGGGTAACCAAATTAAATAAATAATTCTAAATGAAACATATATATTTTTCTAATACTAAATACCATAATACTGTTTTCTTATACAACTTAATTATGGTATTTGAAAGAAGAAAAAGAAATAATAAAGGGTGCTTGCAAAATAATCACAGAAGAATATAATTATTTACATATTTTGCATTATTTTAGTTTTATGGATTATAAATTGAAATGAAAGAATTATAATCCTATCATGCCTGGGCACCACTAATGATTTTTTAGTTTAGTCATGAAGTATGTAGAACTAGACTTAAAAAGTACCACTTTGCTACCCTCTGAATAAGACACCAAGGTAAACTTCCCAGTCTAGAATGGCTTTAGGGGTAACTGATACAAGTCAATGCTTACTTCTCAAATAACAGCCCTTCTACACTACTTTTCATATTCTTGATTCTTGAGCTTCTGAAAATTTTGCTCTTGGAATTTATTTGTACTTAAAGCTGACTGCAAAAGTATAAATAGATTTGTTAATATTAAGTAAATTATTAAATTGCGTTTATGTCCTGTTAATGAACTTCAGCGTAACAGTATCTTTGTTGATCGTGCTAATCTTTTTGCACATAATATTGCAGCGTGAGTGTCTTTGGTGTCTCAGCAGAATCAATGCAGTGCTCATATGATACCAGGGGCAATAGTGTCCCGACCATTCTCTTGTTGATGCAAGAACGTTTGTATACGCAAGATGGTCTGAAGGTAAGCGGAATGTTTGTATAATCTTCATTAGAATTGAAAGTATTTTTCTTAAAATATATATTGCATAGGAGTACTTGTAGAACAGAAAGTAGAATGTGAAAGATTACTCATACAAACTTCCTGGATGAATTGTATAGGCAGAAGGCATTTTCAGAATAAACCCGGAGAATAGCCAGGAGGAGCATGTAAGGGACCAACTAAATAGAGGCATTGTGCCAGTTGACATTGATGTACATTGTTTAGCGGGTCTTATCAAAGCCTGGTTTCGTGAGCTCCCATCAGGTGTGCTAGATGGACTTTCTCCTGAGCAGGTTTTGCAATGCAATACGGAGGAGCAGTTTGTTGAGCTAGTGAAACAATTAAAACCAACTGAAACTGCATTGCTCAATTGGGCAATTGATCTAATGGCTGACGTAGTTGAGCAAGAGGAATTCAACAAAATGAATGCCCGAAATATCGCTATGGTTTTTGCTCCAAATATGACTCAGGTATGTTGGTGAATGATTCCATTGTTTATAAATTTGAAACTTGTGTACGTTATGGTGTTGACAATTGACTTCTTGTTGTGGCCAGATGTCTGATCCACTGACCGCCTTAATGCACGCTGTCCAAGTGATGAATTTGCTGAAGACCATGATAACAAAAACCCTGCGAGAGCGTGTGGAGGCATCGGGAGGATACTCGCCCATGTCATCTCATTCATCTGATGGGGGGCAAACTGATCAGGACTGTGACACGCAACAAGAAGTCGAGAGTAGCTGTGGATCAGCAGGACCAGCATCAGACGACGATGAGCAACCTCACTATGGCTACAGCAGCGAAGACCGAGACGAAGTTGAGTCATTGAGCGAGATAGAAGACTGCTTCTTGCGACAATTGGACGAGAATGAGAGCGCAAAGAATGGATTCCGGAAACAGCTCGAAGGAATCTTGTGCAGAGATCTTGTTAGTCCCAGCAATGGCCCAACCTTGATGATTTGCAACTCTTCTTTTTCGTTTTCTGATAGTAAAGTGGGGAGTTCCGGTTTGAGCACAAGTGACGGGGAGGAGGACTCACGAGCAAGTTCCGTGGCACTGGGGCCTAAGGTTGATGTGCACAGATTACCCGAAGTCTGTAGAAGCTCTAACGAAGACAACACGATAGAATCTACTGGTGCAGTACAGCCAGAGTGCTCCTAATGTAACTGTGTGATCACTAGTATTTAGGATTTTTTTTACCCCTCTACCATTCACAAATATACTGTTGGTAGTGAACTAACGGTTGATATTGTAAATTGGCTGGCATGACCTGCTTTGCTTGTGATTGATCATCTGATGGTGCATAGGGTTCAGTTTAGGGCTGAACTTGTATGTGTAATGTGTTAGTTATTCTTCATTTTCAGTTTAGGGCTGAACTTGTATGTGTTAGCTAATCATCATTTTGAGTAACAAAGGATTTCTATGCTCAAACTGAATATCTTTGATTTATAGCCAATTAAATTTGAACCAGATCTTTGATATATTAGTTTTTTGTTTTTTATTTTTATTTTTTTTATTTTAAATTTTTGGGTTCAACATAATGAGGAGGTTTATAATACCACATCCCCCGAGTATGCTGGTTTTGCCACCTATAGTCTTAAACTTTAAAATTGACCATCGGTGTCCTCTGAGTTTCAAAATGTTACCACCTATAGCATGAAAGGACATTTGTTTGCCCCTCCATTTACACGATGTTAACTGAGCAAATTAATGGTTGGATCACGATTGGTAACATTTTGAAATTCGAAAGACCATGATTGGTAACATTTTGAAACTCAGAGGACCACAAATGATCAATTTTAAAGTTTAGGACTATAGTGGTAACATTTTGAAACTCGGAAGACCACAGATGATTAATTTTAAATTTTATGACTATAGGTGGCAAAATCAACATACTCGAAGGACCACAAGTGATATTAACTCTTTATTGGAAAATCGTCAAATAGACCTTCAAACTTTAACTGAAAAATCAATTAGCCCCCTCAATTTTTTAAAGGTACAATTACACCCATCAACAATTCATTTTAATGCAATGAAGCCCAAAAACCGATTAATGACTTGTTATCACAGGTCATTAGGGATCCGCCCACCCTCCGGTCAATTTTCAGGCAAAAAAGTGACCGGTGAACGGTCGCCAGTCACGAAGAAGGCGACCTCCGCCATATTATGATCATAATTTAGTATTTCATCCTAATTAACCCTACAAATATAACAAAATTTTCAATATGCTAAATTCCGCCATATTACGCAGAGTTAACTACAAGCTTTTTATTTTTTTGGTAAGTTCACCGGGTCTTTCTCCATCCGTTTAACGGTCAGGGAAACGGTTCGGGTTCACCCGCGTTCGCTTCGGGAGGCATGAGAGCTGATCCAGGGGAAATCATTACTTGTGGGAATCAAACTCAAGTTCTCCCAAAATTCTTCCCCACAAAGAGATCTCACTTGTCACTTGAGCTACCCCATTAAAGCCTAATCAAACAAATTAAACAAAACAATGATAGACAATCCTTAGGTATACTCCCAGGAAAGTTGGTTAGTGCTAAGACTCCATTAAAAACCAACTCCTTAAACAGAGTAGCGTCGCAGTGGATTAGTAGCAACAAGGCTTTTAAGCCAAGGCCAGAGAACTAGTATTCCCCAATCGTTTGGTTGATCCTATGGATAAGGCTTTAAATAGGGTAATATGTGCTTTAAGATCTTTTCAAAGAAGCACGAATGGAGTAATAACTGAAGAGTAAGAATATGCGTAATCAAGGCACTAATTCACCTAAAAAGCACTAAATCATGCATAATAGGCATTTAATTCAGACTAGGCTCTAAATTCAGTCTTAATGAACATGTTTTTCTAAAGGCATGATTATAACAGTTAAATAATTATTGCAATAAAGAAATATATATAGCATGCTCAGATTATGCATATTACTAACTCATGCTCCACAATTAATTATTTAAATTGCAACACTTGATACAATTTCAACTGAAAATTTAATATTAAAATTAAAATTCAAACAAATTTAAAACTTAATAATTCGTTCAAAATTGAATAATAATTTTAATATTGACTTTAGGCAAAATTCAATTGGATAAATTAATATAAGAAGTCAAATATGATGAAGATTATAAAAAAGAAAAACGTAAGCAAGCCCAAACCAAAGTAGGCCCATAATTTTTCTTAATAAAAGGCCCAGGTCTAGCCGAATTTGGCCAGACCCGACCCAATAACTTAAGCTTCATCATCTTCTTCATTCTCGCCCTAGCAGCAGCCATGGATGGACGTGCAGCAGCTCAGCGAGGGAGAAACCATGGTCGGCGGCGTCAACTGAAGGGAGGGAAGACAGCAGTGACGTCACCGGAAAACCAGCTTCGCCACCGCCGCCTAGCCTCAATGCACCGCCTTCCGTCAGCAGTTGCGACGTGAACCAGCCACCGCCATCCTGCCTGCAACCGCGACGTAAACTAGTCGTGCCAACGTTGCCGTCGCATGCCAGCTTTTTCCCATCGTCTTCCTCCATCTCTTAAGACTGCCGGCGAACAAAAATCCGGCGTGAAGGCAGTGCGAAGATAAACGGCGTAGCAGTAGGAAGAATCCAATTGAAAATATTTTTCAGCAGCCCAACTCATCCAATTGCAAAAAAATATTCAAATATGTATCTCAATTATACAATGTATACAACATGCATATTCAAATATTATATATATGCAATTAAAAGAACCAGACATAGATTATACAGGCCCTGATACCACATGGTAACATAATATACGATAATAAGGATCGTACTAACCTCCAGCCATAACTCTGAATCAATGAAGGTTGAATGATCTGGACTGCTGCCGAGTTTACGTAAGTATTTTATCTCTCATTTCTACTCAGCTCTCTCTAGATGTGTATGCGGAATGTAGTGTGAGCAGTAAGAGGACTTGTAGCCTTATATAACCACGAGCTATTATTATGGTTGTTCTATATCAATAGGACAATATGTCTCCTAAACCCTAACCAGACTTCTAATCATAAACGAAGTCTAGCTATTAGATTATTAGTGTTGCACTACATATCAAACATTTAATATTATCATAACTTATCATAATCCTAATGTTATCTAAAAATATAATAAGTCCCAATTAAAATTATATCCTTGATTGTCCCTCTTTTTGGATGCTAATAAATGTGTACATTTTTACTTGAGATGTTGTACACTTCAATGTTATTCGACAAAATTGTCCTTACTACATTCTTGTTATACAAAACTACTCTTACACCGTTATAACACCGTTACTTTTAACTCCATCATTATTACCATACACCTATATCTATCATATCTTTTTCCTATTCTTTAATTGTTATTTTATTAAAATTATTATATAATTAATTTAATGGTTGATTATATTTTAATTAAATTTCTATGAATGTAAATCATATATTTGTGTATAAAATACATATATTATTTGTGTATATATAATTTGAATTATACATTTTAATCATTTATATTAATTAATATTTTAATATTGGGCATAAGTTTTCGCGCATCGCGCGTAAAAAATACTAGTAATAATAATAATAGGAAAACGTTACAGTAACTACGTACGAAATGTCACTATTATATTAATTATGTAATTATGTAATTAAGAAAGGATTTATTAATTGGAAATTGCAGAAGTTGTAGAAATAGCATAATGTGAAGTGTGGGGAAGGGAGTGATTAATAAGTGGAATTAAATTATGAGTTTTATTAGTGCCCCAATTGCACTCTTCAAAATCCCCACCATTCCATATTTCCATCATTATTATTTATTAATAATCAATAAATCAAATGTTAGTTGGTTGGTTGAAGCACATGCGCCTTAACCTCAGAAATATAATGGGTTTGGTAACTCTTAATGCCTTCAATCCTTACATGATTCTTAACCCACGTTTGCAGTGACATTGATTCTCTATGGCATGCATTCCCTTTGCACATTCTTATCAAACAATATAATTACATGGCAAAAACTGGTGTGAGACCGCCTCGCCGTTAGACGGGTCTGGTCAAAATGAAAATGTAATACTTATACGCACAAATGTTATACTTATATGCTCAAATGTAATACTAATTAAGAATAAAAAATTTTATCACTTGGATAAATGTAATACTTTTAAGGGAAAATATAATACTTTTACATTTTGATTTAAAAGTATACATTTTGTCACTTTGTGAGTTGTTCATTTACTGAGTTTAATGTAGGGCGGATGGGTGTGGTTGTATATTTTGGCTTGAGTAAATGTTTAGTTTGGTGGCCTTTGTTTTGTAATGGTATATGCCCATGTGGTGTGTTTCTTATGCAACACTGTAATTGATTTTGTGCAACGCCAAAAAGTATTGGTGCATTCACATACATCAATGAATGCTTTCAAAACATTGCATGTTTCATTTTGAAGCAATTGTGGCACTGTCCAATCACATATATCATTGTTCACTTTTGTTGCGCTACATTCGTTTGTGCAATGCATACGGAGTATATGTTGATTGAACAAGATTAAGTATACTAGTGCACAACACAACTCATTGCAATTCAAAACATTCCTAAAACAGTTATGAATTTGTTTAAATGGGGAGCCAGACCCCCCCTCTCTCTCTATGGGCTTGTTTGGTTATCAGCGGTTGGAATTTAGCGGTAGCGGATTGTGTTAGCGGTTATCAAATAGCGGATTGTATTAGCGGGTTTGACTAGTGAATTGTATTAGCGGTTTGTAAAAGATGTTTGGTAAAATTAGTTGTTTAGATTAGCGGTTGACATGTAAAATGACCAAAATGGTATATATATATATATATATATATATATATATATATACACACACATACATAAATATAATAACAATAATAATAATAATAACAACAATAATAATAATAATGTTAAAAAAAAAAGAAAAAAAAAAGAGGGGGGCGGGCCTCTAAGGCTCCCCTTTTGTAATTTTTTTCCCCTCACTTATCCCACCGATGGAAGGGAGAGGCTCCTTTTCTTTACAACAATGTTTGCCCAGCGGCCGTTGCCGCTGGGCAAACTAAAAGTTAATTTTTTTTTTATAATTTATAATTATAAGGGCATTTTGGGGAAAGAAAATATTTCCCCAAAATGCTATTGCAAAACGCTGCTACTTGCAGCGTTTTGCAACTTGGCGGTTTGGAGCGAAATCGCTGCTCCAAACCGCCATTAACCAAACAGCTTTTCAGCGTTTTGACTTCAGTGTCAAAACGCTGAAAATTGGCGGATCCGCCAATAACCAAACATACCCTATGTATATATGGGTATATCAAATAAAAGCTACAACTTCCATCAGAATATGTAAACTATCTATTGTGCATCTTGTCGGTTGTTATCTCATGGACCCGGGTCCACCTTGCAAGGTGGACCCAGGTTCATATACATAATTTTAGAACTCTATATTCACAATTTTAGAACTCTATATTCACAATTACAGAGCTATATATTCAAAATTTCATAACTCTATATTTAACAGTATAACACAAATTGTGAATCTATATAACAAAATTGTGAATATTGAGTAATGTAATTTTGTATATTGAGATCTAAAATTGTGAATATAGAGTTCTAAAATTGTAAACAGAATTCTAAAATTGTGAACATGGACCCGAGTAGGTGGACCCAGGTCCATTGCATAATTTGCCATCTTTGTAATGTCTAATTGTGCATTTGTAAATAAATGATTGTTCATCCCGGAAACACCCATTTCTGTAATTATTTTTGTAATTACGATTGTGTATCTTGTAATTGTTGATTGTGCAGTTCGTATGAGAGTAGTGGTTCTCATTTGATCTTGAAAATATCTAACAGATCATAAGTACTTATTTTTTAAATACAGTGACATTTTTGTAAATAACTTAAACTTTGAAGTATAAGTAACATAGACAAGTGTGGAAGTAAAATCTATCATCATCCTTCTATATATTAAAGCCATAACTCTTTGGCCAATCAAATCATTGTATTTCCCGCCTAGACAAAGTGACGTCGTTTGGAGTGATGTAAAAGTCCAAAACAATTTGCATTCACATGTCTGACGTGCTTAATATTTTAACTTGCATTCACTGTATAACGTATATTTAAATATACATTTTTTTATAGTGCTGAATATATTATTATTCCTAGAGAAGAGGAAAAGGTTCCTTAGGCAGCTCACTTTTCCTTGGGCACCTCAAAGTCATTTCCAATCTGATATAATGTCAAAATGTTGGACGGTTAGAATTCCATTGTACTAAAAAATAATAATTACATATTTTTGAATTTAAATCTTGGAGGGAAATAGCCTATAAATACATGTCCAGGAGTGAAAACCTCCCCAGATTTACATTGACGCCGAGGGAACATCATTAGAAAACCAGAGGTATTCAATCGTTATTTCCATTCATATATCATTTTATAGCTATATTTCATGATTAATTAAATTAGTTGTAAACATTTTATACGGAGTAGTATGTTTAAGGATTGCATAGTGATACACTGAGTCTAGATTTTATTTATGAAGTTTCAAAGACATAGTTTTAAAATTCTTTTTTGCAGGTTTTAGAAATCAAAGATCACATATCAGAAAACAGCAAAGAAAAATTAAGGTATAATTCGAATATGTAAAAATATATAGCAAATAAAATATAAATAAAATTGCAATAGCATATATATTCGTGAGTTTGGAGATCTGAAGCAAAATACAATTTCAATTATATATTGAACCTCTGTATAAATAAATTATACAAATTGTAAATCAAATTTTAGTCTATGTATCCATATAAACTACATGGAAGATTTTAAAACGATTATAAGAAAAATTAACTTATTTCTCGAAGAATCTTCGACCGTGGAGAGAAGAAGAATACCTACAACGCTTTTGCCACCGCTGTCGGACCATCCACTGCCGTTCGTCGATCTCTCCCTGCCAAAGAAAAAGGCCCAAGAAAATTTGCAGTACAAGATGAATGAAAGGAGAAGAAAATATTGGCCCAATGGTAACTTTGGTAGTATATTTTCGGACGAAGCAAAAGGGAAGATAAGAAAAATAATAAAGCATGGAGTACACTTTGGGAAGAAAAAGGGTGCTCTCTTTCCTACTGTTCCATGCTGTGAACGACAACACTGTCGGAGGAAGTCGAACGCTCCGCACTGACCAGCCTTCACGTGAAGATTATTGTTAACACAACCTGGAAAAGCTATCACCGACGTCATTATATTGTTAACACAACCTGGAAAAGCTATCACCGACGTCATTAACGTAGCTAAAAACTCCTAGCAGCGCAGCTGTTGAAGTACTATCAAGTTCTTTGCCCTTCCAGTTTTTGCGTTCGAAATCATCCGTGAAATCCGCAAGGCCAACAGTTACTCCAAGACAACCACCCATAGATTGTTGCCAAATTATCGGTTGTAGGCACTACGCAGTAGAAGGAAACAAAGAACTAAAAGAAGAGAAAAGAGAAGTGGGGGAGGAAAAGAGAAACGAAAAAGACAAGAAAACAAAAAGTGGGTATAAAGTGAAAACAGAAAATCTTATTATCACTTGCAGAGACTATGAACAAAGGTTCGTTAGAACATACATGCAACATATTATGAGCTCAGTGATGTAACACTGATTGATAAAGGACTGATCAGTTTGATACTTTAATTCTAGATGAAAAAACAAATATGTTCGAAATAATCTGTACTGGGAAAATTCAGTTCAGTGGATTCGAATGGAAAAATGTGTAGTGTAAATTCAACTTTGACATATAATGGTTTTATTTTGAAAAAATCAAAATAACCAAGAACAATGATCAAAATTTTAGGAAAATTTATTATTAGGATAATTTATTATTGTTATATTAGGAGTTTTATATAATTATTGTTTTGAACATATTTTCTTATACCATTGACTTACTTGGGGTGAGATGTAATATTATTGTTAGATATAACAATTAGCTTTATTCCAGATGTGAATAATTAATTCTCATTGAATCATATTAGAAAAATTATGTTTTGATTGAAATTAAGAAATTGCTTAATACATAGAACAAGTCATCATTAGATGATTATTCACCTATGCCAGTACCGAATGGAAGTAATGCATGCATGTCGAGTAATAGGTTGTTGTACGAAGAAATGTCGTATGACTGGGAATCATTAAAACAAGAGCGTGATATTTCGATTTCAAAAATGATGAATAGTTGGTCATCTACAATAAAGTCACCAAACAAGATATAGTAATCTCTAAGAAATTGAAGGAGAATGCAATGATTCAGAAATTGCTAGAGAAGTGGGAGCGCAATAGAGAGAAGGCAAAAGGTCGGACAATGCTTTTTAGGATCATTAGAAGAAAATATTTTATATATAATTTTATTGGGTTCGGGTTATGGGTTGCATTATTGGGTTAGTACTGCGCCAAATTATATAGAAAAAAAGAAGCTTGGCCAAGAATTTGTTATATTAAATAGTATATTTGTTTATTAAATATTTTAAAATAACATTTATATTGATTTATTTTATATAAATCTGTAATTTCTATTTATTAGTTAAGTTTTTCTAAATTGAAAAATAATATGAATTATATTCATGTATTTTTTACACTGTTTTATATTCATGTATTTTTTACACTGTTTTTTAACATTATTGTATGAACTTTCTTGAATTAAATTCATATAATTGTTATACTATATTTAACATTTTGTTGTATTGCACTTGGGTTTGTTTTGAGAAAGTCTACCTTTAATGATGGTCAAATATACACATCACTTTGAAGCTAAGTAACTCAAGAGGATTAAAAGTGTTGATTTGTGGGGATAATAGACAATCTGTGAGTACGACTAAAAATGTTGTATACAAAAAAAAAAAATCAATAATGTGTAATACAATTTCAACGTTAGATATTAATAAATAATTTGCACTATACAAATTTTTTTTTTATTATGTTATATTGTTTAATTATATCATTATTATCTATGGCCGTGCATCGCACGGGTGCAAATACTAGTTATATTAAAGCAACAACTTCTTGGAGCCAATTTCCCTCCAACACAAAACTACTTCGTTTTGCAATTGATAACATCCTGAATCATTACTTAGGTTTCACACTTAGTTACGTATATCTAGGAACATTTTACCACGCTGCATTTATTGTTGATTTAAAATACGGTATATTTGGCTAAATTAATGCCTTTGAACTTCCAATTAATAAAACATTCAAGAAGCACAATATTCAAATAAATCTGGGGAAACGAATAGTCTGATGCTTCATTGTTCCAATTCAAATAAATAGTCTGATGCTTCATTCTTCCAATTCAAATAAATATGGGGAAACGAATAATCTGATGCTTCATTGTTCCAAAGCTTGCCCTTTCGTTTTTCTATAAAACTCCTGATTCAATTCAACCTCTATATAAAAAGGTCGAATGACTTCCAGAGTCTCACCTAGAGACTATCTACCATGAACAACACTCTGCACCGAATACATGCCTTCACAATATGTCAAGAAGATCAGTCAACTCCACAACAAAAAAGCAAACCGTTAGAGGCGAAATCATGAATAGTAAAGAATGTTTATTTGATTGTGAGAAGGTAAATTCAGTTTATCAGTTTTGTATTGTTTGTTTTATGATATAAATTGTTTTCTGTCTTCTTTGGTATTTGTTTGTTGTATTGAATGAATCTGGAAAATCTAGCATTCAAAATTCATACCTGCATACTGTTTGTGAAAATGTCAGAGCGAATTCTATAAATAATTTGAACAGGGAGGGGAGGATGCTACAATGAAGGATGCTACAATGAACAAAGAAGCTTGGTTGCAATGTGCTGCAAGAGGAAACACATTCCTGCATATAGAGGTAAAATACATATGCATTCCTAATTTCAATCTCTTAATTCAATTATGGTTACTAACCTTTATTTATTTCAAGGTATGCTTAAAAACTGCAAAGCATATATAACTGCAGTGAGGTTTTGGGATCTATTTGTTTTGTGTTTCTCTGTTTTGGTTCTCATTGCATTGGCACCTGGAACGATAAAGGAAGAGTGGTCATAATTGCAATAAAACTCATACCCAAGTAAAGTTTGTAAGATATTGGCTACTGATAAAAATATATGTGTAAATCCAACTTCATATTAGATAATTGGATAGGCTCATATATGTTTAGGAAGAAAAATTACCCATTTAGAGGAATAGTTTTATTTGAAATTAAGACTTCAATTATTGGTGAATGAAAGTTGATTATGAATAAGATCACAGTTTATAAAATAAAATTACAAAGCTTTACTAATTCATTTAAAGAAACAAGATGGAGAAGTATAATAGGATGAAGAGAAATTGATTGGGAAGAAAAATGGAGTTTTGATGCAAATATTTTATGCAAATATTTTTTTTATACCTAAATAGATGGTACGCAATTTTTTGATGATATAGTCTATTATAGCAGTAACCACAAGTATGCAATTTAATTTTAGTTGAAAAATCACACAAGTAATATATCATTCATTACAATTACAGTGTTTTGAGAAAATCGAACTCCAGTCATTGAGAAGAAATGCTTTGTATTTGATGGTGAGGCTACCTATGTTATAAAGTGTATTTGTATCAGTTTTAAAATTTCACTATAGATGTTGAATAATAATACAGTTTTTGATTCTGATTAAGTCCAAAAAAATGTTTTAAAAAAATAATATGAACATTTTGATTTAAAACTAATTAGCTCTGTAGGTTTGGTATGGGGAACAATTCAAAGCAGAGCAAAAAAATGAGAGGAGTTAAAAGGGGGCAATTGCAAACTTGCTCAAGTGGATTTTGAGTGAAAAGAAGTGGAACTTTTTAAATTCAATATGTGTTCGGTTGCTTCAAACGGTGTTATCTTCGCAAAGTCGTTGGCTTTTAGATATAATTGAACATCTTCATTATTGATCAAACAGGTAATAAGATAAATATGCATTAACCATTAGCACAAAATAAAATTTAAATGTAATATTAATTTATAATTACATTGTTGGTTTTTTCCTCTTTCCATTATTAATAAATACGTATAATTTTGATTTAATTTACGATGTAAGTTTAGCATAAATAATTTCTGTATAAATAGATATGAACGTTTTGTATAATTTTAATTTAAATGAACAAGTAATTTATAAATGAAGATCATACTTAAACATTTATAACCAGCATTTTCATGCCAAATTACTACCCAACAGTAAAAGGAGGCAAATTCAAAGAGTGTTGAGATGAGATGGGGGTGGCAGTAAGTCGTAGAACCCAAATGGATCTTTTGCATGCAATAACAGAACACATAACAGTGAAATGCAGAGTAGGAACTACATTGACAGTAATTGGAAGTTAGGAGTTAATCAAACTAAAAATCAATAAGTATTTCGCTTATAAATTTTTCGGGTTAAAATTACCTTTAAAATAGAGGAGACTCGAACATTAAAGCGCTGAAGGCAGAGAGGCGGAGACGCTAACGGCGGTGAACTGGAAACGGGGAAGCTACGATGTAGAGAGTGAACAATTAATAGTGAACAATTAAGGGTGTGTGCGTGTGTGTGTATATATATATATATATATATATATATATATATATATATATATATATATATATATATATATATATATATATATATATTA
>NC_044922.1:24819422-24838480 GCF_003576645.1 Ipomoea triloba
GTGTGTGTGTGTGTGTATATATATATATATATATATATATATATATATATATATATATATATATATATATATATATATATATATATATATATATTAAATTTAGATTTTTAAAACATAGGGTAAATAGTGAACAATTAATAAGATAAAGAAGGATAAAGATTATTATTTATATTTAATTTAGATTTTTTAAAATAGTTACTTTGTAAAAATGTTTGTTTAAATAATTTTTTTAACGATTATTAAAAGCTTAAATTTTAATATAAAGTTTATTTTTTTGTATGATACAATTTTTTAATTTTATTTGAATATATTATTCATTTTGTATATTAAAGTTACCATAATATACTTAATTATAATTGAAATAACTTTTAAAGTCAGAGATAACGTATAATGGAATATAACTTGAAAACCTTTGAAATGAATAATCGGTTTGAAATATTGTATGAAATCATCAATATCAATTTAAAATTATATATACACACACATACATAGCAAATCTATTACCCATTTGAACTCCAAATGTCTCAACTTTTTGATTTGTGGTGACTCACTAAAATTGTAATTCAACTACTCATATAAAAAAGACTCTTGCAACTTTTGATATAGTTTAGTATTTTTAGTAATTACCCTCTTTAAATATCAATTTATATTTTAATTGTAAATATTTATGTTCTTAATTTTATCATATCAAATCAACATTATTAAATAACAAAATTTTATAAATGAATAAACCTCATATTTCTTTATTGCATATGAAATTTAATAACATTAATTGTTTTTAATAATATAGGATAATTTTAATAATCAAATGACAAAATTTATAAAATACTTAATATTTATTTATATTAAAATATAGATCTAACGAAAAGAAAAATGAATTATTTTTGTCGCAAAAACCTGTTTAATTGGCAAATTATTTTGTGGACTTGGCAAATTTACCTTGCAAGATGAATTCTAGAAAACAGAAAATCAAAAGTGAGTATATACCTAGCCTCTGGAGTTTTTTTTTTTTTTGGTTAGAAACAAATGGCCTTTGGACTTTGAAATTGGTATTATCTGACAATCATTATTTCATGGACCATGGTATACACATTGACAAATTATTGTGTGGACCATGATCCACATAGCTGTGTGGACCATGAATATAATGTACATTTTTATTATACTAAAAGTACATTATTTTTGTACTGAAGGTACATTATTTGATAATATATATAAAATAATGTATTTACAGTATTTAAATAATGTACTTTATGTACATTTTTTTTAAAAAGTACTTTTAGTATATTAAAAATGTACTTTTTATTTATGGTCTACACAGTTGTGTGGACCATGATCCATGCAATAATGATTGATACACATTTATGTGAACGATAAATAAAAAGTACATTTTTAATATAATAAAAGTACCTATGCAATGACTCTCAACAAAAGTTAAGGGCAAACACTGTCGAATGTTGAATTAATTTTAAAGAAATCAAATTTTGTCCATGGTCAATTATATGTGGCTACATTAGGAGCAGACGACCTCAAAATTGTATTTTGCGATGAATCAAAAAATATTTGTACTTCTACTACTAATGTAGTTTACAAATAGGTTTTTAATATAATATTATCTTTTCTTATTCTTATTTTACAACAATACTTCATTTTAATTTATATAATGTTAATCTGTGCATCTTTAGTCATGATCAAATATATGTATTAGGATAATTTACCGTCTGTAAGTACAACTAAAAATGTCGTTTACAAAGAAGTTTACAATAATGTGTAATACAATTAAAATTGTAATCGTTTTTCATTAACTATTTCATATACTACGTACTATTTTGCTCTTTTTTTTTTTTACAGTACTTTTAATCTTTAGCCTACATTATATGTCCATGCATTGCACGGGTGCAACTACTAGTGTGCAAATAATATCACTATAGAGTGCAATTATTTAATTAATTACACTATAGAGTGCAAATTGGTATTAAATTATCTACAATAATAAGTATTACAAATTTACAATTTCTTTCAAAAGTAACATTTCATATATAAATATTACAATATTTACATTAGAATTACACTTTGTAAGTATCACATACAATTTCAATTATAAGTATAATAATATTTATCATTAGTAACAATCTATTACCCTTAGTTTTATCACAATTTCACACACACACACACACACACACATATATATATATATATATTATAAGTAACAATTTATTTATTTTAAATTGGTATTAAATTTTGTGTATGTAATAAGTATTATGATTTCTATCATAACTCATAAGTAACAAACAACTATATATCTTAGATCTCATTCAACCACTTTCATAGATTAAGATCCGTAAGACTGATTTTACATAATTGTGACTCCATTATTATATAATCAAGGATTTATTAATAGGAAATTGCAGAAGTTCTAGAAATGGCCTAATGTGACGTGCGGCCTGCGGGGAAGGCCGTCATTAATTAGTGGAATTAATTCATTAGTTTTTTAGTGCCACATTTCGTTTTCATTTATCATATCGTCCACTATTAGATGATTATTAGTAATTATAATAAATCTAATCAAAATTAAATTAGGGTGTACATAATAGTCTTAGGATGTAAGGTTGTCCTTATTTTTGCAATACTCTTTCACTCTCAAAAATTTTACATCACTAAATTTTTCACTTTCTTTACAATTTTTTCTACATCGATGCAATACTCTTTTACTTTCAAAGAGGATCTCATATTCACATGCATCACATCAAAACAAAATAAAAAGAAAATTAAAAACGAAAATGAAAGAATATATATATATATATATATATATATATATATATATATATATATATATATATATAAAACTAAAAAAGTACAAAATGCTACCTTTTGCTAACTATGTCATCATATAAAAAAAATTATTTTTCAATGTATCACCTCATTTAGCAAGGGGAAGATTGACTAGGATAAGGACAAGCTAAGATTTGATTCTTATCAAAAATAAAAAAAGTAATTAAAATACTAGAATACAAGAATTTAAAATTTATAGACCAGTTAGAAACATATTTCGCAATTTACATTTTTTTTAATGAAATTTTTAGGATAGAAGCGATGGTGGCTTCAAAGTTGGGTGAATCAATAAATCAAATGTTGGTTGGCTGCAGCAGATAGATACGACTTCTTAATGGGTTTGGTAATTCTTAATGTCTTCAATACTTGTATGATTGCTAATCCACTCTGATCTTGCTGTGATTCTGTATGGATGGCATGCATTCCCTTTCCGCATTTTTTCAAACGAAAATAAAATTGCCATTTTCAATTTCAGACAACGATTTTTTTTATTATTATTCTTTTTTGGAGCTGAAAAAAAAACATCTAACAGTTGTAAATTTTTTTTTTTTAGTACTATTGTAACTGTTGTAAATTTAATACTTCGCTTATAATGGACATCTTTGCAAACAAAACTTGAACACATAGCTTAGCCATACTAATAAAACATGCACAACATTGCCCCAAAAAATGCACAATTGTACCTCTGAGAGTACGCACATGTGTACAACATTTTGTAAGTCCACATCTTAAATATCTAAACCCTAAATCCCTAATCTCTAAACATTAACACCTAAAACCCACAAAACTGACCATGCGGTGCACAGTTGACACCCCAACCAATGCACATACCAATGTCATGCGATGCACCATAATAAGCGCACCAATGCACATCCTCACAAGTCACATCTTACAATGCACCACTCCTTGAAAAAATCTCCCAACAATAAAAGAAGAAAAGAAAAGAAAAGAACCCCCCCCCCCAAACAGATAACCTCATGCTAATAGCAATAGTTGAAGCCCTCCAACTAAAATGCAATTCATAACCCTACATTACACCACACCTAACGCCTCAATGCACAACTCAACGCTCTACGATGCACACCTTCGTAAAATTGCAGATCCATCAACAAACCTAATCAAATTAAAAGCATACACCAACAAACCCAAAAAAAAAAAAAAAAAAAAAAAAACCTTAAGCCATGCCGAGTAGTAACGAAAAATCCAAGACGGAGACCAAAGAGAGGCGTCGAGAACTCCAGACGAAAAAGACGAAACTTACTAGATAAATAGCCCTAAAATCAAGGAGTATAAGTGTATAACGCATAAATAAACTCCATTCGAGGAAAAAATGTACAAAATTACCCCATTACCCCCACCACTTAATTAAATATTAAAAAAGGATAATTAAATAAACATTGAATCTTAGCCATAGATATTGTCTAATGGGCATGTGTACGCAGGTTGCCTTTTCAGGCTTATTTTGTGGTGTCCTCTTATGCGTGAGAGAGAGACTTGATATTATAATATTCAAACTCATCAAAAAGTGAAATTGTATATATACTAGTGCAAATTAAACTCACATCACTTTTTCAACGTGAGACAAATGCTATCACAAAATTAACCTTCCAACTCCATTTTACCCATCTCAAATGAGCACACTAGTCATTGCAAAGACTTTGAAAAGTATCATAGGACTTGAATTTAAAAAGCCCAAAACATATAATGTTGTGCGACAAGCTTGACCGAAAAGGTATTAGCAAAAATCAAATTCCTGACCTTTAGATACGATAGTCATGTTTCATCCACCCAATCACCCCTTCCGAGATTTCTAAATATATATTTGTTTATAGTAGTCAAGTGTCATTGGAAAGTCAATTCACAAAGCTATAACTCTATTGAGGATACCAAAATTTAAATATGAGCCTATGAAGGTAAAAAAAAAAAAAAAAAAAACTAACGAATCTGTCCAATAATTATTTTCAGCTATTATATCTTACCCCATAAATAAAGGTTGAATCTCCAACTCAACTCTAAGAGTTATCAACTACATCTCATTAAAAGGGTGGAATTAAATATTTCAGTGTTAAAATTAAAATCGCAATTCTTGTGGATTAGGGGACTTGGAATTGTTTAATAAACAACTTAATTATTTTGGGTTTTGTGACTTTTGTTGTTGGTTTTTTTACCCATTCCAGGGAATGGAACCCAGTTCTGCGGCGGACTTGCATATTCAAAGGTGTAATTTGAAAGAAAGCAAAGACTAGTATGAAGGTAAGCAGACGCCTAGCTTTTGACATAAGAAAATTGACAAATCGGGAGGGGAGCAAGAAAATAACCAATCCGTCCAACAACCAGTTACATAGAAAAGCCACCATCATGGGAAAAAAGAGCCATTCATATACCATATAAAGTAATTAAAAAAAACATAATTCAATTGTTTTTGCTAAACGCTTATATATTTTCTTAGAAAAAAATATCATTTATATCACATCAAATCATGTAGATGTTAGAGTGATGGATCTCATGCATTATACTTACTTTCTAGTAGGTCATTTGATAAGTAGGTGACATTAACCATTTAACTACATCACGTCTCGAATCGAGCAGGGACTTAACTCGGTCGAAGCCCCACTCGGTCGAAGCCCCAAAGACTAGACTTGACTTTTGTCTTGTCATCGATTCGAACTCGTGACCTCGGCTCTTTACCAATTGATGGATGTGGTAAGTCAAGCACACTTAACCACAAAATTCATTGACTATCTGATTATTATATCCTACTTAAAACAAATTAATGATAAGTAAGCGAATATTAACCATTTAACTACACAACGCCACGTTTAGAATCGAGTAGGAACTGAACTCGAGCAACTCAACTGACACCCAACATAGAGTATCCTCATTAAGGCACTTTAGGATTTTTATTTTTATTTTTTGCCTTTTTAACTTTTTGGCTTAGTTGTGATTTTTATTTTTATTTTTTGCCTTTTTAACTTTTTGGCTTAGTTGTGAAAGCGAGAGATGGGAGGAGACAGAAAGAGAAAAATACATTCAGTAAATAATGATTTTTTTGTGAGATCAATGAACAAAAAAAAAAAAAAAGCAATCAAAAAGAGTTTTTGGGTACACCTCGTGCACTGCATGCGCCCACATGTCGCATATGAAAGGGCTCCAATTTTATTTAAGGGTGAAAATAATTCTAACTGATGCGCTTGCTGTTATTGAATTATAACATTTCAATGCCATTCAAGGAATAAAATAAATTACATAAGCAATTGGTATTGGTTTGATACCGTATCGGAGCTTTCCCAATTTTGAGATACAGCTTCGTTTAATTCAATGTTATGTACACCTGCAGCCCAAGCCATGTCTAATCTAAAATGAAGGGAATTGGGAAGGAAACAAAAAAAAAAAAAAAGAGAACAGAAAAAATTGAAGCAATAATAATCACGTGTTCTTCCGATATGATCCTCTCCTCCATAGTCCACACAAATTGGATCTCATCTGCTGCTCCAAAACCAAAGCAATCCAAACAATTTTAAATCTTATTACGATGCCAAACAAGCCTCCCAGAATAGCCTATCCCTGTCCTTTTCATTCACCAACTCTACAGAACCACCCCCCTGCACCTTCGATGATGATTCATTCTGTTTCTGTAGCGGGCCCACTCCTCCTCGATTCTCGCTCTGGTTAACTTCGTCTCCGTCTTCTTCGTCTTCTTCGTCTTCCTCTTCTTCGCCGCCATTCTCAACACAACAGCTAGATCCCAGCCGCTCCTCTTCGCCGGAGAAGAGACGAATGCTCTGTGCGTCGGAACTGTCGCAGCTGCACGATTGCGCATCGTCGTCGGCCCAAAAATCCTCCGTCACGGAAGAGCTAACAACCTCGGACGAATCGCCGGTGACCTCGAATAGAAAGAAGCGGGAGATGTCGACGGCGACGCTCGACATTTTCCGGTCCGGCTGGGCAGAGGTGAAGAAGGAGAAGAGGAGAGACGAGAGCGTTAATGGAGATCGGTGATCATGATTATATTAAGAATAATGGTGTTGAGTGCGAGAATGGGATTAGGGATGTGAAGATTTGGGAAAAGGGGGTTTGGGAAGGATAGATATAATAATAGCATTTTAGAAAGTTTTATTTGTTTCTAGAAAAACAGGTCAGGTGTAGGCTTGAAGGCAATCAAGCAAGCGTTCAAGCCCGCCCCCCAGAGGCGTTTTCTTAATTCTCGGTCTTCATTAATCAATCACGGGGAAGTTACGAATTCAGTAACTTACTTTTCTACATGTGTGTTAATAAAATAATGTTATTCAATTAAAAAAAATTGACAATTTCTTTTATAAAACCGAATCTTCGTTCATGAGACGAGTTAGGTTGTTAATATGTATTACATTTTCTTATACAAGTATTAAAATTTTCATTATAATTAATTTTTCAAGTCTTAATATTTCATTTTGATTTAAAAGTATAACATTTTTCGTCATAAATATTGCATTTTCTCTCATAAGTAACAATTAAATAATTTATCCATTATTAGTATCATATTTTTTTCATAAGTAACTCTTTAACTCTAATGGGGCATTTTGGTTGGGGGGAATTACAATTATATTCCTACATAATTTCGAACGATAAATAAATTCCTTCGTTTGGTTGGAGGGAATTGTAATTCCGTGGAATTGCAATTTTTTCGTTTTCATGAAATTAGAATCTCATGTCTCATCTTGGTATTTCAATTCCCTGATTTTTAGGAAGAAAAAGGATATAACTTTGTGAGAAAATAACCCCACTCTTTTTAACCTAAAATTGATGTATAACCTCTCCATATGGATTGCATGAAAATTAATTACAATATGTCCAGTTCAAGGTAGATGAGTGGTATTTAAATATGTTAATATTTTTGGTGTTTGAATATGGAGATAGATCTAAGAGATAATTTTAATAATAATAATAATAATAATAATTTTATACTAGTGATTCCCTTTCAATTATCATGTATACCAAACATTAGAATTAGAATTCATAGTAATTTTATTTCTACAAACCAAACACTGGCATTTAAATTTTCACATTATTCCTCTCCCATGGAATCGAAAGTCATTTCCCTCATAATTCCCCCTCCAACCAAACGTCCTATTATATTACATTTTGATTTAAAAGTATTACATTTTCATCACGACTCAACATGTCTCACAAATTAGGATTTGCGGTCCCACAGGAGACTCGCATGTGTAATAAATCATGCAAGGTATCCACTTTATCTTTATTTTATTTATTATTGCAATATACTACTGACTCTGTTACAATGCAATATAGAGTCAATATTACCTCTACTGAAATTCAAACACACAACCTCTCATATGATAGTGCAACTTTGGTGCCACTAGATCAGAAGGTTTTGACGATTAGCGAAAGTTATTTACATTAAAATTTAGAAATTAAACCTAAGTCATTTTTTGCAAAAATACACTGTTCTCACCAACTAAACCCAACTTTATTGACTAAAAAGAAATCTTTGATTGAAGTAAATTTACTTTCAATCTATCAAAATATAATAAAAACGTTTCAAATTGAGTTCATGATTTTTAGTTGAATAGTCCTCTAATTAAAAAAATAAAAAATAAAAATTCAATGCATATCCAAGACATTATGTTATGATATAGAAAAGCAATTATATTTAAAAATCCTCTTTAATATATAAAAATTGTCATCACAGCTGAGGGTGAACTTTTTTGTTTTAACAATTTTTTTTGGCTGCTGGATTAAACAAATTCGCATGATTTGGATTAATCAGATTTATATAATAAAAAATAATAATAATCAAAGGTGTCAAATTGGAGGGTAGTAAATAACACTGTTGTCCGATTGATAAATTATAGTATGAACCATGGTCCACATTCCAATGTGGACCACGAATAAATGTTTATTTTTAATGTGCAGTAAATTTATTTATTTATTTATTTATTTGTGTAGTATACCTAAAAATGCTTTAATACAAAAAATGAACTTAATAATTTTTTGAGTTAATATCATCTGCCGTCCTCTGAGTATAGTGATTTTTCGACATTTAGTTATAAATTTTCAAATTGACAACATGTGGTCCTTCGACTTTCAAATTGTTATCATTTGATTCAAGTTAATCATCAATGATCCTTCAAGTATAAAATTTTAACTAGTTATATGGTCCTTAGTCACATTTTGAAAGTTGAGGGCCATGAGTGGTTAACTTGGATCATGAATGATAATAATTCACAAGTTGAAGGATCACGAGTGATAAATTTGAAAGCTTATGATTAAATGTGGCCAAATGACTATATTCAGAAGACCCTGTATGACATTAACTCTAATTTTTTTTGGTGTAAACTACGAGGTGTTCCATGTCTATTTTTGTCCATTTAATTGTTCGAGTGCACCCGACTAGTCCATGTTCACTTCTAGAAACACAAGAGCTGCCGAATTGGCCCAAAAAAAAAAAAATCACTTGTGAAAATCAAACCCAAATTATCCCGTAAACTGTTCTGAAAAAAGTCATTTGTCACTTGAGGTATCCCTTTGAGTTTAAATATACTATTAATGGATATTATATTAATGATTTATTTGGTAAGATAAACAATGATCTATTGTATAATGATTGTGTTCAATCTCTCTCTTTAATTTATTTATTGAATTTATAATTGGGTTGTAAAAAAAATATAAAAAGGAAAGATTAGGACAGCAGAGCAGGAGATGGGCTTCTAGAAGGAAACTGTGCACATATGGTGTTTCATTAGTCAGTCGGCCACTTTTTTTTTTTTTTTTGGTTTTTTTTTTTCTAGAACGACTCCGGAAGGTGGACCCCATTTTGTTCAGTGTTGCACAACGTCTGTGGGGCCATTTGCTTTATTATGACTTTCGACCTCTTTAGTCTTTAGACCACACTATATTCACCACCAACAACCATATGCCTCCATGAATAAAGCAATGTCTCTAACGTTAAACTTGGAATTTCAAGTCTTCTTATAAGCTTGTGATCTTTTTATTTTTTGTAAACTAAAATATTATAATTATGGAATAATTCTATAATTTCAAACAATAAAAAAAGCTAATTATTATAAACAAAGTGATGTATATAATTTTTTGGATACTTATTTTCTTTTAACACATCACAATTCGATATAATTGATAAGTAGACTATTAATGTAATTGCAAGATTAGAGTAAGAGTTAAACTCTGCAAGTGCGATCACGCTGATCAATATTGAATCAATTACCGTGATGACGATACCAAATGGAGAATGTCAAAAAAAATATTATTCTATTTATAAAAATGCCACTACCATTTTATATTTATACTTTTATAGTAGTTAATATTTTTAATATTTTTTATTACATAATTTTTCTATATTTATATTTATCATATATCGGGAATAAAAGATTATATATTCTTTAACTCCAGTAGAAATTATTCTCTTTAAAAAAACACATGGATTTACACTTGGAGAGCGTATTTAATAAATAAACTAATTCGTATGTTTTTAAAATTTTCTTTTTAAACGAGAATATCTATTAAATAAGTCAATGTGTGTGCTACGACAGTGTAATTAAAATGTCGTATTTATAAAAATAAAAATGGATGCATGCTCGTCTATTTATACAACTTGTGATAAAATTACAAATATACTCTCATCAATAACCACTTTATATTATGAAGAAACTTTTTTTTTTCATATGAATGTAAAATTTTCTTTAAACAATATTTTTATAGTATTTAAAATACTCTATAATATTTGTTAGGAGTATTAAATTCATTAAACATGATAATTTTGTTAAACATGATAATAGTTGAAGATTGCAGTAAAATAATGAAAAATGACGGGATTAATTTTATAAATATTGCGTGCACACTTGTCATGTTTGTAATACTTATAAAATTACTATATTTTTTTTCCTGAACTCTCAATTATTGATGAAGTCAGATGTGCGAGTGAAATACATCTGCACTTTTTACAAGATTATCATGTGTTATATATATATATGGATGAGTTCTGGTGCGGTGATGCTCTCAGGTGAAAAATAGGTTAGATTTGAGCCATTATTCCTAACCGTTACTAATTGAATGCATTAATTAATTTGACTTCTTCATGTTATACCAAGAGCACCGGGTTGGGTCCAATACCTTGTCCAATTATCATATCACTAGCCCCCTACTCCCGAGTTGCAAGTCAGTGAAGCCAGCTAGGGAGTGATAAAAGTGTTGAATTTTCTCTTTTATATTTTTATTTTAACAATTAATTAAATAAATATTTTTTTTATAAATTGTTGTTTATTTTCCTTTATTTTTATTTTTTGTTTTTATAATTAATTAAATTTTTTATCCTATCAGTATGAATAATGACTTCTTTTTTTCTTCCTCATTTTTTATTCTATTGGTGAAAAGTAGGGAAGGAAAGGATAATGAATTCTATGATTACTAAAATAATTTGAATCCAATAGTAAGATAATAAAAGTCGATAAATAAAAATAATAATGTGTATCAAATCCAATAGTAAAGTATAAAAGTTATTCACCAAACATCACCCTCTCTGTTAGATTTGGAAATTGACAAAGTATTAAATTATTGTTCCATGGTCTAGTAAATAAAATTGGGAATAACAATTTTTATAATCAATTGTTGGATCTAAAATTTGGGTTTGCACCTAAATTGACCTTCCACCTGAATTTTTTACTAGTTTAATTACGAAACTACATGACAATTCACAACTTCCTTCTCTACTGATTTTTATACATCTTTTACCAGTTAGTCTTTGATTCACGGGACGAAAATAGGTAGAGTGAATACGAATTTAGTATTGAAACAATATAGGCTCTGTTTGGCAAAGCTTATTTAGGAGCTTATAGCTTATTTTAAGCTACTAATAAGCTATAAACTCTGTTTGGTAATGTTCCTAAAATAAGCTAGTAGCTTAAAATAAGAGCTTATTTTTGAACGCTATCTAAGGTAGCGTTTCAAAATAAGTTAATAGCTTCCTAACTTTTTTTCCATCTTTAACCTTATTATTTTAAAGAAATAACATCATTTACCCTTTCCAATTAAAACTTTTTTGACTTTTTCTCTTCAATATGTTTGGTTGTAATTTCAATTTAACATTTGTGTTTGAACATTGATTTTTGTATGAACTAATTTTATGAATTATAAACATTTTGTTTTACTTTATATGATTTCAAATATATGTTATTACTTTATATTTTATTAAAATATATTGATTTCATTATTTTGTATTTTAATATATAAACAAACCTATTTAAATTGTACGAAGATGTCCTTTTTAGTCTTTTTACATTTATCAGCTTATCAAAAAGCTAATTTTACCAAACACTTTTAATTATAACAGCTAGCTTAACAGCTCTTCAGATTTCAGCTTCGAGCTTATAGCTTTTCAGTTTTCAGCTACTTTTCAGCTTTCAGCTACCTTTTCAGCTAGGTTTGCCAAACATAGCCATAAAGTAATTGAGAATGAGTCTAATACAAGATTATTCCATAGGTTGATTCATTTTTTACAATTTTTTTTTGAAGATCATTTTTTACAAATTAAAACTGATAAATTAAAGAATAGTATCTTCTAAAACATTTTAATTGTCTTCTTGTCAAATTATTTGAAAAATATCTTCAATTAGTTTTTTGAGTACGTACAACTGACTCTTTTTTTTTTTGGTAAATACGTACAAGTGACTCTGTTACAATGCAGTATATGTTCATAACTACTTTCTCGCTTCCACTGAGACTCAAAGCCACCCCTTTCATATGAGAATGCAACCGGGTGTCACTAAACCACAAGTCTTATCATTTCTTTAATTAGTTTAGATTTTCTAATTTTTTTAAAAATGATTTTTAAATTATTGACAATATCACAATACGAACTTTAAGATTATATTATTTGTACTAAAATGTCCTATAGAGTACTATTTATTATATGATATAGAATTCCAATTTAATTTTATATAAAATATCAAATTTTAGATTCATGATAATATATAAATATAATGAGGTCTCTAATATTTTTTTAAAACTAAAACTTAATACTTTTTATATGTCGATGGAAAAGTATTACACTTTACTTAAAAAAGAAATTATATGTCTATGTGAGATGATATCGCATAGAATTGTTATTTTATGAACCAAGCAAACAATTTTATTTCTTTTTTTTTTTCTACTTAGGTAGCATGTTTTGATTTATCAAGAAAGAGAATAAGTCATAGTTTTTAGTAGGAAAACGTATTTTTCATCCCTAAGTTATATGGTAATTATAGAATTCGTCTCTAATTTTGATCATATATGCTCACTTTTTGCTCCTAAACTGTCGTTCGTGTTGCACTTTCCATCCTTTTATTAACATTTCATGCTCACTTTTCGTCCCTAAGCTATATTAACGTTGCGAATTTTGTCCATAATGTTTTGTTAGTAAATGAACAAAAAGTACAACGCTAATAATTTCTTAGTGACGAAAAATAAGCACAATCAACAATTAGCTAGAAGAGACAAATTCTACAATTACTATATAACTTGGGACAAAAAGTACAATTTTTCATTTTTTTAGTACTATTGACTCTATTACAATATAATATCTCTTTATACATACTTAATTTCTTAACCTACTGAAACTCAAAAAGTCAATGCTCCACAATTTTTCCTTTTATTACTCTATCTCTCTTCTTTCAATGAAATCACAACCATAGCAGGAGTTCTATTGCATGTGATCAGTCCATGTATCACTTTCCTAAATTTTTATTTCACATATCAAACATACAATAATACCAAATCAATATGTAATTCACCTCATTGTATGAATTAATTTGACATTAAAAAAAAAGTGATGATGACACATTCCTCTCATAATTTTACCTATTAGGTGTTAGGTTCGCAGATAAAAATCAGAATTGGAATGAGAACTAAGGGTGTGTTTGGTTCATGGGTTTATATTATTAGGAATGAGAATCAAAATCATAGTTAATGTTTGGTTGACAATTTTTTAAATCACAACCATGGGATTTAGTTACCCCTTCAATTAAAAATCGCATTCCCTAATTAAAAAAGGGTATCATTCCATTTTATTGGTAGTCTAATTTTTAAATTTGGATTAGTACTTTTAGATTTGTGTTTTGATTTTTTATTCATATTGATGCTTTGGATGTCATTATTATATTAGGATCAATTATCAACTTGATTTTTTGTTTTTGTATTTTTAAAACCTTTATTCGCATTATAGTGTCATTCCAATATAACCCTAGTACCAAACATGCAAAATACTTTTACAAAAATTCATTACCATGATCAAGTATTTGATACACATTCTGATTCCAGTTCCCATGTGTGAACCAATTCAAACACACCCTAAATGTTTAATTGGTAATGGTGATGGATTTTGGTGAAATTATTTTGCATGTTTGGTAATAGATCAGAGTGGAATTAGAATGATTACCAATATTGATATTTGGTTATGTATTATCCTATAATGGAAATAAATATTTTAAAAATACCAAAAAAAGGGTAATTAATCATAATATAGCATTCAAATCATCAATTTGAATAAAAAAAAATCAAAACAAAAATCTAAAAGTACCAATTCAATCTTAAAAATTAGATTACCAATAAGATGGAATGATATCATTTTTAATTAGAGAATGAGATTTTTAATTGAAGGGATAATCAAATCTCATAGTTGTGTTTTAAAAAGTTGTCAACTAAATCTTTCAAAAAAGAAAAAAAGTTGTCAACTAAACACTAACTATGATTTTGATTCTCATTTCTAATGTGTAAACCCATGAACCAAACACACCCTTAATGTGCACAATTGCATATCTTTACGTGATAATACTTGATTGATTCTTTTTGTATTTAATTAATAAGTAATTCCGATCATTTATTAATGCTAAGTGATGTTGGCCAACTCATAGATAACTAATAAATATAAAAAGTTTTATCGTTACGTCAAGAGTAAACATTTATGGTGTGTTTTGTTCGTGGGTTTTCACACCAGAAATGAGAATCAAAATCATAATTAGTGTTTGTTGACAACTTTTTGAAATACAACTATGGAATTTGATTACCTTGAATTAAAACCTCCATTCCATCTAATTGGTAATTTGATTTTTAAGTTTGGATTAGTGCTTTTAGACTTTTGTTTTGATTTTTTTTGTTCATATTGATACTTTGAATGTCATTATATTAGGATCAAGTGTCTTAATTTGTTGTTTTTGTATTTTTAAAACATTTATTCCCATTATAGGGTTGTACATAATCAAACATCAATATTAGTAATCATTCCAATTTCACCGTACTACCAAACATGCAAAATACTTTCACCAAAACTCATTATCATTAAAAACAGTATTTTCCAATTAAAATTTAAAACACAGAAAAGGTCCAAAAAAAAAAAAAGTTTTTCAGGGCTGACTTAAAAGAACAGTCTTGGAATTTAAGGAACGGTCCTTTTCTTGTTGTATATTCATCACGACGTATTCACTTTGTGGAAATATAGGACGACCGAAACGACAATTGAAGTGGATGAAGA
The DNA here is from genome assembly GCF_003576645.1 of Ipomoea triloba. Classification (NCBI taxonomy): domain Eukaryota; kingdom Viridiplantae; phylum Streptophyta; class Magnoliopsida; order Solanales; family Convolvulaceae; genus Ipomoea; species Ipomoea triloba. The sequence goes on from NC_044922.1 coordinate 24,834,775, forward strand.
ATTCCAATCCTTTTAAAAAGTCTACACTTTCCTCTGAAATTAGCTTAGGATTTTTTGGTTTACCGGTTCAAATAATGCATATACCCATTATATTCCATGCATTTTGGATGGTCGCATTCGTACCGCGTGTTATTTGAATTTGAAGCATGGCATCCACGTTGATTTGGATGTTAGATTTGAATTGAAAACTAATGTTGAAAATCACTAATTAACATTCACACATACTATTGACTATAGTAGAAACCATGTGTCTTTGGGAAGATAAAAACAAGCAAATTATTCTGTGGACTCGAGTACAAAATACATAATTTACATACTAAATGTTTATAATTCAAATTGTGAACATTTAATATGTAAATAGACACGGGTCACCTTGTAAGGTGCACCCGGGTCCATGCTATATATAACTATTGATGAAAACATGTATATTGTTTTCGACATTATTATTGATTAATTATGGACAAAATTAATATTATTGGAAAAATTAAAAGTTATTAGTTTTCAGCGGATTTTTTTTTGGGTCAGTGACAATATATATGATTCTTTGTAAGCATTGTAACAATGAAAATTTTGATCAGTAGTATTTGTAATGACTCTTGGTCATGGCTATAGATGAGAATGCCAAGCGGGAGTTTGAATTATATTAGAAGAACTATTAGCTACAATATATTTGTCTCACTCCGAATTGTGAACATATCTATTATTCATTTTGAACATACATATAATATATCAATTTTTTTGTCTCACTATGAAACTTAAATCCATTTTGATCCGATCCAAATTGAGAGTGAAACCCCACATATATTTATACCACAAAATAGACGTTTAAAATTGACATTTTAACTATAATTTCCAACATTAAAAATAGAGATAAGCATGGACCTAGGATGTTAGTGTTTGTTAGTGTTTAAGTGTTGTAAATTAAACTTCAACTTGTAATTGGTAAAATTATTATGGCAAACTAGGTATGTTAAGTTTAGTATGTGTCAGTTAGAGTACTGATTGAAGATACGACGGAACAAACATTACACCAGAACTTTTGGAAGCTAGCCATTGGAACTAGCTACACCGACTTATCAGGAACAACTAACTGGCAGAGCTGTTACATGGTCTGGAGTTATTTTACAAGAAAGTCCTTATCTAATTCAAATACCTCAAGGATAAGAAAGTAATTCATTCTACAAGGAATATCTTAGCAATTACTTGTCTTCCAAGGATCAAAGTATTATATATACGGGTCAGAGAGAGATTTCAACAGAGTTGAGAAGATAGAATTACGAGATACATTCTTCAAGATTTGAATATCAAGAAACCCTCTATAAGTTTGACAAAGAGAATACTCTGAGTTATTATCTTCTCAATACATTGTTGATGATTTGAGTTTAAGGAGACTCTTGAGAAGAAATTCTACAAAGCTTTATCTGAAAATCGTATTCCATACAAATGTGGTGCAGTGGTAGGTGAGTCAAAGAGACGGACAACGATAACACGGATCTCCAAGAAGGGGATTTCTTGGACTGCTGATTGCACGAATATCCGACCTCATCAACAACCTTGTGAGTTATATGTATATAGCACATTGGGTTCAGAATGTGTTCAATAGCATGTACATTGGGTTGAAAATGCATTCTCTTATCGTCTGTTTGATTTGCTGTTGGATTTGCTGTTGAGATAGTGGATTAGACTCACTGATAATGGTCTCTCAGACGTAGATACGATTGTATCGAACTCGGTAAATAATACTTTGTATTCTTTACTTTCTATTTGATCTACTCATAGTCATATCGTTGTTGCACTAACTAATTAAACAAGCGTGATTACAATTAGCTATAAGACAAGTTCTCGATCAAACAATTAAGTGGGAAAGATAAGTATTGAATATTATTGAATATCACTAATATATAGTAAATCACATATAAGAATTTGGAGCATAACAAGCTAGGTGGGACCAGGAAGAAAAATAGCCTGGAGCAATTAAGTAGCATCCCAAGATGAGCATATTGTAGTAAGAGGAGATAATACAAAAAAGACAATCTCATGTATTGTTGTGAACTAGGAGACAAGCTCTATTATTCTTCAATTCACGAATAATGGTTTTAGTAGTCTTTTAGACAACCCAGAGGCCAGAACATCATGGAGACCCTTCAATAGACGTGGAGGACAGAATAGATGAGGACCACAATCTAGAGCCTAGAAAGAGGATGGAAATCGTGACCTTCTTCAGGTCACATTCGGTATCTGAGCTCTTTTCTCCCTTTCCATGTTTCTTTCTTTTTTTTTTTTTTTTTTGTCAGTGTATTACATTTTAGCCATACTCATAATTTACTACTCCGGAACGAACTGAACTATCTATGCAGACATTTATGTTTTACTCACCTTAGACAAAGATACAATTATTATAGCCTAATTAACCAAGTTGGAGGCTAAGTAAGTCTCCCCAATTCTAGTTTCCTATCTTTAATAATGATATGTGGATTAATGTTTCCAGGCCATTTGAGGAAGAGGGGATCAAAGCGACACTCTTTCATATGGCATCGTATAAAACCCCATGCCCCAATAGGTTTCATGTATACAGGTCATCATGTCTAACATGTGCAATCGCACACGGCCCCCAATTTTTGGGGGCCCCATATTTTAAAAAATATTTATATTTAAAGTTTATTATCAAAATGGTCCCTCGATTATTGCGAAATTACCAATTTGGTCCTCGACAATTTTTCGTGCCTAATTAAGTCCCTCGACTTTGAAAATTTTAACCAATTTAGTCCTCCGTTTATTTTGCCGTTAACATCCGTTAAATCAGGACCAAATTGGTAATTTTGCTATAGTCAAGGGACCGTTTCAGTAAAAAATTAAGGGATAAATTACAAATAAGTCATCGTACTATTTGAGAACAAGCAATTAGGCTATCCAACTCAAATAACCCCCAAATAGGGCATCGAACTCAAAAAAATAAAGCAATTGAGCCACTGAAACCCAAAAAAAAAAAAAACAATTAACCCATTTTTAAAATTTTCGGCGACAAATTTCGGCACCGGAGGCGACGCAATTTTCGGCGAGGGCGACCAGAAAATGGTCGCCCTCGCCGGAAATGTCGACCAGCGTCGCCGCCGGTTGCCGAAAATGGTCGCCGGTGCCGGAATCTGTCGCCGGAAATTTTAAAAATTGGTTAATTGCTCTTTTTTTTTTTTTAGTGGCTCAATTGCTTTATTTTTTTGAGTTCAATGGTTTATTTTGGGGTTACTTGAGTTGGATGGCCTAATTGCTTGTTCCCAAATAGTACGATAGCTTATTTGTAGTTTATCCCTTAGTTTTTCACTGAAATGGTCCCTTGACTATAGCAAAATTACCAATTTGGTCCTGATTTAACGGATGTTTAACGGAAAAATAAACGGAGCACTAAATTGGTTAACTTTTTCAAAGTCAAGGGACTTAATTGGTCACGAAAAATTGTTGAGGACCAAATTGGTAATTTTGCAATAGTCGAGGAACCATTTTGGTAATAAACTCTTATATTTATATATAGTTTACAAAAATTTAGGCTAAATGTATGAAGATTGGACCAACTTATGACAATATGAAATTGAGCCCAATTGGCAATTGTTTTAAAAAGCATATATATATATATATATATATATATATATATATATATATATATATATATATATATATATATATATATATATATATATATATATATATATAT
>NC_044922.1:24839782-24846243 GCF_003576645.1 Ipomoea triloba
ATATATATATATATATATATATATATATATATATATATATATATATATATATATATATATCCTAATCCAAAAAGATTGCCAATTCCATTCCGCAATTATATTTCATAAATCGTATAATCTCACATCTCAATTAGACAATTAGCAAATTCTCAATTCCCAACCCTATAAAATATGGCAATACCGTAACGAAATTCGACAATTCAACAATTTCCAATTTACAATTCGGTAATTTCGTAGATCGCAGACCGCAACTCAACTAATTCTTCAATTATTCTTGAAACAGATGAGTTGTTTTCCAAATGTTATTATTGCATACCGAATATTATTGACTATCCCAATTACTATTACCTCTGCAGAAAGGAGTATTTCAAAGTTGAAATTGTTGAAATCTTACTTACAATCAAGTATGTTGCAAGAGAGACTCAAGGTATTAGCTTTAATCTTCATTGAAATGAGCTTTTGGAAGAAGTTGATATCAAAAGTTTGATGGATGATTTTGCGTCTAAAGTGCACGATGCATGTCACTTTTTAAATAAAATTCTATACGTATTTTTTTTATATAATATTTATATTTTGATACAATACAACTATTATTTATATATAGAAATTACTCGAAAAATGACCTAAATTAAGATATGGCACAGGGCCCCAATTTTGATTAGAACGACCCTGCACCTATGGTATGTTTAATTTCTACCAAAAATCTTGGAGTATAGTGGGTAAAACTATTGTTAAACAAACTAAGGAGTTCTTTCGAAGGGAGTATTGCCACCAAGACTCAACAATACCCTCGTGTTTCTTAGTCCTAAGGATAGAAATCCAAAAATTAAAGGGTTTGTCAATTCTAGCTCATTAGTTTATGCAATGTTAACTACAAGATCGATCATGACCAAAACAACAAAATTAAAGATATCCTCAAGGAGGTCATAAGCGGCTGAGAGAGTAATTAGGTAAGCACTCGACCCGAACCACAGCCTGATAAGCGGACGCAGGAAGTCAAAACAGCCACCCGTTAAACCTCAGCAAAGAAATTATTACCAACGGATCTATTACCTGACTTTCAAGGCGCGCTCGCCATCATGAGTCCGTTACATTCACATATATATAAAGTTTATATGTGCATCGTACGAGTAATTTACTAGTAAGAATATATACCCGATATTTTATGTTTTATCAATGGTTTTAGGATGTTTCTTTCTATATAGAAAATATTATAAACCATTATAAACACTACTAAATATTTTACAAAGTCAAATCTTTATGTTGTATTAAACAAATCCGGTATGTTTGCTAATAAAGTGAATAGTGTACACCGGGTGCCGCTTGACCACAAGGTCTTTGGCGGGGAATCCTTCTATATAATAAAGCCATAACTATCTGATGGGTAAATACGCAATTGGACTACGCGCGCACTTTGCCACCCTACTTGACAACCACTCGGTCGGTCCGCATCGACCACTCTACATTCCGTCGACATCCACTCGGTCGGTCCGCATCGACCACTCTACATTCCGTCGACATCCACTCGGTCGGTCCGCATCCACCACTCTACACTCCGTCGACAACCACTCGGTCGGTCCGCATCCACCACTCTACACTCCGTCGACAACCACTCGGTCGGTCCGCATCAACCACTCTACACTCCGTCAACAACCACTCGGTCGGCCTATTATCATCCTACGGGCGACTTATTGCCACCCTACGGGCAGCCTACTAAGGAGCTAGGAGATTCCGAATTATAGGAATCATTTGAGCTCCCCGAAGATTCTAATCGTTTGCAATGCTCGAGGCGACAAGTGATGGCATTTTGTGAGTAATTGCTCTGCCACCTCGAGCACGTCACGGAGATCCTGCAGAGCGACTGTTCAAGGTGACCAATGCCGACATGACACGTCAGACCATCCGCATGTCATCCGTTGAGTACTCACGTGACCTGCTTAGTATAAATAGGGGGATCACACCCCTCATTTGTGTGGGGGGGGAGAACTCATCAGTACTAGACTAATACACTTGCGATTTGATCATCATCTTTCTCTTGCTTACTTTTTATGACTGTTCGTCACTCGTAGAGCGATATAGCTTCGAACCGTTCAGTCGTCGACCGGTGACCCACCGAGCGACATCCTTCACCACCCGTAGCACACGTATTCGTAGCGTAATCGTAGACCCCGTTTACATTAACGCTATCATTGGCGCCGTCTGTGGGGACTGGACAAGTCACTTCGTCTATCCCGTTATTTTTCTTTCTTCTCACAACCCTCTATTGACCTCAAAATGACGAACAGCAGGAAAAGTTTGAGCCAAAGTCATGCGCGTAGGGGGAGTCCAACCCGGCAGGTTGGGCCTCACCCCAACAATGTGATGGAACCACTCCCAGAAGATGATCTACGTCGCCAGTTGGATCGATCCAGGAGCCTGATGAACGAGCTGACATCCAACCAAAGGCAAGATGCACGACCTACCCAACCGGTCAACCCGAATGTAGGCGAACGTGCTGGGCAGACGAGTTTTCAAATTCCAATAACATATGCCATGCTGCCCCCTACGGGCCAAATGCTGACTCCAACACCAGGTGCACTTGGGGGAAACCCGTTGCAAGGAGCTCCACAACAAGGATTGACTCCGATGTACCAAACGTGGCCGGGGACTCCTGGATACTATGTTGTATCACCCACTCCCCAAATGATGGCGATCCCTCAAATCCCCGCCGTGGGACAACAGGTGCCCCAACCTTCCCAGAGGCAACAGTCGCACCCCCAACCTCAAGATCGTAACTTGGAGGAAGTCCAATCTACGGATCGCACACGGAGGTCCGATCGAGAGGGACGTCGGTATGATCTCATCCAACGTAGGAGCGCTTTCGATCGCATCCAGAATAGTGTTAGATCTCGCTTGGGGCCCCAAAATGACAATGAACACGCGAGACAGAGGTCCCGAAGGACTGTGGAGGAAAGCAGCACTGGAAGTGCACAATATGGGGGCGCCCGTTCAGCTGATAGAAGGGCACGACCAGCCGGTCGAGTACGTGATCGGCGGACCAGTCGAGTAGACGATCAACCGGCTAGGGAAGAGAGGCGACTCGATGAAGAAGATAGTCCCCGCCGCCAAATGGCCAGGATGCAGGAAAGAGTAGATCGTTTGCAACAAGAACTTCGCGAGAAAGTCGGCGTGAGAAAAGAACCATCATGCCCGCTAATTTCCACCCCCTTTACGGACGACATCATGAATGCCCACTACCCGCAGGACCTCCAGATCCCGTTGGCCCACACTTATTCCGGGCGATACGACCCGCAAGAGCATGTCGACATGTATTATGGCAACATGTTGATGTTGGGAGTAAGCGATGCGGTCATTTGCAGAGCTTTCTTCGCCACCTTGGTCGGTAAGGCGGCCGAATGGTTCAAGGATTTAGAGCGGGGGTCGATCAGAAATTTCGGCCAGCTGGCCGATAAGTTCGTAAAGCGCTTCGCTGCAAGTAAATCGAGAAAGAAATCTTACACTTGCCTGAACAAGGTGAATCAAGCTGTGGGAGAACCGTTGTCTACTTTCTTATTCAGATGGGAACGTGAGGTTGATGAGGTTGAACCAATGGAGGACCGGGTAGCAATCCAAGCTTTCCTTGCATCACTTTGTTCTGGGGCGCTCTACTACGACCTCATAGTTAATCCCCCCCGAACCTATGAGGAGGCCATCACTAGAGCTAAACATCATGCAGACGCCACCGAAGCCAACATGGCAAAGAGACGTGATGAGCAACCGGCCAATCGGGACAGAGGCCATGATCAAAGGAAGAATAGACCACCGTTCAAACACGTCAAACAACACAACCGACCAGATGACGTACCACGTTTCACTCCATTGAACAGACCCTTGGTGGAAGTTTTGCAGTTTGCCGAGCAATGCAATCTGGTCCACCCGCCGGAGCCGGTACCTGAGGGGGAGGACAAGAGCAAGTATTGTGCTTTCCACAGAGTCAAGGGACACAATACTTCGGAGTGCATGGCCTTGCGCGTGCTCATCGAACAACTCATTCAGAATGGAGAGTTGGGGCAATTTGTGATGAAGGGAGATAGAAACAAAGGAAAAACGGAGAGGAATGTGTGGAAAAGGAATCCCGAAAAGAACAACAAGGCATTCGTCCCACCTGGGACAGCTGACGAGAAGGCTGTCGGAAAGAAACCAGTGATCCACGTCATCTACGGGGGCCCTGAAGGAGGTGACTCTTCGCGCCAAAGGAAGCAATGGGCGAGGAACTTATACGTTGGGACGATCCACTCGGAACCCCGAGAGAAGAAAAAGCGTACAGAGCCAATATCTTTCACTGACGATGATCTACCACTCCATGGGGAAACCCAAAATGACCCGCTCGTCGTCACACTAGATGTCAGCGGAACGGATGTCCAGCGGGTGCTGGTCGACACAGGGAGCTCTGTGAACATTTTATATTTTGACGTCTTTACACAATTGGGTTTGTCCACCGATCGGTTAACCCCCATTCGGACCCCGCTGTCTGGTTTCACTGGCGACTCCATAGAAGCAGAGGGAGTCATCCGCTTGGACGTGGAGTTGGGCAGCCAACCGAACGTATTGAAGACTACCATGGACTTTGTGGTAGTAAAATTGAAATGTGTTCACAACGCTATACTTGGACGACCAGGCATCACTCGCGCAGCTGCTGTTATATCCATGAGCCACTTGTGCATGAAGTTCCATACACCTAATGGGATTGGAGTGGTCCGAGGAGACCAACGTGCTGCTCGGCAATGCTACGTGCGAGCGGTCAAGCAGTCGGACCGGGANAAAAAAAAAAAAGAGGATGTAGAGAGCCAGAACGATTGACAATCAGAGGAGAAATACGTACGTAGGATAAGTGTTGGGCCATCTTTGCGGCGACCTCTTCATTGGTATCACTGACGACACTCGCAGGTGGGGGGCCTAGCTCGGACAGTAGGTTGAACATTTTTGGTAGATCAGCCGTCCCACGAACAAGTGCACGTACGTGAGGGGGTCCCTCTTCCGCAAGTCGAGGCATCTCACGATTGGTTGCGAGTGTACTACCAGGAACCTTAGTTTCAACCTCAACCTCACCTAGAGGACGCTTGCCCAATGACGTAGAAGGAACTGGAGCGATAGAAGAACTAGACGGAGGGGGTCCAATGGGTAACTGGTCGGTCTCGTGGTGGTCAGATGGTGCGGACTTCCTTTTCAGAGTGATCTTCGATGATTGAGACTGATCAATACCGAATGACGACTTCCCCCCAGCACCTACAAATTCCTCAAGGTCAGGGTCAAGGTCCATTGCTAGATGACCTGCAAGATAAGTAACAAAACAAGTGAGGAATCAAAGGCAATAACAAAGCAGATTGCATAATGTCACACGTCCAACTCACCATCTGGGACAACCTGACGTTGAACCCCATACATCGGAGGGGGTAGATGAGCTGCAGCCAATGCCTCTGGAGAGTGATAATTATCCCAAGAATAGCACTCCGATGAAATCTTCTCGACTGCATCCTTGATCTCTAAAGTCTCAGGTGGTAGCACGCACTTGCGCATTCGACGAGACCACTCATTTTTGAAAGGCACCCCGTCTTTCAAAAACACTCGAAGAAACTTCCCCCTCCACTTACGGTTGTTATCAGGCAGACCAGAAACTTTTCCAAACAACCCGCGACATTGAATGATCACGAAGCTGGGGTGACAATTCTTCCCCATAGTCTTTACAAGATGGAGGAAGTTGAACAAATCGATCGTGCAAGGAACTTGATGACGTGCACAAATTTGAGGGAAGCACGCAAGTATACGATGACCATTTGGCGCCACTTGGCTTGGAACTATGCCATAATAATTCACAAAATCAACAAGGAAAGGATCAAGGGGGATACGCATACCAGCTTTCAGCGAATCCAGATGGACACCTATCCATTTCTTGTAATGACAAGAAACGATGTTAGTCAGGCGTCGGTCAACCTCGTAACGGATCCCTTCTCCAATCAAATCTGCAAGTTGCTCCTCCTCCTTGGGAGATATTTCAACCGGAGTGGCAAAAGCTCCTTTGGGATCCAACTCGACGTAATCACCACTTGGCGTGATACTTTTGCTCGTCGAGGTTTCTTTCACCTTGCTCGAAGTGGAGTCGTCCGTTTGGATTTTCCTTTTCTTCAAAAGAATTTGTGAAGGGACAGATTGTGTGGGGGCGACAGGACGAGCCCTCACTTGTTGAGCATCGTCAGAACGATTCGGTGACCCACCCTCGGACACACAAAATTCATCCTCAATCAAATCATCATAATCATGGGCAAAAACGTTTTGGCTATCATCTTGCGACATGCTACACAAGTAAGGATGCGAGCAAATCAACAACAACGGTAAACCGTCAATATCAACAAGTAGTATGTTTTTTATCTTTGGGAACCAAGTTTAAAAAAAAAAAAAAAAAAAAAAAAAAAAAAAAAAAAAAA
>NC_044922.1:24852967-24864384 GCF_003576645.1 Ipomoea triloba
GGGGGGGGAGAACTCATCAGTACTAGACTAATACACTTGCGATTTGATCATCATCTTTCTCTTGCTTACTTTTTATGACTGTTCGTCACTCGTAGAGCGATATAGCTTCGAACCGTTCAGTCGTCGACCGGTGACCCACCGAGCGACATCCTTCACCACCCGTAGCACACGTATTCGTAGCGTAATCGTAGACCCCGTTTACATTAACGCTATCACTATCATTGTATTTTCCCGCCTAGACAAAGTGACGTTGTTTGGATGGAGGTAAAAGCCCAAAACAATTTGCATTCACATGTCTGATTGCATTCATTGTATAAAATATATTTAAATGTACATTTTTAGTGCTGAATATAATATTATTCTTAGGGAAGAGGAAAAGCTTCCTTGGGCAGCCAACTTTTCCTTGGGCACCTCAAAGTCATTTCCAATCTGATATAATATCACAAAGTTAGACTGTTAGAAATTCAATGTGCTAAAAAATAATAATTACATATTTTTGAATCTAAATTTTGGAGGGAAATAGCCTATAAATACATGTCCAGGAATGAAAGGCTCCCGAGATTTACATTGAAGCCGACGGAACATCATTAGGAAACCAGAGATATTAAATCATTATTTTCCTTTATATCATTTTATAGCTATATTTCATGATTAATTAAATTAATTGTAAACATTTTATAGTATGTTTAAGGATTTCAATAGCATACCAAGCTATACCCTGCCATAGAAACCTGAAATCATCAAGAGCATATTATGATTACAAAAGCAATAAATTTCAAACTCAAGTAGGTAGGTGTATTCTTACATTCTAAATGTGCTCATATAAACTGTAGTAGTTCTACTTATTTAATCTGAAGCATTAAATATTTAAGTAATACTCTTTGTCCTTTTTGGAGTATTGTTCTCAACACAGACCAGTAATAGTTGTCCTTTTTCTTTGTTGTTTTCTAATCTGTGATCTTTGATTTCTAAAACCTGCAATTTTTTTTTTTTTAAACTATGTCTTTGAAACTTCATAAATCATAAATAAAATCTAGAGTCGGTGTAACACTTTCAAAATTTGTACATCCATACAAAATTAAGGTATAATTCGAATATAAAAAGTTATAGCAAATAGAATATAAATAAAATTGCAATAGCATATACGTGAGTTTGTTGATCTGAAGAAAAATACAATTTCATTTATATATTGAACCTCTGTATAAATAAAGTATACAAATTGTAAATCAAATTTTAATCTATATATCTATATAAACTACATGGAAGATTTTAAAACGATGATAAGAAAAATTAACTTATTTCTCGAAGAATCTTCGACCGTGGATATTGGCTGAAATAAAGAAGCAAGAGAGAAGAAGAATACTTACAACGCTTTTGCCGCCACTGTCTGGCCATCCACTACCGTTCGTCGCTCTCTCTCTGCCAGAGAAAATGGCCCATGAAAATTTGAAATAGAAGATGAATGAAGGAGAAGAAAATATTGGCACCTTCTTCCTTAGTTTACGTCAACTTTCGGCGCCACTTATATATATATAGATCTATATATATATTAGAAAGTGGAAGGAAAACTTTCGCTGGAATATTTTGGGACGAAGCAAATCGTAGTGGAGGTACAGGAAGTGAGAATAAGACAAAAGTTAGTGGAAGGATCCATGGGACAATGTTGGAACAAGGATGCATGTGACAATGTTGGAAAATGGAAACAGTAGTTGTAAAAATTTTTTAAGTATTTTATGGTAAAATTTTGTGTTTTACATTTTTCAAGAAACTATAGATTATCAATACTGTGTATAAATACAGTGATTGTTTCTAAAATGTATCTGTAATTATGGAATGTGAAGTTTATATTCTCTACTCCGTATGTATTTGATAATAAAAATGCATTTAGATTTCAAATTTTTCTAAATTTAAATTCTTTTATTTGTTTAATCATTAAAATTACATCCTTGCAGTTTCCTAAAAAATCTGAAACTAAAAAAACAAATTTTATAGTTTTGAGCTAAGGGATTACTTATTTTATATATATATATATATATATATATATATATATATATATATGTATGTATATATATTATACCCACTGGCCACCACTATTTATTTTTTGTCCCTACAAATCTGTTTAATTAGCTAGCAAATAAATTTGGGCAAATTATGCTATAGAAATGGGCCACCATGTCTAAAACGAGGATCGAGAATATTTTAGGAATATAGAGTTAAAAATTGTGAATATAGTGTTTAAATGTTTTGAATATAAAATTATAAAATTATGAATAAGAGTTCAAAAATTGTGTTATAATAGTGAATATAGAGTTTTGTACTTATGATTATAATTATAAAATTGTGTTTAAATTTTCTTCATTTTTTTTATTATTATTATGTTATATTGTTTAATTATATTATTATATTATCTATTATCTATGGCCGTGCATCGCACGGGTGCAAATACTAGTAATAGAAATAGGAACTACAAAATGGTCATCACAAGTTATTGAAAAATAACTTTTTAACCCATAAAATAATCATTACAAATTACAGAAATAAACTCTCAAATATTATAATTATTTATAAATTCACCTTTAATTTTATTATTTAAATATATAATATAAAAAATTATTCCGTGCATCGCACGGGTAATTTACTAGTTAATATATTAAATTACTAGTCCTTTTAGAACAAGCAAGTAAAAGCTTATCCAAGTAAGGAAAGTAGTCTTAACAATTTGACACCCAAGGTGTATTATAAGAACAAATTATGCGGAAATATAAGAACTTTCTAACCATTAAGACACTAATTTTGGGATGGAAGGATGAAATATGAAGAGAAATTACCAATCTAGAGCAGTTATGACGACACCAGCCTAGAGAGGCAAGAAACCATTACTGAGAATCTTGATGGCAATGGTACGGCCAATTACCTCTTGAATATGGGCCCCAATCAGAGCTAGCTCAGCCATAACCCACAGCAACATCCTAGCCCACATGAAAGATAACACTGTAAGAAAGAAAGAAAGCACGATGCAATATAAATGAAAGAAAGCACTGTAAGCAGTAAACTAACAAGTTCGACAGTTAATTATACATGCAGAGTGATTAAGAAACGAGCCTGGCTTATTAGTTGGTCTGCCAAACAAATTCAGCAAGTGTAACCATGTAGAGAGGGGCACAAATGCAATGAATCAGAGTTTTCACAAGGAACAAACGGCTCAAGCGATACATAATGTTAAGGAGCAGAATAGAATGACAAGAATCTGCAGCATAAATTGGTTTGACAAATAAGGTGCATGAAGTAAATAGAAAGTGTTGTTAAACTCTTAAAGAGGTTGTGGAACCTTACAATAACAAGTCCTTGTTTGGCTCCTTCATAAGTAATTGTTGTTGATTTTCCATTTGAGTAATATGAAATTATGAGAGTACAAAGCTGATTTTTCAAATAATTGGCTGCTTCAACTTTATACCCCATATTGTACAAAGCACTGCAACATCAAATTACTTCCTTTAGTTTTAAAGAAAATTACTTCCTTTATAAACGCAACATGCATTTGGAACCCAGTTTTCTCATCATCGATTTAATGATAATTACATTATTTATTTATCGAAACTTTGTTGTACTTGAAGATATGATGAGTCGTTGATGGATGGATGTAACTATACCTCGAGAATACTACCAAACCCTCGTAGTAATTGGCTTTCGAGTTTGGATCCTGGCTCCTTCATCTTAGCTATTCTTTGAAGGTGTGTTATACCCTCATCGAATTTCCCCTGAATAAAGGAAATTATGTTGTAAAACCAGGTTTATACCTTGCTGGAAATTCAAACACTCGCTTTTCATATACAAGAGATTTTATGTAGGAGCAAACAAGAATGGGATGTTGTCGGGTCGATAAAACCTATTTATAATTATGCCATAACACTAGATTTGGAGGTTTAAACAATATTATAGGGAAAGAGGTCAAATAGGCCCCATGAACTTTACACGAAAACTCAATGTATGGTAGTCACCATTTAGCGTCTCTAATATGAACCAGTTCATATTTTTAACTCAATGATGAAGTCAGAGTCAAATACTGAGATTGTCATTACCTGCCGCATATAAGCTACAGCTGCCCATTCAGATGATAGGATCAAAAGATCAATAAATGGAACCTGCTTGAGTTCCTGGCGGGACAGGTTAGACAGGGCGAAAATTTTCGTAGCATCTTCTCCGGTGATGCGTCCATCTCCATCTGAATCAAAATTTCAGTACTTATAAGTACGAGATGCATAAATGCATAAACTGATTGCCTGAGATTTAAAAAAAAAAAATGAATAGAAAATAATATTCGAAACCACAAGTTGTGAGGTTGAAGAACCTGAATCAGCAAAGGAGAACCATCCCTGATAGATCTTCTAATGGGAGCTGCATCGATCTCCATGAGAGATAGAGGAGATTGACGAAGGAGAGACAAGGAGGGCGTCGGGCTGAGATCTAATCTGTGTTTTCATTTTCGGCGGTGGCGTCGATGGCATCTTCGGCGAAGGAAAGGAGGCGTCGGATGGCAGCTTCAGAGGAGGCTAAACGTTGGCGACGGAAATGGAGAGGAAATGGCGGCGGAAATGTATTATCGCAATGGAAGAGAGGTCCAGAGAGGAGAAAGAGAGAAGAGAGACCTTAGAGAGAGAGGAGAAATGGAAGAGAGGCTGTTTGCAATGGAGGAGAAGGTAGGTGTGGGTTTGCGTCGGCCTTGAGTTTCTGCGGCACCCTTGTGGGGAAGGTGCCGCGGAAAGTTAAATAATTCTTTATCATTTATTTTTTCGCAACACATTCCTTCTTGGGTGCCGCTGGAAGTTTTTTAATTTTTTTTTTTTTTTTTAACAAAAATACTTTACACTACATCTCTTAAATAAAGGTGTAGGGGATTCTTATTTGGTTCAATTATTCACTACACCTTTATTAAGAGGTGTAGTGTAAAGTCATATTTATATGTTCAATTTTGTAGTAGTGATCGGCACAACGACAATCACAGTGAACTAGTGAAGGACAGCAAGCACCCAAGGCACAGGTACCGCCTATGGACCCCAGGCGATAGCCTGGGCCATTCAGCAAGCAACGACAACTTTAACCCAATTGGTGGCGGAGATTTAAGGTCAAGTACCCCAGGCATCCGTGCAGAAGGATGAAATAGGGAAAAAGATGACCCAGCGTCTATGTCGTGGTGCAACTCATCAGCCGACCGTTTCTATGCCCACCGTAGGACGGTGGGGCGAGAGGGTTGCCATCCGACAGAGGTTGTGGTTACAGCCAGAGGCCAAGGGGTCACCCACTAAGGGCCCACACCAAGATGAGTGATCGCAGCAATTAGAAGAGGTGGGCGAATTCGGAGGGCCGATTCTGCGTCGGTCCACTGTGCACAAGCGAACCCCTAGTGTGCAGGAGGAAGTGGTAGAGCAACTACAAAAGAAAATAGAGGAGTTAGAGAAGAAAATGGAGGCGAGATAACAGTCGTTGGAGCCTGAGGTGAGGATGGCCGCTCCATTAATCACGAGAATATATAATGGACACACCCCTTCCAAAGGAGTTCAGACTTCCGACTATCAAAGCCTGTGCGGGGACCTCGGACCCGCGTGCGCACATAACGAGTTATAAGGCGACTATGGTGATGGTTGGAGCATATGACGCAATAATAAGCAATTAAGAACATGGTCTTAATCTAGGGTTCACCATAAATCCACGCCATGTACAACAACGTTTAGACTCTCTAATCATGTAGGAAAACACAAAAGAAAATAAAGAAATGATAAAATAAACCAAAGACATAGGAAAACCCATATAATCTGTGAAGAAATATTGATTCCAAACTTCCCCAAGATGTAAAACTTTCTTCTCAGGTGTGGTTGAAGCCCCCAAGAGTGTCTTGGAATGTTTCTTGAAGTCTCGGATCGAAAAATCATCAAAATATCTCAAAATGGGGTTTAAATACCCACTCTCGCATTTGGCATGGACCACAACACAGCTACGACTTATCAGTGTCACAACCGTGTCAAATTTTGCAATGAAAAAGACACCAAGGCGACATGGGCATGCCATTGCCATATCACATGGTGCATCAGACTTGGGGTTCAATTTTGGACTTGTTTCGTTTCGAATTTGAAAGTTGTAGGAAACTCTAATAGCTTTTCATATATATATATCCGATTTAATCACCTTAATTAGACATTGCATGATGGAGATATAATCAAAACACTATCAACATGTTGCAGGACGGATTCATCAGGAGACGTCTAAATCTTTTGATTTCTGGCATCAATGTGTCTGGAATCTCTCAAAGTGTCCAATGCCAAAATTTAATAGAGGAATTCTTTATATTTCTGTTGACACTTGAATCACCCTAAAATCACACTTCGGGATTAATTATTTCTAAAATTTAAATCCTGATTATTTATTTTTTTATTTTTAATAATTATCAGATTTATTCACAACCAACAAGAGATAGTGCAAGCGATTGAGTGGCAGATTTTGCATGCAAGCTTCAAGTGACTAGAGCCATAGAAGCTAAGAGTTCGTTGGGTGATATTAAAAGGTTTCTAGTGGGTATGAATAATTATTGCATGGACCATGGTCTACACAGCAGTGTGGACCAAAAATAAAAAGTACATTAGTTTTGTACCGAAGGTACATTATTTTTATACTGTAAGTACATTATTTTAGGGTATATTATTTTTGTACTGAATGTACATTATTTGAGAACAAACTATGGTGGCTGATCTGTTGGCTAACATTGTAATCCAAGAGAGCAGGCAATGGAACAACTATGCGGACCCTCCTTTTGAGATAAGAAGAGCAATTCACAAAGATAGTATTGGTGTCAATGTGTCATGAATTTGAGAATCATCCTTTTGAGAAGAAACTGAGTTGCCTTTTGGGTATACCACTCCTACATATCCATAAAAATAAAATGAGATAACACTTATAGAGAACATATAACAGGCGTTTGGTTGGAGAGAATTGAATTTAAATTACATTCCACATAATTTCACCTAATTCCGAAGGCAACTAAATTCCTTCGTTTGGTTGGCGCGGAATTGCAATTCTCTCATTTTCATGGAATTAGAATCACATGTCCCCATTGGAATTTTAATTCCATGGATTTTAGGAATAAAAAAAGATACTCCTGAGACAAAATTACCCCTTTCTTTTTTAACCTAAAATTGATGTCTGACCTTATCTTTTAGCTAATACCGTGTATTATCTTCCACAACTACCAACAAGAAAGTCGTTCCTGAGCAAGCAATAATCATTCTAGGTCAACCTTAATCAAGTATGTTTTCTCAAAACTCTCAAATATTTTTTACAATATGTCTAATTCAAGAGATACGGTATATAAGTGGTATTTGAATTTAATATGTTATATTTTTTTGTGTACTTGTCATATAATAATAATAATATTAATAATAATAATATTAATAATAATAATAACAATGGGCATTTTGGACTTTATACTACTTCTTCCTTTCGATGTATACCAACCATAGGAACTGAAATTCTTATTAATTTTATTCCCTCCAACCAAACACTGGAATTTAAACTCTCACTTTATTCCCACGTTATTCTTTTCCCATGGAATTGCAATTCCTTTCCCACCTAATTCCATCCCTCCAACCAAACGCCCTGTAATACTTTTTAACAGAAAAATGTAACACTTTGCAGTAAACATGTACAGAGTAACACTTCTAGAAAAATATTAATTTTCAATTAAAGAGTGTATTTTTAGCAAACATGTAATACTTTTCAAGAAAAAAGTACTCCCCCATCTTATTTTATATGCCTTACTTTCCTTTTCAGTTTGTCCCAAAATGTTGTCCTATTTTCAAAATTGAACATCACCATCATTCTACTTTTTTCAATTTACCCTTATGAGTTTTACTTTCATTATTGTTTTTATTTCCAAAAAGTGAGAACAATGAGGGCATAATTGAAAAACACATAGCATTCACTTTAGTTTCTTAAAATGCAAGCAAAAAGTAAATGTGACAACCAATTCGGGACGGAAGGAGTAATACTTTTCAATGAAAATATAATACTTCCGAATGAACAAGAAGTACAACTTTTCAATAAAAAAGTTATCATTTTCAGCGACATATAATACTCCATTCGTCCCATTTTATGTGTCTATTTCGGTTAACGATGTTTAACTAAAGTTATTTATACTTAGCTTTTTTCAAATTTCAAAATTAATTATTTTAATTATAATATATCAATATAAATTATAATTACAGAAATTATATTATAGAATTTGCATACATACATATTAATAAATATTATTTGTATATACATTGTATTACATAATCATATAAGAAAATGCGTCTAATCAGATTTTAAAATCACATATACAAAATTTAAAATTTTCATTTTTTAATTTCTAAGTATAATTTTCTTAGTTATTATTCCTATTGTTAGAATCATAATATATATGAAATACAATTAGAATAATTCAATTTAATTATGTAAATTTTTCTCTATAAATTTATCTAAATATGTACATGATTACAGATTATATTAATTATACAAAATTTTAATTTTAATTTTGTATGCTATGATAATAGATACTTGNAGACGGGAAAATTCTTGGGGTTCATGATGACGGGGCGGGGGATCGAGCCAAACCCCGAGAAGGTCAGAGCGATAATGGAGATGCAACCCCCCCGATCAGTCAAGGATGTTCAGCGACTGACCGGTCGACTAGCAGCGCTTAGCCGTTTCCTATCCAAGTCAGCCGAAAAGTCTCTGCCGTTCTTTCAGATTTTGAAAAAATCGAATGGCTTTGAATGGACGCCGGCGTGTCAATCGGCTTTTGAAGATTTGAAGGTGTACTTGAGCTCTGCACCAGTCCTATCGAAGCCAGAGAAAGATGAGGTCTTGTTCGTTTATTTGGCTGTGTCCGACCGAGCGGTCAGCTCCGTGCTCGTCCGTGAAGAAAACAAGGGAATCCAGAAGCCGATCTACTACGTGAGCAAAGCTCTTCAAGGACCGGAGCTGAGGTACACGAAATTTGAGAAGACAGCGTTGGCGCTCTGGGCAACAGCCAAAAGACTTGCAGCCTACTTCCAGGCTCACCCGATAGTAGTGCTAACCGATCAACCGTTAGGAACGATCCTCAGGAATCCAACATCATCAGGGCGATTAATCAAATGGGCCATGATGCTCACCCAGTTCGCGATTGAGTATAAGCCCCGTCCTGCCATCAAGGGTCAAGCATTGGTTGATTTCATCGTCGAGTGCACCGCACGCGACCCGGAACCCGACCGACCGACTGCGCTGGAAGAACCGTGGTGGGAAGTTTCTACTGATGGGTCGTCAAGCAAGAAGGGATGTGGGGGTGGAATTGTGCTCACCTCCCCTGAGGGCTTCAAGATTTATCAAGCCTTGATTTTCAAATTCCAACCTACCAATAACGAAGCAGAATACGAGGCGCTCATCGGCGGGTTGCGACTGGCTAAGCAGATGAAGGCTGAACGGTTAAGGGCACGATCAGACTCCCGGTTAATAATCGGACAGCTATCCAGCACGATCGATGCAAAGGAGGACCGGATGATACAGTACAAGGATATTGCGCTCGAACTACTACAACAATTCAAAAAATACGAGCTGATCCAAATACCAAGGATGGAGAACACGGACGCTGACATGCTCTCCAAGTTGACTCAAGAAGCTCCTGAATACGTGTCCAAAATCGCACGCATTGAAGAAGTCGGAGCGCCAAGCATTGATGTCATAGAGGTCCACCCGGTCGAGATAGGCGAGCCAGACTGGATGTACGACTTGAAGAATTACATCGCCAACGGCACTCTACCTGACGACTCCTCCCGGGCAAAGAAAGTTAAGTTGAGGGCACCGCGCTTCCAATTGGTCGATGATAGACTCTACAAAAGATCATATGGTGGACCGCTTCTTCGGTGCTTAACCAACGACGAGGCGAAAATTGTGATGGAGGAAGTTCATGAGGGGATCTGTTCTGCCCATCAAGGACCGAGAACACTCGCGCAAAAGATCGTTCTAATGGGTTACTACTGGCCTTCGATCAACTTGGATTGCGAGCAGTATGTTCGACGATGCGCCACTTGCCAAGAATTTCACAAGTTACCAGGTCGACCAGCCACCTACTATCAACCCGTCAGCGAGGTAATACCATTTGCGAGGTGGGGAGTGGACCTGATCGGAGCATTCCCAATGGCAGCTGGACGCAAAAAGTATGTGATTGTGGCGATTGATTACTTCACTAAGTGGGTGGAAGCAAAGGCTTTGGCAACTATCACTTCTCAACAGTGTCAAAAGTTCCTTTGGAAAAATGTGATTACTCGTTTCGGGGTACCCGTTCAATTGATCACAGACAACGGGACACAATTTGATAGCCGGCCATTTAAGAACTTCATGGCTCATTTGGGCATAAGGCATACCCGGGTGGCCGTAGCTTACCCGCAAGCGAATGGTCAAGTGGAGAACACCAACCGGACGATCTTGGATGGATTGAAAAAGAAATTGCAAACTGCGGGTCGAGGCTGGGTTGAAGAGCTTTCGTATGTTCTTTGGACGTACCGGACCACCCCGCGTCGGGCAACGAATGAGACACCTTTCTCCCTGACGTATGGATTCGAGGCAAGAGTCCCAATCGAAGCATGGCTCCCTACCACTCGGGAGAAAAATTACGATCCGGAAGAGAATGATGAGATGCAAGGTACGGAACTCAATTTCATAGACGAAAAAAGGGACATGGCAGCTCGGAGGTTAATAGAATATCAGAAGAGTGCCAAAGTAGCGCATGACGGTCGAGTGAACCCACGATATTTCCAAGTAGGAGATCTGGTCCTACGACGGAGGGAAGCCAGCAGACCGACCGATCGCGGAAAATTTGCCAAGAAATGGGAAGGGCCCTACAAGGTTTCCGCAATGGTTCAGCCAGGTACCTATAAGTTAGAAACTCTTTCCGGTCGATTAGTCGACCGAGTGTGGAACTCTGAGCACCTTATTAAATTTCATAAGTAGGTTGGTTGCTCGAATGTAACTTGCATCTAGAATAATTAAGTTGAAGTGTTTTTGGGAATTTTTCATTGAAGAGTAATGGTGCAAAAAAAAAAAAAAAAAAAAAAAAAAAAAAAAAAAAAAAAAAACTCTCCGGCATGCTCGTTTGGGGTTTGCGTTCGACCTGCACGAGTCTTCGTTTGGGGTTGCATTCAACCTGCACGAGTCTTCGTTTGGGGTTTTGTTCGACCTGCACGAGTCTTCGTTTGGGGTTACGTTCAACCTGCACGAGTTTTCGTTTGGGGTTGCGTTCAACCTGCACGAGTCTTCGTTTGGGGTTGCGTTCGACCTGCACGAACCTTCGTTTGAGGTTTTGTTCGACCTGCACGAATCTTCGTTTGGGGTTGTGTTCAACCTGCACGAAT
>NC_044922.1:24869119-24896200 GCF_003576645.1 Ipomoea triloba
TCCGTCGACAACCACTCGGTCGGTCCGCATCCACCACTCTACACTCCGTCGACAACCACTCGGTCGGTCCGCATCAACCACTCTACACTCCGTCAACAACCACTCGGTCGGCCTATTATCATCCTACGGGCGACTTATTGCCACCCTACGGGCAGCCTACTAAGGAGCTAGGAGATTCCGAATTATAGGAATCATTTGAGCTCCCCGAAGATTCTAATCGTTTGCAATGCTCGAGGCGACAAGTGATGGCATTTTGTGAGTAATTGCTCTGCCACCTCGAGCACGTCACGGAGATCCTGCAGAGCGACTGTTCAAGGTGACCAATGCCGACATGACACGTCAGACCATCCGCATGTCATCCGTTGAGTACTCACGTGACCTGCTTAGTATAAATAGGGGGATCACACCCCTCATTTGTGTGGGGGGGGAGAACTCATCAGTACTAGACTAATACACTTGCGATTTGATCATCATCTTTCTCTTGCTTACTTTTTATGACTGTTCGTCACTCGTAGAGCGATATAGCTTCGAACCGTTCAGTCGTCGACCGGTGACCCACCGAGCGACATCCTTCACCACCCGTAGCACACGTATTCGTAGCGTAATCGTAGACCCCGTTTACATTAACGCTATCACTATCATTGTATTTTCCCGCCTAGACAAAGTGACGTTGTTTGGATGGAGGTAAAAGCCCAAAACAATTTGCATTCACATGTCTGATTGCATTCATTGTATAAAATATATTTAAATGTACATTTTTAGTGCTGAATATAATATTATTCTTAGGGAAGAGGAAAAGCTTCCTTGGGCAGCCAACTTTTCCTTGGGCACCTCAAAGTCATTTCCAATCTGATATAATATCACAAAGTTAGACTGTTAGAAATTCAATGTGCTAAAAAATAATAATTACATATTTTTGAATCTAAATTTTGGAGGGAAATAGCCTATAAATACATGTCCAGGAATGAAAGGCTCCCGAGATTTACATTGAAGCCGACGGAACATCATTAGGAAACCAGAGATATTAAATCATTATTTTCCTTTATATCATTTTATAGCTATATTTCATGATTAATTAAATTAATTGTAAACATTTTATAGTATGTTTAAGGATTTCAATAGCATACCAAGCTATACCCTGCCATAGAAACCTGAAATCATCAAGAGCATATTATGATTACAAAAGCAATAAATTTCAAACTCAAGTAGGTAGGTGTATTCTTACATTCTAAATGTGCTCATATAAACTGTAGTAGTTCTACTTATTTAATCTGAAGCATTAAATATTTAAGTAATACTCTTTGTCCTTTTTGGAGTATTGTTCTCAACACAGACCAGTAATAGTTGTCCTTTTTCTTTGTTGTTTTCTAATCTGTGATCTTTGATTTCTAAAACCTGCAATTTTTTTTTTTTTAAACTATGTCTTTGAAACTTCATAAATCATAAATAAAATCTAGAGTCGGTGTAACACTTTCAAAATTTGTACATCCATACAAAATTAAGGTATAATTCGAATATAAAAAGTTATAGCAAATAGAATATAAATAAAATTGCAATAGCATATACGTGAGTTTGTTGATCTGAAGAAAAATACAATTTCATTTATATATTGAACCTCTGTATAAATAAAGTATACAAATTGTAAATCAAATTTTAATCTATATATCTATATAAACTACATGGAAGATTTTAAAACGATGATAAGAAAAATTAACTTATTTCTCGAAGAATCTTCGACCGTGGATATTGGCTGAAATAAAGAAGCAAGAGAGAAGAAGAATACTTACAACGCTTTTGCCGCCACTGTCTGGCCATCCACTACCGTTCGTCGCTCTCTCTCTGCCAGAGAAAATGGCCCATGAAAATTTGAAATAGAAGATGAATGAAGGAGAAGAAAATATTGGCACCTTCTTCCTTAGTTTACGTCAACTTTCGGCGCCACTTATATATATATAGATCTATATATATATTAGAAAGTGGAAGGAAAACTTTCGCTGGAATATTTTGGGACGAAGCAAATCGTAGTGGAGGTACAGGAAGTGAGAATAAGACAAAAGTTAGTGGAAGGATCCATGGGACAATGTTGGAACAAGGATGCATGTGACAATGTTGGAAAATGGAAACAGTAGTTGTAAAAATTTTTTAAGTATTTTATGGTAAAATTTTGTGTTTTACATTTTTCAAGAAACTATAGATTATCAATACTGTGTATAAATACAGTGATTGTTTCTAAAATGTATCTGTAATTATGGAATGTGAAGTTTATATTCTCTACTCCGTATGTATTTGATAATAAAAATGCATTTAGATTTCAAATTTTTCTAAATTTAAATTCTTTTATTTGTTTAATCATTAAAATTACATCCTTGCAGTTTCCTAAAAAATCTGAAACTAAAAAAACAAATTTTATAGTTTTGAGCTAAGGGATTACTTATTTTATATATATATATATATATATATATATATATATATATATATGTATGTATATATATTATACCCACTGGCCACCACTATTTATTTTTTGTCCCTACAAATCTGTTTAATTAGCTAGCAAATAAATTTGGGCAAATTATGCTATAGAAATGGGCCACCATGTCTAAAACGAGGATCGAGAATATTTTAGGAATATAGAGTTAAAAATTGTGAATATAGTGTTTAAATGTTTTGAATATAAAATTATAAAATTATGAATAAGAGTTCAAAAATTGTGTTATAATAGTGAATATAGAGTTTTGTACTTATGATTATAATTATAAAATTGTGTTTAAATTTTCTTCATTTTTTTTATTATTATTATGTTATATTGTTTAATTATATTATTATATTATCTATTATCTATGGCCGTGCATCGCACGGGTGCAAATACTAGTAATAGAAATAGGAACTACAAAATGGTCATCACAAGTTATTGAAAAATAACTTTTTAACCCATAAAATAATCATTACAAATTACAGAAATAAACTCTCAAATATTATAATTATTTATAAATTCACCTTTAATTTTATTATTTAAATATATAATATAAAAAATTATTCCGTGCATCGCACGGGTAATTTACTAGTTAATATATTAAATTACTAGTCCTTTTAGAACAAGCAAGTAAAAGCTTATCCAAGTAAGGAAAGTAGTCTTAACAATTTGACACCCAAGGTGTATTATAAGAACAAATTATGCGGAAATATAAGAACTTTCTAACCATTAAGACACTAATTTTGGGATGGAAGGATGAAATATGAAGAGAAATTACCAATCTAGAGCAGTTATGACGACACCAGCCTAGAGAGGCAAGAAACCATTACTGAGAATCTTGATGGCAATGGTACGGCCAATTACCTCTTGAATATGGGCCCCAATCAGAGCTAGCTCAGCCATAACCCACAGCAACATCCTAGCCCACATGAAAGATAACACTGTAAGAAAGAAAGAAAGCACGATGCAATATAAATGAAAGAAAGCACTGTAAGCAGTAAACTAACAAGTTCGACAGTTAATTATACATGCAGAGTGATTAAGAAACGAGCCTGGCTTATTAGTTGGTCTGCCAAACAAATTCAGCAAGTGTAACCATGTAGAGAGGGGCACAAATGCAATGAATCAGAGTTTTCACAAGGAACAAACGGCTCAAGCGATACATAATGTTAAGGAGCAGAATAGAATGACAAGAATCTGCAGCATAAATTGGTTTGACAAATAAGGTGCATGAAGTAAATAGAAAGTGTTGTTAAACTCTTAAAGAGGTTGTGGAACCTTACAATAACAAGTCCTTGTTTGGCTCCTTCATAAGTAATTGTTGTTGATTTTCCATTTGAGTAATATGAAATTATGAGAGTACAAAGCTGATTTTTCAAATAATTGGCTGCTTCAACTTTATACCCCATATTGTACAAAGCACTGCAACATCAAATTACTTCCTTTAGTTTTAAAGAAAATTACTTCCTTTATAAACGCAACATGCATTTGGAACCCAGTTTTCTCATCATCGATTTAATGATAATTACATTATTTATTTATCGAAACTTTGTTGTACTTGAAGATATGATGAGTCGTTGATGGATGGATGTAACTATACCTCGAGAATACTACCAAACCCTCGTAGTAATTGGCTTTCGAGTTTGGATCCTGGCTCCTTCATCTTAGCTATTCTTTGAAGGTGTGTTATACCCTCATCGAATTTCCCCTGAATAAAGGAAATTATGTTGTAAAACCAGGTTTATACCTTGCTGGAAATTCAAACACTCGCTTTTCATATACAAGAGATTTTATGTAGGAGCAAACAAGAATGGGATGTTGTCGGGTCGATAAAACCTATTTATAATTATGCCATAACACTAGATTTGGAGGTTTAAACAATATTATAGGGAAAGAGGTCAAATAGGCCCCATGAACTTTACACGAAAACTCAATGTATGGTAGTCACCATTTAGCGTCTCTAATATGAACCAGTTCATATTTTTAACTCAATGATGAAGTCAGAGTCAAATACTGAGATTGTCATTACCTGCCGCATATAAGCTACAGCTGCCCATTCAGATGATAGGATCAAAAGATCAATAAATGGAACCTGCTTGAGTTCCTGGCGGGACAGGTTAGACAGGGCGAAAATTTTCGTAGCATCTTCTCCGGTGATGCGTCCATCTCCATCTGAATCAAAATTTCAGTACTTATAAGTACGAGATGCATAAATGCATAAACTGATTGCCTGAGATTTAAAAAAAAAAAATGAATAGAAAATAATATTCGAAACCACAAGTTGTGAGGTTGAAGAACCTGAATCAGCAAAGGAGAACCATCCCTGATAGATCTTCTAATGGGAGCTGCATCGATCTCCATGAGAGATAGAGGAGATTGACGAAGGAGAGACAAGGAGGGCGTCGGGCTGAGATCTAATCTGTGTTTTCATTTTCGGCGGTGGCGTCGATGGCATCTTCGGCGAAGGAAAGGAGGCGTCGGATGGCAGCTTCAGAGGAGGCTAAACGTTGGCGACGGAAATGGAGAGGAAATGGCGGCGGAAATGTATTATCGCAATGGAAGAGAGGTCCAGAGAGGAGAAAGAGAGAAGAGAGACCTTAGAGAGAGAGGAGAAATGGAAGAGAGGCTGTTTGCAATGGAGGAGAAGGTAGGTGTGGGTTTGCGTCGGCCTTGAGTTTCTGCGGCACCCTTGTGGGGAAGGTGCCGCGGAAAGTTAAATAATTCTTTATCATTTATTTTTTCGCAACACATTCCTTCTTGGGTGCCGCTGGAAGTTTTTTAATTTTTTTTTTTTTTTTTAACAAAAATACTTTACACTACATCTCTTAAATAAAGGTGTAGGGGATTCTTATTTGGTTCAATTATTCACTACACCTTTATTAAGAGGTGTAGTGTAAAGTCATATTTATATGTTCAATTTTGTAGTAGTGATCGGCACAACGACAATCACAGTGAACTAGTGAAGGACAGCAAGCACCCAAGGCACAGGTACCGCCTATGGACCCCAGGCGATAGCCTGGGCCATTCAGCAAGCAACGACAACTTTAACCCAATTGGTGGCGGAGATTTAAGGTCAAGTACCCCAGGCATCCGTGCAGAAGGATGAAATAGGGAAAAAGATGACCCAGCGTCTATGTCGTGGTGCAACTCATCAGCCGACCGTTTCTATGCCCACCGTAGGACGGTGGGGCGAGAGGGTTGCCATCCGACAGAGGTTGTGGTTACAGCCAGAGGCCAAGGGGTCACCCACTAAGGGCCCACACCAAGATGAGTGATCGCAGCAATTAGAAGAGGTGGGCGAATTCGGAGGGCCGATTCTGCGTCGGTCCACTGTGCACAAGCGAACCCCTAGTGTGCAGGAGGAAGTGGTAGAGCAACTACAAAAGAAAATAGAGGAGTTAGAGAAGAAAATGGAGGCGAGATAACAGTCGTTGGAGCCTGAGGTGAGGATGGCCGCTCCATTAATCACGAGAATATATAATGGACACACCCCTTCCAAAGGAGTTCAGACTTCCGACTATCAAAGCCTGTGCGGGGACCTCGGACCCGCGTGCGCACATAACGAGTTATAAGGCGACTATGGTGATGGTTGGAGCATATGACGCAATAATAAGCAATTAAGAACATGGTCTTAATCTAGGGTTCACCATAAATCCACGCCATGTACAACAACGTTTAGACTCTCTAATCATGTAGGAAAACACAAAAGAAAATAAAGAAATGATAAAATAAACCAAAGACATAGGAAAACCCATATAATCTGTGAAGAAATATTGATTCCAAACTTCCCCAAGATGTAAAACTTTCTTCTCAGGTGTGGTTGAAGCCCCCAAGAGTGTCTTGGAATGTTTCTTGAAGTCTCGGATCGAAAAATCATCAAAATATCTCAAAATGGGGTTTAAATACCCACTCTCGCATTTGGCATGGACCACAACACAGCTACGACTTATCAGTGTCACAACCGTGTCAAATTTTGCAATGAAAAAGACACCAAGGCGACATGGGCATGCCATTGCCATATCACATGGTGCATCAGACTTGGGGTTCAATTTTGGACTTGTTTCGTTTCGAATTTGAAAGTTGTAGGAAACTCTAATAGCTTTTCATATATATATATCCGATTTAATCACCTTAATTAGACATTGCATGATGGAGATATAATCAAAACACTATCAACATGTTGCAGGACGGATTCATCAGGAGACGTCTAAATCTTTTGATTTCTGGCATCAATGTGTCTGGAATCTCTCAAAGTGTCCAATGCCAAAATTTAATAGAGGAATTCTTTATATTTCTGTTGACACTTGAATCACCCTAAAATCACACTTCGGGATTAATTATTTCTAAAATTTAAATCCTGATTATTTATTTTTTTATTTTTAATAATTATCAGATTTATTCACAACCAACAAGAGATAGTGCAAGCGATTGAGTGGCAGATTTTGCATGCAAGCTTCAAGTGACTAGAGCCATAGAAGCTAAGAGTTCGTTGGGTGATATTAAAAGGTTTCTAGTGGGTATGAATAATTATTGCATGGACCATGGTCTACACAGCAGTGTGGACCAAAAATAAAAAGTACATTAGTTTTGTACCGAAGGTACATTATTTTTATACTGTAAGTACATTATTTTAGGGTATATTATTTTTGTACTGAATGTACATTATTTGAGAACAAACTATGGTGGCTGATCTGTTGGCTAACATTGTAATCCAAGAGAGCAGGCAATGGAACAACTATGCGGACCCTCCTTTTGAGATAAGAAGAGCAATTCACAAAGATAGTATTGGTGTCAATGTGTCATGAATTTGAGAATCATCCTTTTGAGAAGAAACTGAGTTGCCTTTTGGGTATACCACTCCTACATATCCATAAAAATAAAATGAGATAACACTTATAGAGAACATATAACAGGCGTTTGGTTGGAGAGAATTGAATTTAAATTACATTCCACATAATTTCACCTAATTCCGAAGGCAACTAAATTCCTTCGTTTGGTTGGCGCGGAATTGCAATTCTCTCATTTTCATGGAATTAGAATCACATGTCCCCATTGGAATTTTAATTCCATGGATTTTAGGAATAAAAAAAGATACTCCTGAGACAAAATTACCCCTTTCTTTTTTAACCTAAAATTGATGTCTGACCTTATCTTTTAGCTAATACCGTGTATTATCTTCCACAACTACCAACAAGAAAGTCGTTCCTGAGCAAGCAATAATCATTCTAGGTCAACCTTAATCAAGTATGTTTTCTCAAAACTCTCAAATATTTTTTACAATATGTCTAATTCAAGAGATACGGTATATAAGTGGTATTTGAATTTAATATGTTATATTTTTTTGTGTACTTGTCATATAATAATAATAATATTAATAATAATAATATTAATAATAATAATAACAATGGGCATTTTGGACTTTATACTACTTCTTCCTTTCGATGTATACCAACCATAGGAACTGAAATTCTTATTAATTTTATTCCCTCCAACCAAACACTGGAATTTAAACTCTCACTTTATTCCCACGTTATTCTTTTCCCATGGAATTGCAATTCCTTTCCCACCTAATTCCATCCCTCCAACCAAACGCCCTGTAATACTTTTTAACAGAAAAATGTAACACTTTGCAGTAAACATGTACAGAGTAACACTTCTAGAAAAATATTAATTTTCAATTAAAGAGTGTATTTTTAGCAAACATGTAATACTTTTCAAGAAAAAAGTACTCCCCCATCTTATTTTATATGCCTTACTTTCCTTTTCAGTTTGTCCCAAAATGTTGTCCTATTTTCAAAATTGAACATCACCATCATTCTACTTTTTTCAATTTACCCTTATGAGTTTTACTTTCATTATTGTTTTTATTTCCAAAAAGTGAGAACAATGAGGGCATAATTGAAAAACACATAGCATTCACTTTAGTTTCTTAAAATGCAAGCAAAAAGTAAATGTGACAACCAATTCGGGACGGAAGGAGTAATACTTTTCAATGAAAATATAATACTTCCGAATGAACAAGAAGTACAACTTTTCAATAAAAAAGTTATCATTTTCAGCGACATATAATACTCCATTCGTCCCATTTTATGTGTCTATTTCGGTTAACGATGTTTAACTAAAGTTATTTATACTTAGCTTTTTTCAAATTTCAAAATTAATTATTTTAATTATAATATATCAATATAAATTATAATTACAGAAATTATATTATAGAATTTGCATACATACATATTAATAAATATTATTTGTATATACATTGTATTACATAATCATATAAGAAAATGCGTCTAATCAGATTTTAAAATCACATATACAAAATTTAAAATTTTCATTTTTTAATTTCTAAGTATAATTTTCTTAGTTATTATTCCTATTGTTAGAATCATAATATATATGAAATACAATTAGAATAATTCAATTTAATTATGTAAATTTTTCTCTATAAATTTATCTAAATATGTACATGATTACAGATTATATTAATTATACAAAATTTTAATTTTAATTTTGTATGCTATGATAATAGATACTTGACCAAATATATGAAAATTCAACTATATTATTATATTGTACATTTTAATATATTTTTATTTTTTAAATTTTTTATTTCAATTCATAATAACAAAAAAAAAATAAAAATTCGTGCATCGCACGGGTCTCGGTATGAAATATTGACAAAATTGACAAAATATTCAAAATATGATTTCATTCCTTATTATACACGGGAATTAATGAAATATTTTATTCAATTCCATTCCTATATGGATTCCTTAAACAAAATAGTTTAACCCTGCGTACTTTTAATATATATATAGATTACTATATGATGTATATTATAGTATTCAAAAAAATTATTACTATATTATGTTAATGTACGTAAGTAAATTCTTCTCATGATAATATTAAAAAAAAAAAAACATTCAACAATCAAATTACTATATGATGTATATATTATAGTATTCCAAAAAATTATTATTATATTATGGTAATGTACATAATCAAATTCCTCTCATGATAATATTCAAAAAAAAATTCCAACAATCAAATTACTATATGATGTATATATTTATTGTATTCAAAAAAATATTACTATATTATGATAATGTACGTAATTAAATTCCTCTCATGATAATATACCTTTCAATTCAATTATGGTTCAAAATATTTTAATCTTGCATATTTTTTTTATTTTATATTCGTAAAAAATCAAATTACTATATGATGTATATTATAATATTCAAAAAAAATATTACTATATTATGTTAATGTACGTAATTAAATTCCTCTCATGATAATATACCATGCAATTCAATTATGGTTCAAAATATTTTAATCTTACGTATTTTTTTTATTTTATATTCGTAAACAATCAAATTACTATATGATGTATATTATAGTATTCAAAAAAATATTACTATATTATGTTACTGTACGTAATTTCTATATATATATATATATATATATATATATATATATATAGAAGTGTTATTTTCACGCTCATCCTAAAAAAAAAATACTTCTGTTTTAAAAATTTGAAACTACAACCATTTTTACCTAATAAAATAATTACAAAAATGCTATATATGTTAATTTAATTTACAGTAGTGATTACCTAAAATATTTATTATACCATGAATCATGGCCTACTTTTATACACTAAACTAATACTCAATATATTCTTTTTCAACTTAAGTTCAGTTTTTTTTATTCAAATAAAATTAATATATAAAAAATATATCACTAAAAAGTTCTAATTAAAAACTTTTAAATAACACCCATATTAATATTTTATTTTAATATATTAAATTAACATACAATTATATTAAATCACTATAGTATATTCATTTTTAATATGATATTGGTAAATTTTTAAAATGTTGTAGATTGATTTTTTACAATGCTATTGCAATATATAATTAAAATTAATATAGACTTACATAATAATATATATTAGAATAGTAGTGTTGTTTTTCCGTCCATCCTAAAAAATGATTAATTTAATTTATAGTAATGATTATCTAAAACATTTATTCAACCATAAATCATGGCCTACTTTTAAGGTACACTAAACTAATACTCATATATTATTTTTCAACTTAAGTTCGATTCTTTTATATACAAATAAAATTAATATATTAAAATATATATCATTATAAAGTTCTAATTAAAAATTTTAATAACACCAATATTGGTATTTTTATTTTTATGTATTAAATAAACATACAATTATATTAAATCAACCTAATTACGTACGACAATTTAAATAATTATTTTTCAAACTTTTCATGCACATAAAACTAAACTTTGGTTCAAAATAAAACAAAAATAAATCTCATTGTTATTTATAATTCTATTTTTCATTATTATATTGCTATATATATAGATCTCTATCCTTTTTAAAGTCATTAAATAATAATAATATGATAATTTAATGGAAATAGAATTTATAAAAAAGAAAAATATATATTCTATTAAAATTTAAAAAATTCTAAATCAAAATAGATATGTCAAATTTAATTTATTCTAATAAGATAAAATTGAAATATTCTATTCAATTTAGTATTTTTTTTTATTATAGATATTTTTAATTTCATTTGTTTTATATTTTGAATTTTAATTAAAATTGTTAAAATTAAAATAATTTAATTTGATTCGAAGATATATATATATATATATATATATATATATATATATATATTTATTTATTTATTTATTTATTTATTTATTTATTTATATATATATTTATATACATATTTCTAAAAAGAGAAAATAATAACTATAATAGATATATACATATTGAATTATTGTTGCATGTCAAAAGTTCACCCCAATAAAATTGTTGCATGTCAATTTGTTTACTTCATCTAACTTTTTAAAAATAACTACAATATTCTTACTACTATATATAAATTTCTTCCTACATAAATGATGTTGGTTTTCAAAGTTTAAAAATGTCAAATGAAAAATATATCATTATTATAATTTTAACATTCTACTAATAACAAATATAAGTATTTTTTTTTCAAACAACAAATATAAGTATTATTGCATATTTAAAGGTTTTGTACTACTAATGATGTAAACAAATTTTATAAAATACCATAAATTAAAAAATTTACAAATCTAAAATAATAGTGTTATTATTTAAATATTATGAGCCCAAAACAAATTAATTTACGTTAATAACATAACTGAAGAAAAACTAACATAAAAATAAACTAATTGAACTAACTTACATTTGCATAGTTTTAAAAAAATAATGTTATTGGGTGAATGTCTCACATTTAAATATAATGTTATTAAATTAATTGAAATTCACATATTTAAGAATGATGTATCTTCTCAAGATCAATCAATTTAAAATGAGGAATAATAAGAGATAATAGAACTAAAAGAAATAAACTTTCAATAAATTAGTTAAAAACATATCATAGATCTACAAATATTGAACCACAAAGTCTATTATGGACCTATTATTTAAATGAAGATCTAAAGATGTTTTGATTGTGTTACATTTATGGGTTGGAAAATATTTAGAAACAAAACTAAATGGTTTCCAGACATCTATTACTATTTATGATAACAAACAAAAGTTTAAGGCAAAAACTTGTGTGTGACCGTCTAATGGCTTCAATCCGTGAGACGGGTTGTATCTTTAATTAATGAAATATTTGATCTATTAATCAAAGATCCGACTCATTAACCAAATATTTGATCCATTAATCAAATATTCGACCTGTATTATGGATTGAGACTTTTAAGACAATTGTTATATCGTGGACCACGGTCCACAGTGCACTGTAGACCCTGGTCCGAAACGATGTCGTTTCGATGTTAATGGACGCGGATGCGAATGACTCCAGAAAATTCATTATCTATAATACACATAATCATTATCTAGAATACACAGAACGTTTGCCTAGAATACACAGAATGTTTGCCCAGAATACACAGAATACTGACACTAAATACACAGAACTCATCCTCCTAACATTCGAATGCACAAACACATCACAACCTGTGTTAATAACATGAATACACAGAATATTGACACAAAATACACAGACCTCATCCTCCTAAACATTCGAATGCACAAACACATCACAACATATGTTACTAACATGAATACACAAAACGGTTGCATAGAATACACATAATCATTGCCTGGAATACACTGAATGATTACCTAGAATACACAGAACTCATTTTGGTACGGGGTGGACAATGCATTGTGCACCGTGATCCACGATATAAATTGCCCTTTTAAGACGGTCTTACACAAGTGTTACTCAAAGTTTAAAATATCACCAAAGTTGATTTTGATACAAAACTCATATATCAATGTAAAATTTTAAAATAAGAATATTTTTTCATGCAAGGAAAAAAATTATATAATATTTATCAATATCTATATAATAAAAAAAATTATCCATTTCTCTTTTTATCCATTTATGTAGACATATATTATATTTATAGTATTTTGTACAATATAAAAATATATAGACATTTTTTTTTATAGAATCGTGATTACTAGTGTACGTATACAAGTTATTTACTGCAATGATTACTTATAAAAAATAATTTTAAAATATATCTAAACTCATACTCTTAATTAAAAATTCAAAAATATTTTAAATTTTTTGTAAATATGTAATATAGTTAGGGACTACATTAATCCATATAAATTTAAAAATTAAATTCTTTTAATTTGTAAATGTAATTTTCTTTAATTATAATTAACAAAATATAAAATATAATTAAAAATAAAATTATAAAATTAACAAAATGTGTATTCATAAATATTTATATTTTTAAAAATACATACATACATATACTTATGCAATATATTAATCATAAAAAAATTAAAATGCTAATTTTTTAATTTCTAAATTTAATTATTTTAATTATAATATATCAATATAAATTATAATTATAGAAATTATATTATAGAATTTGCATATATACATATTAGTAAATATTATTTGTATATACACTGTATTACACAATCATATAAGAAAATGCGTCTAATTAGAGTTTAAAATCACATATACAAAATTTAAAATTTATATTTTTTTAATTTCTAAGTATAATTTTCTTAGTTATTATTCATATTGTTAGAATTATAACATATATGAAATACGATTAGGAATAATTCAATTTAATTATCTTAATTTTTCTATATAAATTTATATAAATATGTACATGATTAGAGATTATATTAATTATACAAAATTTTAATTTTGTATGCTATGATAATAGATACTTGACCAAATATATGAAAAATCAACTATATTATTATATTGTACATTTTAATATATTTATATTTTTAAATTTTTTATTTCAATTCATAATAATATTATTATATTGTACAATGACAAGAAGAAGATTAAGATTGGCGTATATTGTCAATGAATCCAAAAGAAAAACATCCTACAGAAAAAGAAAGAATGGGATGCTCAAGAAGCTTAATGAGCTCACCATCCTTTGTGGCGTAGATGTTGCAATAGTAATGTACAACTCTTTCGAGTCAAGGCCAGTCATATGGCCGTCTGCTGGAGAGTTTCTACAGAGAATTACTAGGTTGTTGAACTTGCCATATGCGGAACAAACTCGAAGAATGATGAGCCATGAAAGCTTTGTTGAACAGAGGCTTCATAAGTTGAGCACTAAACTTCTGAAGGTGAAGAAAGACAATAGGGAGGGGGAGATGAATGCATTGATGCATAAGATCCTTTCCGGAGAACGAACAATTGATTCTTTAAGTTCCATAGATCTAAACGACTTGGGTTGGGTTTTAAACTCCAACTTGGCTAAAATTGGTAACAAGGCTGAGGAAATTATGAGACATTCCTCAACCTTAGCATCATCAACTTTAGCTCCAGCCCAAACTTTGACTGCTTTTCTCCCTGGTGCTCATTCTTTTACTACTGCTTCACCTTTTGTCGTTAGTCTTGGCACAAGCAATGTGGTGGCTCCTGCAGATGTGTTTTCCAGGTATCAAGGCACTGGTATGCAAACTGGCCCAACTTATGGGGGACCGGGGCCTAGATACTCTCAAAATCCTTGAAGTTTTGCATACATCTCTAATTCAATAGTCCAATGCAATGGCAATTTGTTATTGTTTGTTTAAATTGATGCATTGGGAATAACCTAATGCATTTATAGATTTCATGCATTTTCATATGTTTTGTTTTGTCCTGTTCAATTAATAATAAAAGTTCAATTGCTTAAAAAAATCAGCCCGATTTCTTTAAAAAAAAAACAAAAAACTTAAGTATAAATTTGAGATGGGCAAAATCTTTCTCAAAATATGTTAGTATATAAAAATCAAAGTTCATATCCTTTCGCATTGACAAAAAAAAAGTTATAATATAAAGTTAATATATGACATTTATCGCTCAATATTAAATTAGACACTAATAATAGTGATGAAAATTTCCTTTATTCTCAATGGACATCCACGTTCCTCGCTTTAACAAGGATAGGGACATGAAAAAAATTCAAGAAACTCGGGGTGGCGATGGTATTACCATGTCTTGCCCCGCCCCCAATTTTTATTATATTCCCTCTGTCTCATAATTGCAATATACGAAGTATAATTAAAATTAACATGGACTTACATAATTAAATTCTATTACAATTAAAATCTTCTATTTAATTTAATATTTTATATAGAATTGAAATTAACATGTTATTATTTTAAGTCTATTAAATTAATTAAAATTAAATTTTTCTATATAGAATTGAAATCTTTTTATTTAATTTAACATTTTAATATTATAGATGTTTTTAAATTTTTATTTGTTTTCAATTTCAATTCAAAAATAATAAAATTAAAATAATTTCATTTGGTTCAAATTTAGTTATATATCTCTTTTAATTCTATAGTTAAATTACGTATGACAATTGAAATAATTCTTTTTCAAACTTCTCATGTGCATAAAAGTAAACTTTAGTAAAACTATATATATATTAAAACAGAAGTGTTGTTTTCCCGCACATCCTAAGAAAATACTCCTATTTTGAAATTTTAAATTACAATCATTTTTTTTACCTAATTAAATAATAACAAAAATACTATTTATGTTAATTATTTTATAGTAATGATTACCTAAAATTTTTATTATACCATGAATCATGGTCTACTTTTAAGGTACACTAAACTAATATTCAGTATATTCTTTTCAACTGAAGTTCAATTTTTTTTATATACAAATAAAATTAATATATAAAAAATATATCATTAAAAAGTTCTAATTAAAAACTTTTAAATAACACCTATATTGATATTTTTATTTTAATGTATTAAATTAACATAAAATTATATTAGATCACTATATTGTATTCATTTTTAATACTCCATCCATCCCATTTTGCGTTTCTGGTTCGGTTAACGATGCTTGATTGAAGTTATTTTTAATTTAATATTTCATAATAAAATTAACATCAATATAAAAATGAATACAATATAGTGATCTAATATAATACAATGAGACAAAGGATTTTTTTAAATGTAATTTTTTAATTATAATTAATAAAATATAAAATTAACAAAATATTCGTTCATACATATTTATATTTTTAAAAACATGTGCATACATATACTTATGCACTATATTAACCATACAAAATTAAAATGCTATTTTTTAAATTTCTAAATTTAATTATTTTAATTATAATATATCAATATAAATTATAATTACAGAAATTATATTATAGAATTTGCATACATACATATTAATAAATATTATTTGTATATACATTGTATTACACAATCATATAAAAAAAAATGCGTCTAATCAGAGTTTAAAATCACATATACAAAATTTAAATTTTCATTTTTTAATTTCTAAGTATAATTTTCTTAGTTATTATTCATATTGTTAGAATCAATATATATATATATATATATATATATATATATATATATATATATATATATATATATATATATATATGAAATACAGTAGCGAATAGTTCAATTTAATTATGTAAATTTTTCTCTATAAATTTATCTAAATGTGTACATGATTAGAGATATTATCTAAATGTGTACATGATTAGAGATTATATTAATTATACAAAATTTTAATTTTAATTTTAGTTTTGTATGCTATGATAATATATATTTGACCAAATATATGAAAATTCAACTATATTATTATATTGTACATTTTAATATATTTTTATTTTTTAATTTTTTATTTCAATTCATAATAACGAAAAATTTTCCGTGCATCGCACGGGTAGAACTCTAATTTTGTGTATATTTGCCTATTTGGTAAGTTAATCTCTGGAAGGTAATTAAATTGGACCAAATAACAAAAATTAAAAGTTAATTTCAATTAATTGGACCTAATAGTAAATGAAAGAGGTTGATGCAATTACAATGATATCAATTTGGAGAACATTATGTTGAAATTTAAATAAACGTAGAATACAAAATTCAAAATTTTTTATATGGATAATATTCTCTTTAATTTTTAGAGTAATTATCATATCATTTTTTAAAATATAAATATGAATACGTTTTTTTTTTAAATATAATTAAACACAATCAAATTGGACTTCATGGTAACAAATTAAAGGTCCTTAATCAGGTGAGAACCATGTCCCAGGTGAGAACGTAAGGACAAATCCGAACCATTGATCTAGTAGATCTAACGGTTGAAATAAACAAAATTTTTTAATATTTATGAAAATGACCCCGCTCATTTTAAAAGTTTATAATATTTATGAAAATGACCTCGCTCATTTTTTACTTGATTTCTCATCCATCAGATCTTGCAGATCAATGGTTTAGATTTGTCCTCACATCCACACCTAAAGAATTGTTCTCACCAGAATAAAAATCACAAATTTAAAAATCAAATTTCATCAATTGGAATTACAATAGTAAATAATTACAAATAATTTTCTCCCCATGTGATCCTACTTTTTTAGTAACTAGATAATACTGTTCGTAGCAATTTTTAAAAAAGAAAAATACTTTATTTTCGTTGTTGAATTGCCCCACCTAATAAGAATGTATTAAAAGGGAAAGTATTTTTTGGCTTCTAAATTTGTATTCTAATGTTCAAATCCAAATGCTGCAATAAAATCTTTATATTTATTAGTTTTTTATGAGTTGAATTACCACATGCTATAAAAGGAATATATGTAATAACCAATTTATAAAAAAAAAACTTAGTTACGCGTTAAGATGATAATATTAAGAAGTAAATTTAAGAGGAGATCATTGTTTCACTCTTAATATAGAATTAACATAATAATTAAATAGAAAAAAATCTTATAAAATAACAATAATAAGTAATATAATACCTATTAGGATAAAAATCTTTTGACAGTGTGTCATTACTTTAAAAGAACATATAATCTAAATCATTAGTCCAAAATTTTTCCAATTTTTCTCACATATGTTACCCTATATAAATCATTTCATATTTGCATAATGGTCAACATAAGAAAAAGTAGAAAATACTCAAATCTTGAGCACTTTTACATTTTGTGTCATTTCTAACAATGACAAGAAGAAGATTAAGATTGGCGTATATTGTCAATGAATCCAAAAGAAAAACATCCTACAGAAAAAGAAAGAATGGGATGCTCAAGAAGCTTAATGAGCTTACCATCCTTTGTGGTGTAGATGTTGCAATAGTAATGTACAACTCTTTCGAGTCAGGGCCAGTCATATGGCCGTCTGCTGGAGAGTTTCTACAGAGAATTACTAGGTTGTTGAACTTGCCATATGCGGAACAAACTCGAAGAATGATGAGCCATGAAAGCTTTGTTGAACAGAGGCTTCATAAGTTGAGCATTAAACTTCTGAAGGTGAAGAAAGACAATAGGGAGGGGGAGATGAATGCATTGATGCATAAGATCCTTTCCGGAGAACGAACAATTGATTCTTTAAGTTCCATAGATCTAAACGACTTGGGTTGGGTTTTAAACTCCAACTTGGCTAAAATTGGTAACAAGGCTGAGGAAATTATGAGACATTCCTCAACCTTAGCATCATCAACTTTAGCTCCAGCCCAAACTTTGACTGCTTTTCTCCCTGGTGCTCATTCTTTTACTACTGCTTCACCTTTTGTCGTTAGTCTTGGCACAAGCAATGTGGTGGCTCCTGCAGATGTGTTTTCCAGGTATCAAGGCACTGGTATGCAAACTGGCCCAACTTATGGGGGACCGGGGCCTAGATACTCTCAAAATCCTTGAAGTTTTGCATACATCTCTAATTCAATAGTCCAATGCAATGGCAATTTGTTATTGTTTGTTTAAATTGATGCATTGGGAATAACCTAATGCATTTATAGATTTCATGCATTTTCATATGTTTTGTTTTGTCCTGTTCAATTAATAATAAAAGTTCAATTGCTTAAAAAAATCAGCCCGATTTCTTTAAAAAAGACTTGAGTATAATTTCGAGATGGACAAAATCTTTCTCAAAATACGTTAGTATATAAAAATCAAAGTTCATATCGTTCTTAACTAATTGGTCCTCCATTTGCGTTGGCGTTAGATATCCGCTAACTCCGGACGGAATTAGTAATTTTGCTATAGTCAAAGGAGCATTTAAATCATCACATGCACTATTTTTTCCAAAAAATTAATTATTAAAATGGTACCTTAATTATAGCAAAATTATCAATTTGGTCTCGAATTAACAGATGTTTAACGACAAAACCAACAAAAAACCAAATTAATTAAGATTTTTAAACTTAAAAGACTTAATTGATAAAAAAAATAGTCAAAAACTAAACTAATAATTTCGCTATAGTCAGAGGATCATTTCGATAATTAACTCTTTTAAAATTCACGCACTCCGTGCATCATCTATTATCACCCCCCCAAAAAAAAAAATAAAAATAAAAAATCATCACGGGACTGATTCAAGTAAACAACTCATAGGTTGGCTTAAAATTCCCCTTCTCCCCTAGATTTTCTTCTTATTTTTTACTCCAAATTTTATTTTATTTAGGGTTGAGGTTGAGCACCAATTCTCTCTCTGTGATCTGCATTGCTTCGCTCCAGCGACACTCCCTGGTATGTTTCGTCTCCACTCTTCTTCACCTTTCGCTCCTATCATTCTTGCTTATTTTTTCACTTCTCGCTATTAATGCCCGTTTAATCCTTCAACCCCGACGGGACAACCAAAATAATCAAACAAACAAAATTGAACAATATAAAGAGAATTTCCTAGCTTTTGTGCTTACATTGTACGGCTAAATTTCGGGTTGTGATGCCAAAATCCCTATAAATGAGCTATATGCTATTCTGGGATTTCGCTGTTTTGCCTGCTTTAGTGATTACATTGAACGGTTTTAATTTAAATTTGCAGGTTGTTCGCGCGGCCCATAGATAAGGGATGCCTCGGTATGTCTCCAGTCCGAAAGAGACCTTAAACTGTGTAATTAAAGTTGTTGTCTTTCATCTGGCTTAGAAATGTACCCATTTCCCTAATTTGGAGTTCTTCTATTTTTTTTTTTTTTTCAGATATTACTGCGATTATTGTGACACTTACTTGACACATGATTCTGTAAGTCACCTTATCGAACCCTTCATTGTTTATTTCCGATTTAAGCTTCCTGAAGTTGTTAATGTTAGCAAAGTTTAAAGTATTTCATCAACTCGAGTGTTTTCTGTGAATCTTGTGTTACAGCCTTCGGTTAGAAAGCAGCATAATTCTGGATATAAACACAAGGTATTGTGTATAGCTTTTGGAACATAATCTGCTAAATGTTGTGGAGTACTACTTTACAGTAATTTATGAGTCAGATATGTTTATATCTGTTCAGGCTAATGTGAGGAGTTATTATCAACAATATGAGGCACAACTTAACCAGAGTTTGATTGACCAAAGGGTCAAGGAGCACCTTGTTGCGTTTAGGGCACCTGCTCCTCCTTATGGACAAATGAGACCTGGATTGCCTGTTTTTCCTACCCCAGGGCAAAATCCTATGGCAGGCAATCCTCAATTACCAGCTGGTACTCCCTTAATCCCAGGATTTCGGCCACCAATGTTACCACGACCACTGCCGCCTGGTACACCTCAAACTTCTTGTTTCATAATTTCTACTGCTTCTTTTTGTTTAATTGAGTCTGTAGTTCCCACATTATTATGAATATTTTGAGATAAGTATTTCTATCCTCACATGTGGAAAATTTTTATTTTATATTTTTGGTTTCTAACTTTCTATGCCCAGAAAACTGCATTTCTATGAAATGATCTCTTGGGGTGAGAGAATTGATTTAAGAAGTAGAATACCTTGTGTCATTGCCTAACAACCCAACTAGATGGCTGTTAGTGAGCTGTTATGGGAAATGCTACTATACTAATTGTACTTCTATCAAAATGTAATGGCTGTCTTCTAGTTGGTTACTTGGTTTTGTCATTTAGAGGGATTATTTTGGTGTTGATTGTTGAATTGTTCAATCTGGGGAATGATGATCTGAGGCTGTCTCTGAGTTAAGGAGCCTAGTGTGATGAGCTGGCGGAAGAGTGTGTGTATGAGCCCATCTGCCTAAGTGTATTTGTCCAAAGGGTCATTCATTAGGTCAGCTTTATGAGTTAGTTCAGTACATGATCTAGCCAAACTGATGGAGTCATTAAATAACAGAGGTCATTGCTAAGATTGCTGTAAATGGCCACGGGGTCTGCTAGAGATCTGGAGCGTCCGTGGAAGTATACTTGGCTTATCCATAGTGCTATATGGCCATATATTTGAGCTCAATCCTTGAGGCTGCCCATATATGATAATATGATATTCCCAACACCTTGAAACTAACACTGATGTGTGTTGATATAATGTGAATTGAAATGCATTAAGATGCAAACTTAGGATCTGGTTATCTCTAGATGGCCTCATTTCATTGCTTGCTTATTTTCTAAAGGTTCTCCATTTGCTAGTATTTTACGAGCATTGTGTTTGGCGTCCTCTTGCTCAGCAACTGTATATCTTCCCCCCAAACAAATAAACAATAAATTTGGGGATAACCCCCGTCCCCCGCTAAGATGGCTAAGGATACACACTTGTAACCACAATGTCACGAGTTCGAATCCCAACCCTCTTAATTTGAGCTGGTCAGCTATGGACAACTTAGTCTGGTTTACCTCCTTGCTTTGCCGGCTAGGGCCACAAGGCAGGATTTACCCAGTGCACTCCCTCGGGTAGTGCTGCGGGTTTCCCTCATCACCCCAAATAAGCAATAAATTTGTGCCATACCTGAATGATATTTTCCTTGTTATGCTCTTTCAATTAACATTCCAATTGACTGTCTTGTGATGTTTCCAGGTTATGTATCTGGTCCACCCATGCCATCTATGGTGGCACCTCCTGGTGCCCCGATGCCTGGTCAAGTGAATAGTCTTCCAAGGCCACCTATGGGTGCTCCAACTTCACTTCCAGGAAGTGCAGGAATGGCTACACCTACTGGTGCCCCTCCAATGTATGCACCTCCTCCTATGCCTCAAGGAGGTATACCTGTGCCAACTAGTGCGGCTGGTGATAGCTCGAGTAACTCTCAAGTGCCTCCTGAGCCTAACCATTAGTCCGGTTAAGATATGTTTGTGCACCAAACTTACCCGTGATTGATCCATGATACGAGTTG
The DNA here is from genome assembly GCF_003576645.1 of Ipomoea triloba. NCBI lineage: Eukaryota > Viridiplantae > Streptophyta > Magnoliopsida > Solanales > Convolvulaceae > Ipomoea > Ipomoea triloba. The sequence continues at coordinate 24,891,204 of NC_044922.1, forward strand.
GTGAGAGGGATGCTTTTGGAAGAAATACCCAGAAGAGGGGACATAATTTCTTCCCCATAGGATTTGGTGTAGAAAAATCTTAGAATATAGCCTGACATTTTTTGGCATTCTAGGTTTATTGGAATTTAGAACTACTTGCAGGAATTTATGTTGTATGCATTTTGATATATAACATTGAAGTGTTCTCATTATATTATGACACCAAATTTGTAATACATTTTTTTGGCATCACTATCATGTTAGATAGTTTCAAAGACATGGTAACTCTCTTACATGTTTGAAACTAAATTGGCTTTGTATTTTGCTATTCTGCATTTGTTCCACTGTCAATATCCAGTTATATATTTGTATGAAAGAGTTAAGGTAAAGGTCAATATCCTTCTGATTGTGTGACTCGTGATTTACCTCTACAGTGACCCTAGGGGTGGGGTTTTGTTAGCTTAGAAATTAGAATTAGTCTGACAAAGCTTAGATAACCTACAGTATTAAAAAAAAAAAAACAAAACTCAATTTTTTGTAGGGAAAGATGTGTGCGGTTGGAACGGTAGGTGAGCATTTATGGAATTTAATTTCCGTCTTTGAAGATAAGTTATATTAAATTCTGCGCTGACTTTAAACAAATGTGGGCATTTGGTCTAGTGGTATGATTCTCGCTTAGGGTGCGAGAGGTCCCGAGTTCAATTCTCGGAATGCCCCTAAATTAGAATTTTTTTCTCATTGTCTAGTTCACTCCTGCTTGGGTGGTATAGTGACTGGTATATGTTATCTTTGATTGGTGGTTTAATGAGAAAGATGGTAAATGTTGGGTGGTATTATAGGGAAAAAATGTGGGCATTTGGTCTAGTGGTATGATTCTCGCTTAGGGTGCGAGAGGTCCCGAGTTCAATTCTCGGAATGCCCCCTCCTTAAACCAAAACTCTACTTAGGAGTCACCAACACGGGTGGTATTGTAGGGGAAAAAATGTAGGCTAAGTGCGCAGTCCCGAGTTCAATTCTCGGAATGCCCCTAAATCAAAACATTTTTTCTCATTGTCTAATTCACTAGTGATTTAATGAGAAAGATGCTAATTGACACTGGGTGGTATTGTAGGGAAAAATGTGTTCATTTGGTCTAGTGGTATGATTCTCGCTTAGGGCGCAAGAGGTCCCGAGTTCAATTCTCGGAATGCCCCTCCCTCCCTCTCTAAACCAAAACTCTGCCTAGGAGTCACCAACACTGGGTGGTATATCATAGGGGAAAAATAGTGCCTAATTCACTAGTGGCAAAACTTTTTTTCTCATTGTCTAATTCACTAGTGGTTTAATGAGAAAGATGCTAATTGACACTGGGTGGTATTATAGGGAAAAAATATGGGCATTTGGTCTAGTGGTATGATTCTCGCTTAGGGTGCAAGAGGTCCTGAGTTCAATTCTCGGAATGCCCCTAAATAAAAAATCTGCTTTGGTGGTCTAGTGATTGGTATATGTTTAAGAATGTGGGTTAAGTGAGAGGTCAAAACTTTTTTTTTTTTTCTCATTGTCTAGTTCACTAGTGGTTTAATGAGAAAGATGCTAACTGACACTGGGTGGTATTGTAGGGGAAAAATGTGGGCATTTGGTCTAGTGGTATGATTCTCGCTTAGGGTGTGAGAGGCCCCGAGTTCAATTTTCGGAATGCCCCTAAATAAAAAATCTGCTTCGGTGGTCTAGTGATTGGTATATGTTAAAAAATGTGGGCTAAGTGAGAGGTTAAAACTTTTTTTCTCATTGTCTAGTTCACTAGTGTTTAATGAGAAAGATGCTAACTGATACTGGGTGGTATTATAAGGGAAAAATGTGGGCATTTGGTATAGTGGTATGATTCTTGCTTAGGGTGAAAGAGGTCTTGAGTTCAATTCTTGAAATGCCCCTAAATTAGCACTTGGTGGTATTGCAGGGGCCCTTAAATGAGGTCAAAATTTTTTTTCTCATTGTCTAGTTCGCTAGTGGTTTAATGAGAAAGATGCTAACTAAGACTGGGTGGTATTAAAGGGGAAAAATGTGGGCATTTGATCTAGTGGTATGATTCTTGCTTAGGGTGCAAGAGGTCTCGAGTTCAATTCTCAGAATGCCCCTAAATGAGAGCTTTTTCTCATTGTCTAGTTCACCCCTGCTTGGGTGGTCTAGTGACTGGTATATGTGTTCTGACACTGTGTGGAGGTGCGAGAGGTCCCGAGATTAATTCTCGGAATGTTGTTTTAATGAGAAAGATGTTAACAACTACCTGTGGAGGTGCGAGAGGTCCCGAGATTAATTCTCGGAATGTTGTTTTAATGAGAAAGATGTTAACAACTACCTTTTGCGACTTGATCTCCAAGTTGGGTCTCCATAGCATGTACACTCCAGCTTGCGGGGGTGTCAACACATAGAGCTGCCACGTGAGTGTTTAGCATGGTAAAATATCTCTAGTCTTGTCTGTAACTTCCCAAAATAGATTTATGTTATTTTCCCTCTCATTACCATATGCTGTATAATGTATATAAAGACGATGTGTATCAGTTGGAGCATATATAGAAAAAAAAACAGTTTTTCTTTCTCTTTCAACTCTCTGCACAATTCTCTCTAACGTTTCTAATAGTGGTTGGCGGTGCTGGCAGTTCCGCGAGCCAACCTCGGGTGAACTCTGTTTTCTGGCAGTAAGGCCTAGCTCCTTCCCTCTTCGGCGTAGGCAATCTTCCAGGGTGGCTTTGAGGCGAACAAATTCAATGGTGCATGGTTGTGGCGCTGGTTGGCAAAGTTGATGGTGTTCGGCAAAGCAGGGGATGGAGTTGCGAAGGAGATGGATTAAAGATGGATTAGCAAGGCTAATGAGGTAATTAAGGAATTAATAGTTTTGATTAAAGTCAATGAATGGCTTAATGTAGAATTAGTGGGATTAGTGAGGTAATTAGCATATTATTATCATTATTGATAATTAAGGTTTAAATTAAGAATTATGGATGGTGGTACAAAGATTATGAATGATAGGTTTATGGAATTATGATGATAAGTATGAGTTCATAATGATAATAATGATTATAAGGTGATGATGGACTAATGGCAAGATAATTAGGTATTTATGAACTAATTATTATGGTGATGGGAGCATAGTGTTGGAATTATTGGATTAATAATAGCATAAGTGATTGAGTTGAGAATTGATTGGTTCACAGGTTTCCTATTCTAGACTAGCTTAAGAGATGAGCTTAAGTTTGGTGATTGCTAAGCTTCGAGAGGTAATTCCTATATCCAATAAAACCTATTTCCACTCTTGTATGATAATATGTGTATTCTCGTATTCTTGAGCCATTGTGGTGGCATATCTTTGATATTCTTATTCTTGGATTGAGGTTGAGTTGCTACCTTTGATTCTCATATATATATATATATATATGTCCTTTTTGGAATCCTATATATTATGTATTCCTTGTTGAGTGACATTTTTTGTTGAAAGCTATATTTCTTGTTATTGAATCTTTCTTGATATTATTATGTTGGCATGTGGACCCATGTGGGGCTTACTATGACACTATTGGTTTGAGATTTGTGGGCCTTTGTCTCTGGTGGATTATTTTGGGTACCTGGTAGAAACGAATCCTGGGTGTAAGAGATAGTAACTAGCCCGTTGGGCTTGGAATCCCAATAGGGGGTGTATACACTTAAAGTTCTAGATATATTTCTATTGTGGTAAGGTCCGCTTATTGGGCGGAGGTGGCGGTTGTTGTGTGGGGAACACCGTTCACTAAGGACGTAGCTGCGGTGAAATCTTACCTTATCTGACTCACTTGATACTATTTGTGGATATTGATTTATGTGGTATTGTTTGTGGATTGGAGCCCTCCATGCGGATTTCACTATTACATTTGGTGGATTGCACTTATATTGATTATAACTTGATTGGCTCTTTGGTGGATTATGTGGTGGATTGATATATGGTGGATTGAAACTCTCTTTGCTTCTATCTTACTATCTAAATACTCTTTGTTACCTATTATGATTATGACTTATTTTGATGTCCTTTGAGTGCGGTATCGAGCTTGTGCTTCATTGTGATCTATCAATCTTTCTTGAGTCATTCTCGTTATCTTTATTATGGTGGAGTATTAATATTTAATCTTTTGAAAACATTCCTTAGTGTTTGCTAGTGGGTGAGTATATATTCTATATGTTAGTCTCAAAACCAGTGTTGTAAAAATCACGCCTAGGCCGCCTAGCTCGCCTGGTCGGGCGCCTGGGCCGCCTAGGCCACCGGCAGGCTGAGCGTTTTTTTTTTAATAAATTATAAATCTTAAACATTTAAACTATTAATGTTATAATGTATTAACTAATACTCTAATAGTCTAATAAGTAATAAGTTAATAAAATAATAAGTAATAACTAAATTAAACTAATAATGCACTAATAATTAATAAATAATAACTAATAACTTAATAAGTATTAACTATTTAACTATTAAAGTGTAAAGACTTACAATATTAAACACTTTACAATTATTAACACTTAAAATATTTTTAAATTTTTTTTAATTAAAAAAAAAAAAAACCTAGGCGCCCGCTTGGGCGCTAGGTGCCCCCCAGGCGCCTAGAGGGCGCCTAGCGATTTTTGTAACCTTGCTCAAAACCTATGGTGGATATTGAAATGTATACTATGGAGTTTTACATGTTGGAGTGGGGTTTTACTTAACAATATTCGCTAATTATTTTAACTTATGATTTCAGGTATGGAGTAGAGCGTCATGAGTGCGTTTAGCATGCCAGTAGTTCTACCTTCCTCTCTTGTAGTTAGTTTGTGTGATTTCGTTAAGACAACTTTGAGATGTAATAATTTTAGATTTCATACTTAGACTTTGATGGATTTCAAGTTTGTGGTTCTAGCCTTAGCATCTAGCTTAGCAAAAGTTAGGTGTGGCATAACACCCCAGATATTTGTATTGGTCCCGATAGGGTGGGAAAAGTCGAGGGGGGGAAGGGGGACGGGGGGGGGGGGGGGAGAGGGGGGGG
>NC_044922.1:24896635-24943651 GCF_003576645.1 Ipomoea triloba
GGGGGGGGGGGGGGGGGGGGGGGGGGGGGGGGGGGAGGGAGAGGGGGGTGAATAGACTTTTCAACAGTTCAAAAATATTATAACACTTTAACAAAAATAAATCAAGTGAATAAATTCAACTTGAAATGCACAACGGAAATAATCGTAGCTATGATTAATTCACGTAAATATGAAGAGATAAATTGCATGCAACGCGTAGGAAACACTTGAAATAGCTCAAATAATAGATATATGCAATTTGGTGCACATGCATATGTGAGAACATGCAAACCCAAATGTGCAATCTTACACGTATGAAATGAGTTTTGAATAATTAGCAAGATAAAATAAGATAAGTCAGAAGTAATGATATATCTTGCATGCAAAATCACACACAAACCCAGATGATAAGATAAATAAATATATGGTGAATAGTAAATGTGTTAGCTTCAGATCAGTATGCAAAAAATAAAAGTACTGCAAATAAAGTAAAGTAGAGAGAGAGATTTATAGTGGTTCAGAGGCGGTGTAATATTCCTAAGAGTACAAATAGTGATTTTCCAAGTGCTACCCAAGCATTTCACCGAGTGTCTCGCACAAAGCTCGAATTTTAGCTCAAGACTTGCACTCTTAAATTTTCGTAGTACTCGTTCCCGTATGCAAGTACTTTGTATCTTATCTTGGTGCTTGTCTTCAAGTCTGCTTGGACTTTTATAACCTGAAAAAGTTATTTGCCCGTTGTGAAAATTCAAATTTTGAACGTTCACTTGATTTGATAACTCTTACTAGCTTGATCTGCAACATTAAATGTCCTTGGTAACCTTTGTCAAATGAATTTGAAGTTTGCTTCCTTATCTCTTCAAAAGTCCCAATTTGGAAGTCATCCTCATCTTGATTTGGAATTGAGATCATCTTCATCCTGGTTTTCTTTCCAATTGATTTGGAAAGTCATCCTCATTCTCCTGCAATTGATCGAGGTCATCCTCTTCTCGATTGAGATGTCATCCTCTTTAATTTTGCAATGTCAACTCATCTTCTTCAATGTCATCATCTTCAAAATAATTCGAAAATCATCCTCATCTTGATTAATTGAAGTCATCTTGATCTCAATTAATTGAGGTTAGCTTGAGCCTGTTTAAGATGAATGTTGATGTAGCGATCAATAAACAAGAAACAGCAAATGGATTTGGCAGTGTTATTAGAGACAAATAGGGAAATTTTATTGCAGCAAGGGGTGTCCAGTGGAGGGGAATCATCACTCCCAGGGAAGCAGAAGCAATAGCTATTCATGAAGCTTTAAGCTGGTTAAAAGCAAATAATATGGACAATGTAAATGTTGAATCTGATCCGCTGCAAGTGGTTTAGTGCCTCAATTCGAATGACGGTGTTTCTTCTTTTCATTTGATTATCAAGGATATTAAAAACCTCCTAAATGATTTTCGTAATGTGTTTTTATCATTTACTAAACGATCAGCGATTCGGATAGCCCATGAATTAGCTAGGCAGTCTATTTCGTTGTATGGTCGCTCATAGTGGTTTTACAACCTTCCACCTATCATTTGTAATGTGTTGCTTTTGGATTTAAGTTAAATGGGAGTTTGTCTTGTTTTCAAAAAAAATAAAATAAAATAAAAATCCTATATACACATCGCAGATAAGATTTTCCCTAAATGGTCCAGACAAAATACTCGAACAAAAAGTCATGCAACGGTTAAAAATTTTGACAATGAGCAACACACTACTCAACTACTGATCATTGCACGATAGATAAAGACATTAAGTTTGAATTGTGTTTTCCTCCAACGGACAAATTGAAATATGTCTATATATATCTTCATTCGAAAATTTAATGAGATTCTTGTCATTTTAAGAGAAAATACAATAGTAGTATTGAAATTACTTTCGAAGCAAATCAAGCTGACTAGTAAGAGAAGATTGCAACAATTCAACATCAAGTTAAGACGTTGGCAAATCAAGAAGAATTCATCGCCAAGTCATTAGTTGGAGAAGAACAAACATGAGATTTGTGACTGGCTTTGTAATCAAAACACAAGTGCTCTTCATTTGCATGAGAGTGATATACTAGTGAAAGTCTCCCAAGAAATTATAGAGGAAGATAAATTCAATTGAGTTAACTAAACCACATATAAAGGTGTGTTAATAGTATAAATAAATATATAATTCAACTATGAATTTAAACTTTTAGTTAAGATAGCGTATACTTCCATTATAATTTGTGTATTTACACATTTATTTTTACCTAATTCATTCTCTATTCATAGTAAGTAGTAACCATGATTGGTAAATGTTTATATCTAATCCGAATCCGACGGTGGGCGAAGAGGCGCCAACTCGAGAAGACATAGGATAAGGGGAAACAATCGATTTCCTTTCTCATTGCTGCTGCTACAACCACTATCACTCCTCTCACTCTCTAACGCCGCTTAATGGCCGTCGCAGCCGCTGCTTTCTGGTTTACGGCGCTCTCCTCCACCACCACTTGCCGCTGCTCTCTATCCTCTCAACCACTCTTCGCCACTTCCCGACCACCCTCCCGTTTCTTTGTTCCTAAATCCGCAACTCCAAGTCAAAATCAGGAACATAACCAAAGGAAAAAGAGTCTCAATAAATCACCCCCTCCAACTCGTGTATCTCACACAGAGGTATACTCGAGATCCGAATCTCTAGTCTTTACCGGTTCTTTTTGTTCTATGTTCACCATTTTATTGATTCTTGCTATACTTTTGTATTTTATTGGTTCTTACTGCATTGCGGTTATTAAGTTGAACTCAAATTGTGCGCTGCATTGAGTATGGCCTTTGTTTCCTAGCTTTCAGGGTCCTTAGAGTTGTTATCTGCATTTTCTGTGTCAGTGCTCTTATTCATCTTGTATTGTTGGAAAGTTAAATTAATGATAGTGTTCAAACGTTTGTATCTACAAATGCACAAGCTCATACTTTATGATTTCAATTATATATAACCTTTTTAAGTTATTGGACTGGAGAACATTCAGCTGGAATCTGTAATTTATGCATCATAATTCCTACTTGTCTGTACATTACTTTTTCAGGTTTCTGGAAATTAAAAGCATCTAAGCATTATATTTGTAATGTGTTGAAAAACAAAGGGTTATGTCCGTCTATAGGGACATAGGGTTAGGTGCTTAAATTAACAGTTATGTGTATGTATATATATATGTACTGTGTTTCTTCATTAGAAACATAGAATTATAGTAATATACTGTAATCTTTCAGTATTGTATACATTTTCTCATTCCTTGATTCTTCATCTCTGCCTCTGCCTAACTGGTGGGTGGTTGTTATTCTCCACCCGCCAGACCTTTGGATCTTTCAAATTCAACATAATGCACAAAGAGTTGCTTTTCTTTCTTTCAATTTTTTTTTAAATGAATGTTATATTAAATGAGAAAAGGGGATGAATTCAGAGAGAAGCTGTTACGCAGAAGTGTCCGGGGAGATCAAAAGGTGAAAGGCTTTTTTCAAATGTAGATGACAGAAATACAAATAAGAATGGGAGGTCTCAATCAACATCATTTAAATCATTTGGCGTACAAAGAAAAGGGAAGGGAGTTCAGTTTGACTCAAAGGAGTTGCAGGTAAAGGCATAGAAGCTACTTTATCTTTATGATTCTTGTGCCCATTTTATCTCTTCTAACCTTGTGAAGCAGAGAATGTTGATGGCTGCTGCTAATTTCTAGTTAAGAAAGACGATCTTTGTAACTTGTCCACCCTTTTCTATGGCATGCAGTATTTTTCTTCGTGGGGAATCATCAGATTTTTAACCTGTCTTGATCCTATTTGAAAAATTTATTAATGCTTATGATCTTATTGTTTTGAACGTACTCTTAAAACTTAAAATTAAATGTTATAGCGTTCATGTCTACCTAAGTTCCACTACCAATGTTTTCCAGGTGGAAACTGGTAATCTTCAAGACTCAAATTTTCTGAATGCTGTTGTGAAGGTAGACATACTCTTCCATAAAGATGCTATCTAAATTTTCAGTGCTCACAGAATTCTCGTTTCCTCTCAATTATATTTGCCTTGCGTAATGCCAAATATAACTGCATGCATGCTGATAGTTGAGAAGAAAGTGTTTGATCACAGACTAATTTCTAGTTTGTTGTGACAATCTTTTTTTAAATTCTATCAAGGTCTACTGCACACATACTGCTCCCGATTACTCTCTTCCTTGGCAGAAACAAAGACAATTTACAAGTACGGGAAGGTATGTTGTCTTTTCCTTTCTATACAAAGTTTCTTTAAACATTAGAAATAAGATTAATCATATGATGTGTAAATATGGAAAAGGAGGTCAAATGTTTTCTTTTTAACAATTATCCTATTTTTATATTTACAAATTTACTTTAATCAGCATACTATTAGATGCAAAAAGCTTATAATTCCATTTTATTTAATCTTTGCAGTGCTTTCATGATTGGGGATGGAAAACTTTTAACAAATGCTCATTGTGTCGAGCATGATACACAGGTATTTATAATTTGTACTATTTGTATTTGAGTACTTTGGTTTAATTACTTTAAGGAAATCCTTCTTTCAGGGACAGTCTCTTCTTTTGATCTCTCTGCATACCCTATTTTTTTAAAAACGCCCTTGGAGATAATGGTGAATAAGAAGCATTGTTCAATTATATTCAGAACATTTACTGTATTTAATGGATTAATGCTATTTTTTATAATTATTATTTCTTTCACTCTTAAAAATAAATTTACCAAAAGGAACAACAGAAATTATTAATGGTAGTTAAGTGTGCTTGGCTCAATTGCAATTTTGGTTGCAGGTCAAAGTGAAGAGAAGAGGAGATGATACCAAATATGTTGCTAAGGTATTGCTCTCATGGAAAGATATGCAGTTGTCACTTGTATAATCTTCTGTTGATCCGTCACCGTGAGATTCCTGTCTGAAGGGGATAACTAGGTGTTTTGGGTAGCATTTTATTTTTTCTTTTTCTTTTTAAGACTTGGTCAATTCTTTGACTTAGCTAACCAAGACATAATTTGACATCAGAGTTTGCATTTGTGGGGGTTTCTTGGGCTGGTTGCAGGCTTGGGGTATCCCAAGCAGTAGCCGGATTCCACTAAGCTCTTTGGACTTTGGCTGAGAGCTAATTCTGGACAGGACCCAAAATGTCATATATGGCTGTTTCTTATGTTAAATTGAATAGGTTGCCTGCTATTTCATTAATCTCGAGTGGGCTGAATCTTTGTTTTTTCTGCCAGCAGCCCTTTTTATGTTCTTAATTTTATTGTAATGGATGGATTTAATCAGGTTTTAGCTAGAGGAGTTGAGTGTGACATTGCATTGCTTTCTGTAGAAAGTGAGGAATTCTGGAAGGGAGCTGAGCCACTTCACTTTGGACACTTGCCCCGACTGCAGGTAATTCTCATTTATCATTTTTCATAAACTAAGTGGCCGTTGTAATAACTGTGCATATTGTCTATTTCCTTTAGAACATTCATTATTTTTGTTTATGCTGGTCTCTTTTCTGAATTATTAAACACTCTTGGCTGGAGATGGGTCATTTTGTTGGTGTATCATCACCATCATCATTATTAGGGTGATGAGGGTGATGGGGTGAACTGAGGGTCATGCCAGCTTTATAGACAGAATTGGCTTGGGAATTAGACTTTTTACAGAATGAGAGTGGATTGATGAATAGGGGTTGGGCCATGGGTTAAGATCTTTTACTATCTTTGGGTTATAAAAAATGCTTTATTTATTGGCTTATATCTATCAGCTTATTATGCTGACTCTTTACTCTGTTGGCAGGATGCAGTAACTGTTGTAGGATATCCGCTTGGAGGAGATACAATTTCTGTGACTAAGGGGGTGGTTTCCAGAATTGAGGTTTGCTATCCTCTATGGTTTTGTTTCATTTGTTGTCATTACATTTATGGAATGAATAAGCATTTCTGACAGAACTGTTGTATTCATTTCTTGGTTAGACTATATGCTTAGCAGCTTAGGAATAGATTTACTTATAGAATATAATATACTCCAGCAAATTTTATACTTCTCCCTCCAATATTGACTCCATATAAGCATATACCATTATGATAAATACACATGCCAACACTTTGTTAGCAATTGCAATCAGGTTACCTCATATGCTCATGGATCGTCTGAGTTGTTGGGTATTCAAATTGATGCAGCAGTAAATCCTGGTAGGTAGCTTTGAAAGCTATCATGCTGAAGAAAAAGGTTCTGTTGTCCCATTTAAATGGGCTTATTGTGTTGCTGCATTTTCTAACTTGACAAGTCTCTGGATCTACTTGCTGGAAATTTAGGTAACAGTGGCGGTCCTGCATTCAATGATGATGGAGAGTGCATAGGTGTTGCATTTCAGGTAGTTCCTTGCCAAAGTTTAGGTCCTTTAGGAATGCTGTTTGTTTTGTCCCAAGTTCTGCAATAGCTTGTTATTTGTTTTGTAGAATTATTTTAAAGTTTTGAGCACAATCTCAGTCATCATTATCACTGCTACTAACTTGATGATTCAAGATTTTATATCTTTAATCCTGGTTTCCTGAGTTGCATGCTGTTTATCCATCATCTATGTTTTTACAAGATACTATCCTTAGGTTTACAGATCAGATGACGTTGAGAATATTGGATATGTTATCCCAACCACTGTTGTGTCCCATTTTCTACAAGACTATGAGAGGAATGGGAAGTACACAGGTAAGTTTTTCTTTATAAAATTATTTGATGAAAACTACACTGAAGAACTTCATCTCCCTGTTGGAGTTCAATCTATATATTTTTATATGGAGTTTTATTTATCTGAATTATAATGGTTCTTACCATATGCAGTGAGTTTAATACATCATGATTGTTTATTATCCCTCTAAATATCAAGCTGTTGAACACAGATTTCAATCTCCATGTAATGAAACTTTTCTTTACTATTCATGGAAGCTCTATTGTCTTTAAATTGGTGAACAATAATTGTTACTTATTATAATATATAAATTTTGGAACAATCTTAATTGTCTAGATGTGTTGTCCTAAAGAGAGGGGTTTTTTGTTTTTTTTTTTTTTTAATAATTTTTAATTAATTAATTTTTTATTTTTTTTTATTTTTTCGTGTAGTTCCTTTTAATCTTCTTTGTTAGATGCTAGTACATCCGTATGCTTCCCTCCTAGACAACTAGCTTGTTTGTCATGAATAAAGAAGTGCCTCATCTATTAACAACTATGGCTTCGGGTGTTCTGCCAACGTTGTTATGATTTTGTATATTTGTAAAGCCACATTTCATTTTTGACCTCTTTACGATGTATAAAATTTAATTCTGTTAAATAAACTTGGATTGAGAGAATGAGCAAACAATTAACCTCTATTTGGACATTAATTTTTCAGGTTTCCCTAGTCTTGGAGTTTTATTGCAAAAGCTAGAGAATCCAGCATTACGTGCCTGCTTAAAAGTTCCATCTAATGAAGTATGTATTTGTTGATTTGATCAACTGGTTTCTTCTATTCATTTGGAGATGTCCTTTGAGCTGTGCTATTAATGTAAAGTCTATTCATTGCTTTTTTCCCTGTTTTGATAAGGAGCTAGGATTTTTTATCCTTGTAGTCAAATTTGCAGTGACATTGTTTTTTGGTTGAGGGGAGATATATGAAGGTAGAGAAGGAAGTTGCTGTCACCTGATAGGATGAAGTCCATATTATAGCTTTATCGTAGCTATATGAGGCATTATAGGGAATCGTGTTAGATGGCTGTTAGGTAACCCGGAAAAAGGTCACAATGAGAATAAGATATTTCATCAGAGGAAGTAGAAATAGAAATATGAAGTCTATCATGGTTATTTGAGACCATTGGAGGTAGTTGTGACCAGTCAATTTGTGGCTGGTGATGAGAAGGTGGCTACAATCAGATGTGCCTAGATTAGGGTTAGGTAATGGGGTAGGAACAGAGGTTATTTCTGATGAGGAAGAGGTTTGCTTGTTGGTAGGGATGATGATAAAGAGTTGCAGGAATTAGGTCTTAGAACCTAGCTCTGATAACATTTAAAAAGAATTGGAAGAAAAACTGCAATCCTTATTGATTGTACTCCATAATATAGAATACAATAATAGAGAAAGAAAAAAGAAAACTAACAAAATTACCTAGCTCTATTCTGGGAAACAGAATAATTACACTATTCTATGGAATAAAATATTCTCCTAATAGCAATAATAGCATACAACTAATGTCCTATATCTATCATATTCTACAGTCTACTTTACTTTTAAGTTTGTAGGGGATGTGCATGTGCCTCTTTTCTTGAACTTAATAAGTGCAATTGTTCCTCTCTACCTCACAATGGAAAAAACATGAATAGGAGAGTAATTTTGCAAGATTACATACCCTTCTCTATCTGTATGGCCCCTAGCTGAAGAGAAAATTGTCATTGTGTGAGAAGATGAGAACAAACCAATAAAAATAAAAATGATATTGAATATGAGAATAGGAGGAACCGAGGAATTTGGAGGCGATTATGCTTTCTTTGTTCAATAAGGTTTCAAATGACAATAAAATCATTTTCATATATTTTCATGAAATATTAAATTATCCTGCACCAGGGTGAAGAGAGCTTGATGTAATTGCATTTTTCATATCTTTTAATACAACCTTTATCAAGTTATTGTTTAAAGGCTCAATAAGGGATTTTTTTTTCAGGGTGTACTCATCAGAAAAGTTGAACCAACTTCTGATGCCCATAATACCTTAAAGGAGGTATTTACTAATTGCTATTTTGCTGTCTACAATTTTAAGAACTCAGTGTTGAACTAATGTGGATATACTCTTTACATAATCACCTGCAGTTGCATGCACCATTTTGTTCTATTGCAGTTAAAGTTGTTTCATCTGGCACTTATTATTGGTTAAAATTTTCGCTTACTGACAAAAGCTGCAATCTTTAACTGTAGTTAATAATTAAGAGTTTGACTTTTTCCAACCTCTAACTTTCCTGTAGTTTATTCTTTATCTTCTCCTTTTCCTTCTGATTATTAGTGATGAGGGAGGAATGAAAACCACATGTTCCACACCCGTATCATTTGCCTGCCATAAGCCCTTGTTACCATTACACTAGAGTCAGCCTTCTGTCTTTTATATTTGTTTAATTAAGAAAATGTAAAATCAAAAGGTCATATCTGAAAGTTCTACCTTTTATGACACAGTTCCAAAGTATTATATATTTCTTTTAATTGTCCTTCAAAAAGTGACTAAATAGCATTGTTGAAATGAGATTTTTGTGATAGTTGAGTTATTATTTTACAGAAAAATTGCACTTTTGGTCCCCAATTTATAAGATATAAGCGGACACATCACCACCTTTTGTCTCTGAGTTGTCTACGAAGTAGCACCTTCGATCTCTCTATTAATAAGTCTTATCAAAATTTAATATTACTCTTCAATATCCTAGTTGGCTAGGGCTATTATTGAATTTCACCTCTTATTTTCTCTTTTTCTTCTTAAATAATACACCAACTTCACGAGTTAGTGGCCAGAAATACAGAAAGGTCGACTACACTGACCTTCATTACACTAATGTGCAATAAAATAAATTAGTGTATTGGAGGTTAGTGGCTTGTGTTTCTGGCCACTAAGTTGTGGAGTTTGTTAGAGTGCAATTTAGGAGGAAACGGAGGAATAAGGTGTGAAATTTCATTAATAGCCTTGATTAATTAGGGGTTTTGAAGAGTAATGGTAAATTTTTACAGATCTGTTAATTAAGGAACTGGAAGTGCCACTTTGTTGACAATTTGGGTACTAAAAGTGGTTATGCTTATAACACAGAAATTGAGTTTGCTATACCTTATAACTCGGCGACCAAAAGTACAATTTTCCCTTATTTTATTGTTAGGTGTACTACAGAGTTATGGACCCTTGGTTCGTTCTTAAACTAACAGCTCATATTGCCAAGGAGAAATGAATCTTCAAATTTGTGGCTAACTTGACTGATATGGGCTAATGGGTCTTAGACAAGGGTGCAAATTGCATTATCATTAAGTGATCTTAGCAGTCATGTTCTTGACCATGCACTTTTTATGTAGGTTAACTTTTGTTGATATTTTGAATGTTAGCTCACTGTACAAATTTTACAGACTTTGGGCTTTGGGTGCTTCATTTTAAAATGTATATTCTTTTTCAGGGGGATGTGATCGTAAGCTTTGATGGCGTTCGTGTTGGGTGTGAAGGAACGGTGCCCTTCCGGTCAACTGAGCGAATAGCATTTCGCTACTTGATCAGTCAAAAGTAAATTTTTATTACTTGCAAATATGTTTAACATGAACTGTTACCTATTTAGGAAACAAGTACTTTTAATGCAAAGGGTGGAAGCTTATCTCTAAAACAATGTCAGAATCCTATTTAAGTCATGTTACACCTGAAAGGCATGTCTGATAAGAAAGGATTTGAATCCTGCTGAAAAGTGAAATCTTATCTATTGAATTTTCTATTGGGCTAGTGCTCTTCCTATTTTTGTGTTCAGTTTGCTCTGGACAATATATGGGAGTTCATCTAGGGTTTCTAAGTAAAATAATGTGGGAAAGTTCAAGTGTGTTGGTATACTTTTTCAAAGGTGATTTGATGTGTGTAGGATAAGCTAATTGCACTTAATTTGCAAGAATATATGGACTGAGTAACTTATTGTACCGAAAGTGACAATAAAGCTAAACCCTAAACTATAATCATGACCTTGACAATTGGCTTACCATCAATTTCTTCTCAGGCTATTTTATGAAACTTATGAAAGTGTTTACAACTCAGGTTTGCAGGTGATACTACAGAACTTGGCATTATTCGAGCGGGGGAATTGATGAAAGTTCAAATAGTTTTGAGTCCTCGTGTAGATTTGGTATGTAAATGATGCATCTTTTAATATAGGCGAAAGTCTTAGTTCCTTGATGGAAAACCCTGACTTGAAATCCCATAGTATTGATCTGGACATGTTTGCTATCATCTTTAGGTTCCATATCATATTGAAGGAGGCCAGCCTTCATACCTGATTGTCGCTGGATTGGTGTTTACTCCACTGTCTGAACCATTAATACAGTATGTCAAGTTAGTTGTTTGGTGTTTGTTTTTTCTTTATGAATCCTTGATGCTAAAGAAAATGCGTAATTTCACAGGGAAGAATGTGAAGACAGCATAGGGGTAAGCTCTAAGTAGCGGATGACTGCTTTAGTATCATAAAAAAACATTTGCATTCTCTGACTGATTATTTGTTTTCCTTTTGATCAGCTAAAACTATTGACAAAGGCACGGTATTCCCTGGCAAATTTCAAAGGTGAACAGATTGTGGTCCTATCACAGGTATAGGTAGACTTCCAAGGGCACAAATGTAGCATATGATAGCAGTTTATATAGTTAGTGGTTTCAGTTCTCTTTTTCACTCTTGTGACAAAAACGTGGAGTCGCCCACCCCAAGCGCATCCACACCTTAGCCCTATAGAATTGTGGAGGGGTAAATCATGGTGACTCAACTGATCAACAGAGACTAGATTTTTTTTCACTGCGCACAAGAGCCCCCCTCATTTTGAGACTCGATCCTTGGTCTTTTGTTACAAATTTCACCTCTGTGACCAATTGAGTTACCCATGCAGGCTTCTCTTTTTCACTCTAAGTTTATGTGTGAGTATTCACACATATGGCCTTTCTATTACGTTAATGTAAATGGGAATCCATATGGTTCATTAAAGAAATAGAAACATAGCTTGCTAAGGGGTCAGTTTTGCAAAGAATTTGAATTTTTAATTGTTTATAATGCCACAGGTTTTAGCAAATGAAGTAAACATTGGATATGAAGACATAAGTAATGAGCAGGTAAGTATATATTTTACTCACACTTGTGTAAACCGGCCGGTGTAATTATGTGAAATCAATTTGCAGATCTTGAAGTTGAATGGCAAACGAATTAGAAACATCCACCATTTGGCTCATCTACTTGATTGTAAGTATTGTATATGTACTAATCACCCTTCCGTTTTCCTTCTTTTGTCCCATGCTCATCATTCATCCTTTGCACAGCTTGCAAGGATAAATATCTAGTTTTTGAATTTGCGGACAACTTTTTGGTCGTCTTGGAAAGGGAGGCAGCTTTAGCTACATCAGCTAGCATCCTTAAAGACTATGGCATTCCAGCTGAAAGGTCTTCCGATCTTATGGAACCATATGTGGACTCAATAGGACAAAATGATGCGGTTGATCAGCAAGAGTTAGAGTTTGGGGATAGCGCAGTATCTAATTCTGAATTCGGTTTTGATGGGCTTCTTTGGGCTTGAAAATGTCCCACCGCACCCTTCAACAAAGTGAGCCCCATATAACAGTTCCTTCTCATGGATGCAGATTCGCATTGCTCTTGGACATTTACCAGGAAAATTTCCGAGATCTCCAGAGAATCATTTACGGAGAGAATGTAGAGTCGTGGGGGGCTTGTTTAACAATAATTTGGAGGTAGAGAAGCTAAAAAATCTGCAATTTTTTCTGATACATAACATGGGGTCATTGAATGCAACCTCTCGGTGTGAAATTAAGTCCATTATTTGTAGTTCTGCATGGAGCCTGAGATTTGTTTCAGAGAAGGATATCATGCAGTGATTGCAATTGCATGGAGATCGGAGAAGAGCTGGGAATTGTCAATTATGCAATCCTTTACTGGTATTGATTATATGCTACTCCAAATATTACTTGAGGTGTAGAAAAAAAATTGTAAACCTATGTTGTTATTTGTCATTTTTTTTTCTACATGCAGGCGAATAAAATGTCTTCCATTTACTGCTTGTTACCTTTCTTTTCAGAATCATAAAGCTATATGGTAAGCTAATGACTTTTCAGTTTTCGCCCTAGTGATTAAAGGAAACCCTTTTTCACTAGACCATTTTTTTAAAAGGTGATTCAAAAAAAAAAGTACCATTTCATCAATACAATTTTTTTTTTTTTTTGGATAATTAGCATTATTTTCATCAAAAAAAAAATAATTAGCATTATTACTTTTTGTTCTTGATGTATAACCAAAGTGGCTACGCAAACTCAAATTCTAATAGTGTTGTTAAAACTGACAAACTACCTTGTCAGTTGTCATGATTGACTTGTTAAATCTTAGTGTACCGCTTGGCGAGTCTTTTACTCAATTTACCTTGACCACTTCAATTGTCAATGATTCGTGGTCTGGTGGATAACGAACTCCTTAGCCCACAAACTAATTGGAAATGATCTAGCCTATCATATTTTGCCTAGATGATCTAATCGGTCATGTCATAATTGAAAAGAATATAAATATTTGAATTTCATGATTTGTGCAACACATGGATTACTGGGTCTTATGTAAGTGTTGGGTCTTAGGTAAGTGTAATATAACACAAAAAATAAAGAAGCAAGTTCCTCAACTTCTTGCTTATGACTAGTAGTCAATTGAGTCATGATTAAGTATTCTTGGTTATTCATAGTTTTGGTTTCAATATGAAAATCATTTAATCGAATATCTTTTAAACTCAGTAAGGTATGTTTAGGGTGAGGTACCATAAAGCATCTTCAATAATAAACTTAGTACCGTACCCTTAGTATTTGATCGAATATCTGTTGAATTTTGGAGGTTAATTCGTTAAACAAACCCAAGTTGCTACCTCGTCTAATCACTTAGAGATCATTGCTTTATATGAGGCCTCAAAGGAGTTGTATGGCTGAGATCATTGAAACATCATATCCATAGCTCGTGCGATATAACGAGCGAAGTCGACACCCCCACTGTCATGTATGAAGACAATGCGGCATGTATTGCATAGATGAGTAATGAGTATGCTAAGGGCAACCTTACAAAACACATTGTGCCTAAGTTCTTTTACCTGCATAAACTCCAAAAGAGCGGTAAAATCCTTGTTGAGAAAATTTGTTCTAGTGACAATTTGACAGATTTGTTCACTAAGTCCTCAACTACATGCACTTTCGAAAAAATATTCATAAAATTGGGATGCGTAGACTTGGAAGGTTGTTGCCTTTAGGAAGAGCGTCAACGTCTAGGCACACTTGAATATACACACCTGATCAATATTATGCCTTGAAGGTGTTAGTAATGTTATATCATTGCCATGTATTTAGTGTTGACTTAAACTGTTATCCTATTATATAGGAAGAGTTAGGTGTCATAGTCATAGTCTAACTTATTATTCCTGATGTTACTTGATGATAACAAAATCACCGTTCATTTGGTATCAGTTAGTGTTAGGTAGCCTTCTTTCTCTCCACCCACCAAAATGTCGACAAACTCCAGTGAGCACAGCGCACGGTGATTGCCGCCACCGTGACACCACCGGCCACCCCTAACACCCTTGCCACAGCCCACCACTTCGTCTCGATCAAACTCACAACCCGCAACTACTTGTTCTGACGTACACAATTGATTCCCTTCCTTCGTGGCCAAGGCTTGTTAGGCTACGTTGATGGCGAGAATATGTGTCCTTCGGCAACGCTTACCACCGCTACTTAGACTGACGCCTCCGCCGGCTTGTTAGGTTTGTGGTTATACTCTTTTACCCTTAGTTAAGGATTTTTCAACTAGGTTTTTATTAGGCTAAAATTTTTAACGAAGAAACCGGTGTAAAACATGATGATTTCACATACTTTGTGTACTATTTTCCTCGACTAGGCTTTTCCCACGGGTTTTTCTAGTGAGGGTTTTTTTTTTTTTTTTTTTTTTTAAATTTTAAATGATGCATGGGTAGGTATAGATCGATAATGGCCCGGAGGTGTTATAAATATTTCTTTATGTAATAACCCTCAATCGTTCAATCTCAAAATTTTTAGGTTAACACATTTAATTTGTTGAGAGATACTTCTCTCAAGTTGTTTGTGTTATAAAACATTCGAAACAAAATTTTCACTTAAATTATAAATTTCTAATAAGTTATTAGTTTTATTAAGTTAAATTTTTTTAATTACACTACTGAAATAAATTAATGTATAAACATAAAAAATTTATAATCAAATAATAATAATAATAATAATAATAGTAGTAGTAGTAGTAGTAAAAGTGTCAATAAACGTGTGGTTTAGTGACACGAAATGACTCTCCTGTACAAGAGGTTATGGGGAGCTTGAGTAGGTAAAGCATTTAATAGTGATAAAGAAACCACCTTCTTTAATATTGTAATAGTAATGACGAGTATTATTAAATAAAACATGTGATAGTGATAGATAAAAGAAACCTGAAGCCAATTGGATATTAAATAAGGCATTTAATAGTGATAGATAAAGAAACCTGAAGCCATTTGCAATCGTTATACCTGAACTTAAACCACATAGTTTTGAATTTTAATTTTGACCGCGATTATTTGTTGTTCAATTCACGTTACATATTTTTTTTATACTATAAAATATGTGTATGTGTGGTTGTGTTATGTGTTTTTGTGTTTTATGTTACGTAATTCTGTAACTTAAGCGTATGGATTCTATACCTGAAATAAAGTAAATATAACATTGATTTTTTTTTTGTGTCTTGTTCTATGCGTTTTTATTTATTGTGTTATGCGTTTTTGTGTCTTATATTGTGAAATTATGTGCCTAGAGGATATATATTATCTACATAAATCAGATTTGAGAATAAATAAATATATAATATGTGTATGTTTCTTGTATTATGAGTTTTTGTGTCTCTTATGAAATTCTATACCTTATAAGAGTATTGATTAGGGGTGGGCGTAATTTGGATTATCCGAACTAACACCCGAAATCCGAACCGAATTTTAAATTTTGGGTGAACCCAAATAGTTATCGGTTCGGATATTTTAAATTTTGGTATATCCGAATATAAATTTGGTTCGGATATCGGGTGTTAAAAATTTACCCACACCCGACCCGAAACCCGAACTAACCGAAATTTTATTATAAATATAATAATATATATTATATATTTAGTTATCAATGTATTTCATAATTAATAATATATTAATTTTAAAAAGTCTATTGGTTAATTATTACTATTTGTCTTATTTTTAGTTTGATAGTATATGAAAAAAAATATAAATAATAAAATAATAAAAACAATAAAAATTTAAAATTGATAAAAATAAAATTTTGGTTATATCCAAACTAACCCGAAATAAATTCAAAATAATTTCACCCGAACCGAACATATCCGAATTAAATTTGGTTCGGATATCGGGTGTCAAAAACATCACCCGAAATTTTCGGATATCCGAAATAAAATTCGGGTATCACCCGAACCGAACCGACGCCCACCCCTTACTATTGATTTTGTACTTAGAATGAATTAAAATTTGTATTGAAACATGAGATCGAAATAATAAAAACAAACTTACAAAATCTGTTAAAGCTCAAATATCAAAACAACATTATTTTGATCGAGAATTCACAATGCTATATGTATCCTGGTCCATGGTATAAATTGTCAGCCATTTGTTGTTGGATCTTTTGAAGCCAGTAGCAAAAACTATAGCATCAAATGGATGTGAGATGCCATTCAGAAATGTCACATCGTAGCCGTTGATGCATTCCATCGCAGGCAACATACACCTGTCATCATACACCGTTCATCTTTTTTTTTTTTTTTTTTTTTTTTTGAAACAGTCCGTCTATCATATTTAATTTATATTATTTTGTCAACTATTTCCACGCATTTGTGTGTCCGTTAGAGCATCACCATCAGTGAAGCAAGATGAAATAATATCATAATTTAAGCCATGTGGCAAGTGAGAGAAGAGGAGAGAGAGAGGGAGAGGAGTTCTTCTGCAAATGAGGGTGCTTGGAACAGTGGAATTGCAGAGAGTGGAAGACCAATCATCTCTCCTGTGCGCGTTTCGCGCACAACAGGCGCGTGCACCACCTCATGGAGGCGAGCTTCCTTAATTTATTATTATTATTTTTTAAAATTATGTTTGTTTTAATTTTTTTCCTCCCATCCCATTTTCTCTTTTCTAATCACACTTACAAAAACTCATCAAAAACTGCGAAATAACTCCACTATTAAGGATGCTCTTACAAGTTACAACAGTATTTAGGATGTGTTTGGTTGGTGGGTTTAGGCATAAGATATGGGTATCAAAGTGATTGTTATTGTTTGGTTGATAGGTTTTTAGAATACTATTATGGGCTTGGAATACCCCATTAATTGAAAAATTCATACATTAATGAAATAAGGGTTTCATTTCCCTTCCTCATTTCTTCCCCAACTATTAATAATCATTCACATTCCACCCTACTACCAAACATGCAAAATACTTTCACCAAAATCTATTACCATTACCAAGTATTTAATACCCATGTCGATTCCGATTTCCATGTGCGAACCAAACACACCCTAGTTTATTTCCATTCCCATCTGTCTATTCAGATCTGTACTGTACTGTACATGCCATCCCATCCACATCTTAATGAGTTGACTCTTTTTATCTCATGAATTTTTTTCCTGATACAAGTCTATTTTAAACTTTTCATACAAGTAATAATCAATTTATTGATTATTAATATTACACTTTTTTTTTTTCACAAGTATTACTTTTTCCTCATATGTAATAATCTGTTAACTTATCACGGATTAGTATTACACATTTTGTCATAAATAACTTTTCAATCACTAAATTTTACATTGACCATGTTTGGTAACTGGCTGTTAGCTATTGCGGTTAGCTGATAGCTGTTAGAGGATATAATATTAACTGAGTGTAGAAAGGTGTTAATAATAGCTGTTTGATATAATTTCTTTTCTCAAAAAGCTAATTGAAAATGTTACTTTGAGTAGTTTTTTGAATTTTAGCATTTTGGATTTACAAAAAGTTAATTAACCAAACATATATATTTATTCTTTAACCAAATCAAATAGCTTATAGTGGTCAAATAAGTCAAAATTGACTGATAAGTTAATTATTTTACCAAACAGAGCATTTGTTTTAAAACAACTATTACAATTTTTCTCAAAAGTATCACATTTTTCTTTATAAGTATTACACTTTTCATCATAAGTAACAATAATCAATCTGTCCCTGATTAGTATGACAGTTTTCATCATAAATATTATATTTATATCTAGACTCAACTCGTCTTACAAAAAAAAAAAAAAAAGACCCATGAGATGAATTTACGGGAGACACACTCTTTTATTTAATTTAACTTACATTTCTTTATCTAATTTTTAAATATATGAATTTTGAGAACTATAATATCTTTAATGCTTATTTTGCAAAAAAAATAAAAAAAGTTCATTTTTTTCACATATTACTTTTTTTTTTTTTCTCACTATGATGTGTGTATGACTAAAATGTCTTTAGTATCATTTTTGTTCGGTGATATAAAATTAAATATTACACAAAATTAAATTATAAATAATTTGAGTCAAATCTAACTTGTTTAATTACTTGTAAACAAAAAAAAAATTCAATGGGGAATATTAAATGTGCTACTTTAAGTTTTTTTTTTTTTTAATAACTTATTCAAACCATTATGTATTTAATTTATTTGTATTATTCATTTTACAATATGAGTTAATTTGAGGTGGCTAAGTTATAACCACACTTTAAAATCAAGTACAATTATATTGAGAACAAATAATAGCAAATTAACTGTTTTCTTTCCAAACCTAACTGCTTGCCCATCCGTGATGGCCTGGCAAGCATTTACGGGTCTTTGCTTAGAGGGGATTAGGTGGGAAAAGGAATTGCAATTTTATGGGGACGAATAATGTAGGAATAAAGTGGTAATTTAACTACTAGTTAGTTTGTGAAAATAGAATTACTGAAAATTTTAAATCAAATGTTTGGTATAAATGGAAATTGAAAGGGAATAAAATCAATAAATAGTATAAAGTTCAAAATGTCCATACTTATTATTATTATTATTATTATTATTATTATTATTATTATTATTATAAATCCTAAATGACCAAATTCAAATTTTTCTTTTTAAAATATATGTAAAACGTTGTATGAATTAACCATAGAATTGCATAACGAAAGCAATAAAATAGACAAAGGGGTTTTGATGAGAAAAGATATTTAATTGAGGTTAGCCTTGACGTTCTGTGTTGAGAGTAGAAGAAGAAGACATGCTATAATTGAAAGAGAGATGTCAAACATCATTTTTAGGTTAAAAAGAGAGGTGTAATTTTGTTCCAAAGTTTTTTTTTTTTTCCCCCTAAAATCCATTGAATTGAAATACTAAGGGGCATTGGATTCCAATTCCATAAAAATTAAGCAATTGCAATTCTCTCTAACCAAACGAAGGAATTGACTTGCCTTAAGACTTATGTGGGAATTAGATGAGAATGAAATTGTAATTTCCTTCAACCAAATGCCCTGTTAATTAGTAGTCAGAGTCCTTCATTTAAGGAGCCATAATGGCTCCTAACTTATGCTCTTTTAAAAAAAAAAAATTAATTATAATAACTTATAAGGACGTTACGTTGTGGAAAAAGTTTAAACTTTTTAAAAAATGCCAAACTGAAACGCTGCAAAAGGTAACGTGTTAGTTGTAATGGTGGATTCATCAAAATTTTTACAGGTCTTTCATTTTATCAAAATGATCAAGGTTGCTGAGAGGTGAGAGGGTGATTTCTTGTTTTTACTTGCTAAGTTCCTTGCTATATAATATAAATATAAAATAAATTACATCAAATAATAATGATAATAAATTAATAATAATGTTAGATATTAAAAAATGTATTTAATAGTGATAAAGAAACCTGAAGCCATTTGTTGGTACGGTCGATGTTTTGAAGCAAGTAGCAAAAACAATAGCATCAAAGGGATGTGAGATGCAATTCAGAAATGTCACATCGTAGCCGTTGATGCATTCCATATATCGCAGGCAACACCTGTCATCATCATACACCGTCCATTTTTTTAAGAAAAAATCTATCATATCTAATTGAGTTAATTCCAGCAATGGTTCTCTAACTATTGATTTTTCAAAATTAGTCCCCGACTTTTAATTTGGACAATTTAGGTCCCTTGACTTTTAAATTCTTTCCAATGTTGGTCCTTTCGTTAAATTTTAGGTAAGTTGAAGTCAAATGAAGGGATAAAATTGTCCGTTCACATGTTTAGTGTATTATTACTCGTATTTCTCTTGTCCTATACGCTGTATATATGAATATAATCCTAGTCGAAGTCTCAATCGAAGCCATTAATCTCAGTCGAAGTCTTTTCGACTGAAATTATATTCATATATATATAGCATATATGACAGGAGAAATACGATTAATAATACACTATACAGGTGAACGGACAATTTTACCCCTTCATTTGACCTCAATTTAACCAAAATTTGACTAAAGAACCAACATTGGAAAGAATTTGAAAGTCAAGGAAGGGACTTAAATTGTCGAAATTAAAAGTTGGAGACTAATTTTGAAAAATCAACATAGTGTTGGAATTAACTCTATTTAATTTGTATTGTTTTGTCAACTATTTCCACACATTTGCGTGTGCGTTACAATTATTAGTTTGCTTCCATTCCCATCTGCCTATTATTCATTTTTGTATTGTACAGGAGTATACGTTACAACTTATTTCTTCATGCATTGCATCATTTGCATAATTGCATGTCGCCTTCCCCTATCATTAATTGCTTTTACTCATTTCCACTACACTACAAAAACATCCTGCCTGTCCGGCCTTCACCTTTTTTTTTTTTTTTTTTTTTTTTTTTTTTGTGGCTTCGAATTTTTTTCTCTTTACCATCAAATTTTANTTTTTTTTTTTTTTTTTTTTTTTTTTTTTTTTTTTTTTGTGGCTTCGAATTTTTTTCTCTTTACCATCAAATTTTATAATGTTGATAGGGGTGTTAGGGAACAGAGTTTTCGACAAACTACTCATGTTCGTGTTCGGTAAGCGTTCGTTTATGTTCATTTATTAAGGTAAACGAACATTAACAAACAAAATTTAGAGCTCTGTCAATAAACGAACAGAGTCTGAACAGTGATAAGCTCGTTTGTTAAGAGATCGTGAACAAACTCGTTTGTGTTCATTTAGTAATGTTCGCGAACAAGCTCGTTTATGTTCGTTTATTAATGTTTGTGGACAAGCTCGTTAAGTGTTCGTTTAATAAAGTCCGCGAACATGTTCACAAACATATATAGTTGTGTTGTTTGTTTGGTTATTATTTGTGAACATAGATTATGTGTTGTTCACGAACGAATTGTGTTCATGAACATGTGCATGTGTTTGGTAATTAAGTGTTCACGAACCTCTTCATGAACGTACACGAACATGTTCGTGAACGTGTTCGCTAACATTAACAAACACGTTCGTGAACTTGTACGTGTTAACATTAACGAACACGTTCGTGTACAAGTTCGCGAACGTTAACAAACACTAATGAACGCTTAACAAACGAACACGAACATGATCTTCAAAAACCTTAACAAACGAACAAGAACACGAACACTCTAAAATCCTTAACAAACGAGCACGAACAATCTCCGTTCGTTAACAGCCCTAAATGTTGAAATGGTGTTCAAATAAAATGGATTTTTGATACTTTTGTAAATAAATATTATTCTATTTCTAAAAGTATGCTATATATATATATATATATATATATATATATATATATATATATATATATATATATATATATATTCTATATTAGTAAGTATGGTGATGTTTTGTTGCCCTAAAACTAATCTTATTGGTTTTTAAGGTGATTGTATTCTCAATATTCAAATCAAAACCTCTAGTTAAATGGAAAAAAAAAACAAAAAAAAAAACAATTAAAATTTTGTCATTCCATCCACACCCTTACGAGTTTTGACTCTTTTTATTTATGCAAAAACTCTTATAAGACCGTCTCGTGAATCCCCATTCATGAGACGGGTCAAGTTTTTCGTAAGCATTGTATTACATTTTTCTTCATAAGTATCTCTTCAATTCCTAAATATTATATTTTAATTTAAAAGTATTATAATTTTTCTCAAAAATATCACATTTTTTCTAATACGTATTACACTTTCTTATATAAGTAATAATCAATCAACTTACCGATGATTAATAATACACTTTTCCGGCCTCATAAGTATTACGTTATTCCTCATAAGTAATAGTCAATTAATTTATCCCTGATTAGTATATCATTTTTTGTCATAACTCTTCAACCCTAAATATTACATATATTGATTTAAAAGTATTACATTCTTTCTTTTTCTTTTTCTTTTTTTTTCAAAATATCACAATTTTTCATATAAATATTATATTTTTCTTCATAAGTAACACTCAATTTATTCCTAATTAATATTACACTTTCCATCATAACCATTACATATCTATCTAGACTCGACTCGTCTCACAGAAAAGGATCTATGAGACGGACTTACAAGATATTCACTCTTTTATTTAATATTTAACTTGCGTGTCTTTATCTAATTGCTCCTTGTGTATTGGTTTAATTTTAGCTAAGCAGTTAACTTGTAATTGCTCCTTGTTGTGTATAAATAACTCTTCTTGGCAACATGAGAAGGTTGTTGAGAGGTGAGAGGGTGATTTCTTGTTTTTACTTCCGTGCTAAGTTCCTTACAATACAAAAGGTTGACTTTGGCTGTAAATTCGTGTATGTTTGTCTCTTACATTTGTCCCATAATTTCTCCAAATACTTAGCCTAGAAAAGTATGAGTTTGTGAGGTTGACTGCCTAGCTAGAATTCTGGGCAGGTTGTGTGCAGTGGTTGCATGTTTAGCAAAGTTAATGAGTAAAATCCACGCATAACAGTTGGTATCAGAGCATAGACTTAACGATTTGATGATAAAATTGATCTATGATAACTATATTTTTCAGCTTATATTACTTCATGCACTTGTAGTATAAAACGTGTGAACTTATATATAGTACAAAATGCGTGCACTTCAAAGTTATTATTCTTTGCACTCGTAGTATGTATAATGTTGTGCCTTTGACTTTTGTAGTATGAAATTTATGTAATGTTGTACAGAAAATACTACACATTTTTTTTTATATAAATTTTCCTCCATTAAGGAGCGTTGATCTGGACCATAACAAGGGATGTTTAGTGGTGTGGTCCGTCTTAGGATTGTGAGTTGTGCATTGGTTAGCTACCTGTCCATCACTGTTGTAGTTGTCGCACATTTTGGGGTTAGTTGTGGTGTATTATGCCGTTGTTACAATATTTTTATCGTGGAGTTTTATTTTTCTACTTCTGGGTGTGAGTGTTAATATTTGTAATTAAAAATAGTTGTTCGTTTCTATTAATATTGTTAGAAAAGAAACATGTGTTTGGAAATCGTAGTGTGGAAATGATATTTTTCTTTTTTTTATGCGCAATTGGTTGTTGCTTGGAAGACCAGCTAATTTTTCTTTGGGCAAATATTCTTTACTATTTTATCCTCTTAATTTTCTTAATCTAAGATAATTTGTTGGTTTAATCACAGTTGTGCATCCTTTGTTTTTAACAATCTAGGTTAAATCACACACACATTCTCACTTGGGAGATATTCTTATGAGAGCGCCCGCACACACACACACATGGATGAGTTCGGGTGCAGGGATGCACCCAGGTGTGGTCATGCGGTTAGATCTGAGCCACGCCGTTGATCAAATCTAGATCAACGACTCAAATCAATGAAAATTTAAAAAACAAAAAAATGTGTGTCTGGAAGAAAGAAGCATAAGCTAAAAATGACATACCTTAAATGATACAAAGACGCACATTTTTTCTTTGAAAATTACAAAGACGCACCTTAAGTGTTAGAACAACGCACCTTAAGTGTCAAAATGACGCACCTTAAGTTTTGCTAAAACATTTTGTTCTTGAGGGTCTGAGCTAGGAGTCCGGGAGACCCCTGACTCAAACCCCTTAGTTCAAAAGAGAGAAGGGTGGCGGGCAAGTAGTGCCCTTTGAAGAAGAAACATGATGCACCTTAACACAAACCCTACGCACCTTAAGTTTGCTCCATATGGAAAATAACCAAATTACAACGGTATTTTTTTTTAAAAAAATATTGTTAATCCTGAACGTTGATCTTGAGAAGATCAATGGCTTTTACCGCACAATCACACGTAAGAAGATCAACTACATGCGAAAACTTGTGTGAGATCGTCTCACCATGAGACGGGTCGGGTCGGAACGAGTTAAGATAAAAAGTAATACTTATAGGCACAAATGTCATACTTATATACTCAAATGTAATACTAATGAGGAATAAATTTTTTGTTACTTATAAGGGTAAATGTAATACTTTTAAGGGAAAATACAATACTTTTATTTGCATCTTGACCTGACCCGTCTCACGGTGAGACGGTCTCACACAAGTTTTTGCCTCAATTATATATATATTCTTTCAAATCATATCATAACAATAACATAACATAACTAAACCATCTCTTTTATTCAAAATAAAATTATACAAACTAAAGGTGCATACATATTCAGCAAGCCAAACAAGAGAATGCATGCGCTGCAAGCGAGCTGGTTGGCTTACCATCAAACATTAGGTTTTATTACATATCATCATATAATAATGGTTTTGATCACAACAACAAAGGAAAAAGCTAAGAGAATATATATATATATATATATATATATTATTATTACAGCAGGGTTTTGATGTCATTGGCTATGCTTTGGGAATCGAAAGAAATCCCATACAGTCCTCTCCTAGCCAGCCCCGCGCAATACAACCCATTTTTGCCCTTCCAATGCATGGGGAATTCTGGATTTGGAAGCCCATCCTCATTTAACAGATAATCATCTCCCTCCAGTCCACAAAATCAATACAATTCAAATTAGTTACCACAATAGATATATTTTCCACATTATATTATATATATATTGTGGATCTTTAAATGATTATTTTATTAATGAAGGGTTTTAGCTAGGTCAATGCCACGAATATGTTCAAATAGAGAGTGAGGAGACCAAGGGAATTTGAATGAAAATAATGAAAGTGTATTTATTTGTCTAAGCTGGAAAGCTTAAGAGCTGATTGTGAATCTGACTAGAAATGAGTAAAAACAAATTATTATATTTCGAAAAAATTATAAGTTTCTAACACGTTATTAATTCTACTAAATTAATTTTTTTAGTTATGCTATTGAAATAAATTAAAGTATAAATAAAATTAAAAAAAGTTTACATCAAATAATAATGGTGGTGATGATGATATTAAAACAAAAAAAAAAAAAAAGGGTATTCAATAGTGATAAAGAAACCTGAAGCCATTTGTTGGTGGATCTTTTGAAGCCAGTAGCAAACACAATAGCATCAAATGGATGTGAGATCCCATTCAAAAATGTAACATCGTAGCCATTGATGGATTCTATCGCAGGCAACACCTGTCATTATACACCGTTCATCTATCATATTTAATATAAGTTATTTTGTCAACTACTTCCACACATTTGTGGTAAATTATTGTGTGGACCACGGTCCAAAATAACATCGTTGAATTTTATGAATTAGAATAATGTACTTTATATGCTAATATAATATACATTATGTTTTATAATAATAAAATTTTTGAGATAAAATAATTTACTTTATAAATTAGAATAATGTACATTATTCTTTAGAATAATATACATTGTGAATTATAAAAATGCATATTATAGTGGATTGGATAAAAAAATTAGTAAAATGATATTATTTTTGGATCGTGGTGCACACAGTTGTGTGACAATGTTTAACTTGCAATTATTAGTTTACTTCCTATATATCTGCTTACTTATTTCTGTACTGTATGGAGTATATACTGTTACAATTTATTTCTGCATGCATTGCATGTCGCCTTACCCTATGTGTTTTTATCATTTCCATTACACTACAAAAGATCCTGCCTGCCCTTCACTACTTTTTTTTTTTTTTTTTTTTTTTTTTTTTTTTTTTTTTTTTTTTTTTGTGGCTACTAATTAATCCATTCTTCTTTTTCATTTTTTCTATACCATCAAATTTTATAATGTTCAAATAAAATGGATTTTTGATACTTTTGTAAATAAATGTTATTCATATTTCTAAAAGTATCATATATTTGTTTTTGTTTATATTAGTAATTATGGTAATGTTTTGATACCCTAAAACTAATCCTATGGAATTTTAACGTAACTGTATTTCCAAGGTTCAAATCAAACCTCTACTTAAAAGTTAATAAAAAAAAAATAGTGACATCTCATCTACACCCTTATGAGATTTAAATGTTTTTTTAATATAATTTGGTGTCTTTATCTAATTTCTAAATATATAAATTTTGAGAACTATATATAATATCTTTCATGCTTATTATGCAAAAAAAAAAAATGCATTTTTTCAGATATTACCTTGTTTTTTTTCTCACTATGATGGGCATGACTAAAATGTCTTTTTTTTTTCTTTCAGTGATATAAAATTAAATATCACACAAAATTAAATGATAAATAATTTGAATTAAATCTTGTAAATTAAAAAAGAAATTCAATGGGGAATAATAAATGTGCTAATTTAAGTTATTCATTTAAAAAATATATATATTCAAACCATTCTGTATTTAATATATTTATATTATTCATTTTGCAATATGAGTTAATTTTATGTGGCTGAATTTCAGCCACACTTTAAAATCAAACACAAATATATTGAGAACATTCATTTTAATATCATATATTATAACCTCCTTTCATTTTATAATATTTAAACATTCATTTTAATAAATGAATTTAAATGCGAAACACATTATACTCATATGACACCTCTATTGGGAAGGTCACTAATCGAACTCGATCGGGTATTGACTCTTTAGACTCTTCTAATAGAGTTAGAAGTATTTAAAAAAAAAAGAATTAAAATGAGAAGAAATGAAATATATGTACCTGAATCTGACCGGACTTGACCTTATCATGGGTTCCGACGTCGAAGATGGGGTATCTTCCGTCCTTGACTTTGGCTGTAAAGGGACCCTCTTTTGGCCTTTTCACCCCATAATATTTGGCTGTGTCTCCATATAAAAGCTTGCTAAGTAACAGCAGGACCGAGTCGACAATCCAATACGGCATGTGATACTTCACCATTATCGTTAGCGCCAAGTATCCCATTTCTCTTGTTATAAGGTGAAACTGTATATATATATATATAATTAATCAACATACATACAAACAAACAAACAAACATTTGTGTATGCATTAATGCAACTTTCCAAGAGGCAGTTGGGGAGGGGGACGGTAGATGTTAAGGTTAAAAAACCCAAAATAAAAAAAAAAATTATATTTTATTATTTTTTCAATTAGGTGCACTAAAATTTCACATACAGAGATTAACTCTATTCAGGTCATTGCTATGTCGGTAGGACCTAAAAGGTGACAAAACACCTCTTATGGTTCTTAAAAGAACTGCATTTTCTTTTTTCAAGAGCTGAATTCGAGACCTTTGGCTAAACTGGAATAATGATATGTAAAAGTACATAAAAATTGAGTAATAAGATTTTTCTTGTTAGATACAATACTCAGATTAATATCGGTTCACACCGAGTTAACCCAATTAAGGAGTAAATTGTTGGTTATATTGATTTCTGTTATACTGAATTTACTTCAGTAAGGAGTAAAATACAGGTCATATTTGTCTTGTTAGGAGTGTACGACTACTAATGCTTGGGTAAAAGGAATGGGATTGTGTGCAACTTGTTTCCTTGTGGGGTACTCAGATGTTGTCAGACCAAGAAATAAAAAATAAAACAATATTGTATAGTTACCGGGCTCCGGACGACGATGGAGGTTTTAGCACCGTAATTGCTTAGATCAAGAGCAATTTCCATGCCGGAATTCCCGCAACCCACCACCAGCACTCTCTTGTTTCTATACTTCTCGCCGTTCTTATACTGCGTAGAGTGGATAATCTCCCCCGCGAATCTCTCAACACCCTTTACCTCAGGGATAAACGGGATACTTGCTTCGCCGGTGGCCACCACCAGAAAACTCCCGGAATATTCCTCCACCTCGCCGGAATCCGCCATTCTCGCCGTCACCTTCCACTTTCCGGCACCCTCATCATACGCCGCCGATTCCACCGCCCTTTTGCACCGAGGGGTGATCTTGAAATTTTCAACGTACTGGTCCAAGTAACTTATAAACTGTTTTTTCGGAACATAGGTCGGAGCAGTCGCCGGAAAATGGAAATGGGGAAGCTCACAAAAGTTCTTGGCAAGGTGAAGATGGAGGCGATCGTACGCGTATTTCTTCCACATGGAAGCATAACAGTCGTCTTTCTCGAGCAAAATGTTTGGAATGGAGAGACGATTTAAACATGCAGAAGTGGCGAGGCCCGCCGGACCGGCGCCGACGATGATCACCGTCGTTTCTTCTTTCGTTGACATTTTTTTTTTTTTTTTTTTTTTTTTTTTTTTGTGTTTTGTTTTGGAAATGAGAGAAGAGAATAATAGTTAGGTGTGCAGTAAGCGATTGAGTAAAGCGAGATCCAATGTAAGGGTAAAGGGTTATTATATAGTGCAATGGTACCGTGAGATCTATCTGTAAAACGTTATCCATACCACTTGTCAAAATCTATCCGCCATATTAACTACACACAATTTCTAATTTTCTAAATTTAAATAAATTACACAAATCTATATCTATACTTACTATATATAAAAGTAACATCATCCTTCCAAATTTTTTCCCGCTCAAACTTTTGTTAATATTTAATTACATAATTTATTAGTAAAATAATTAGTAAAGCTTAATCGGTAAGAAACTTTTATATGGAAATTAAATAATATCTATTAATTATAATTGGTAATAATTATTGTTGACAAATTGAAAAAGAAAACGAATATTATTAATTAATGGAAAATTATAAAGATTCCTAATTGACTGACATAATATTTGATTAAGAGATAAATTGAAAAAGAATCGGCAAGAAACTTTTATATGGAAATTAAATAATATCTATTAATTATAATTGGTAATAATTATTATTGACAAATTGAAAAAGGAAATGAATATTATTAATTAATGGAAAATTATAAAGATTACTAATTGACTGACATAATATTTGATTAAGAGGTAAATTGAAAAAGGAATCTGATATTATTAATTTATAATTCTCGCATTCTCTACCTATAAATTCAATGTAATTCTTCATTTTGCACTTGCCTCCCTCTTCTCCTCATTTTGGTAGTTCTCTCATTCCCTTCTTCCACCGCTCAGTAAGAAATCATATTACACTATATATAAAAGTAACATCCTCTTCCAAATTTTTCCCGCTCAAACTTTTGTAAATATTTAATTACATAATTTATTAGTAAAATAATTAGTAAAGCTTAATTGGTAAGAAACTTTTATATGGAAATTAAATAATATCTATTAATTATAATTGGTAATAATTATTATTGACAAATTGAAAAAAGAAACGAATATTATTAATTAATAGAAAATTATAAAGATTCCTAATTGACTGACATAATATTTGATTAAGAGGTAAATTGAAAAAGGAATTAGATATTATTAATTTATAATTCTCACATTCCCTACCTATAAATTCAATGGATGGTGACAAAAAAAATTATAATTCTTCATTTTGCACTTGCCTCCCTCAGTCCCTCCTCTCCTCATTTTGGTAGTTCTCGCATTCCCTTCTTCCACCGCCCAATAAGAAATCATATTACAAGGTTGAAGGTTGATACTATATTTACTTTTTACAGGTTTAATTGCACGTGTAATTCCAGATAGCTCTTGAATGCAAATTTACAAAAGGACGGATAATTACTCATGTTGCAGTATCGTGCATCCACGTTGCTTGTCGGTGAATAACTCAATAACGGTCATGGTTTGGGGATGAGTTAAATGCTGAATTTCTGTCTCTTTTGCAGGATGAAGTCAAAACCATTTCTACTTATTAATTTCGCCATGTTATTGAGTGTTAACAGGTAAGAGATATTTCTGATTAAAACGCCAGTCTTTTCATCTTAGAGTCTTGGATAGTTGGATTCACCTTGGTTTGATATTAGCTGAATCTTCCTTTTATGATGATATGAATTAATTATTGCATTTTCTTTTTATAGTCATATACTGGCCAAGTGTTTGCAAGCTTTTGAGCCTCGAATAACATCCAATTGTTTAGAAACATGTTGATCCTAGCTTCTTCATGCATCGTTATACTAATGGTCAGGGATTGAGGGTCAAAATAATTCATCGTTTATTAGTTTAAGTTTGTCCCCTTTTTTCTCATTTTTGATGTGTAAACTAAAATGCTAAGGATAATGATTAATTGCCTCTATGAACTGGTGCATCTCCATCCAAAATGCTTAGATAATTATCGAATGTGCTTTCTTTCAAATCGTTGTGGGCTATAGCAGTTGAAATGCATAATTTTGACGTCTCTTTCTCCATCAATTTTAATGAAATGTGACTACAAGAGTGGCGTATTAAAGAGAGTGTTGCAAGCATGAAACGAGATTGGATGCAGGTTTTCTTTAAAAATAACTCTGTAGTTGATAGATGAATGATTTTGTGATGTCTAAGTGGTCTTTCTCATGAAAATTTTAAATTAATTGCGAACTGGTAGAAAACCAGTAGGGATTTTTGGCTCAGCATTGTATATTTCTGCATTCTCTTATGAGTTCAGATATTCAAAATCTAATGTTTTAAGTATATATATTGCAAAAGTTGGTCGGTTAATTAAGTTCTACTATTAGATATCTTTTTCTACACCATTAATATGTAATATGCATTTTTATTATATAATAGTTGACATTATATTTATTTTTGAAATTATTTCTTATTTATTTTTCTATATTTATTTTAATAATAATATAATTAATTATCTAATCATAATAATATACAAAATTGTCTAAGACTGCGAATTGGATTCCAAAAACACATTTTCATGACATTGATATTTCCTAATATTCTTATTAATTATTTCCAACCTAAATATTTCAATTCTAGCCGAAATTAATGTACCAAAATATTAATTATTTATTAACATAATTGCCTAATATTCTTATTTTATATTTAAGATATAATATTATTAGTACAAAATTGACAGTGGGCTAAATTTCATTATATCATATAGTTAATCACAATCAATACGTCTATGACTGTATGTGATCACATAAAATTTTAATTAAACATTGTGACTACTCCTTAATTAATCAAAATTATATGATCACTAGATGATTATCTTGATATTTTAGGCATCAACTTTAAAGTCTAAAAACAATTATGCAACAATGTGATAAATAAATTCAAGTATACTCCCAAGAAAGTTGGTTGGGAAAAAACCTCATCAAAAAAACCAACTCCTTAGACAGAACAATGTTTGAAGGGAACTAATAGCACATCGGCCACTTCCCCATAAACTTTTCCTGGTTCATGTTTTCTCACACTAAAGGCATAATTGACAGGTAATCTTTTCAAATCTTAATAGTTCACCTATGAAAAAGCTTTTAATCTCAAGTTAACACTTTAGACGGCCTTAGGGTGCTTAAACATAATGCACTACCGTATATAATTTTATAAAGTTCAACTTAACAAGGAATTATTATAATTCATAACATATGCAATTCTAAAGGCATATATAAATTCCATAACTAGAAAATATAATGTTATGCTAGTGAAAATTATGTCTGAAATTCAATAAGCTCATATCCAAATAAATTGTACACCATAATAGCAATTTTAAATGATCCATAAATTATTATTCAAATAATAACATAAATCCAAAACTTGAATGATTATAAAATTTGAATAATAATAACAATTTATAATAACTATATACCTTTCAATAATTGAAAGGTTTTACTTGTATGCCCAATACAAAAATCATTCAATTCACATAGTAAACTTTATGAGAAATAGCTTAAAATTGTAAATCCTAACCATATCAAAACCATATGACATGTTGACATTTACAAATTAAATTCTCACAAAATTAAATTGCATAATTTAAATCATAATACTATGCACTTAATTTAATTATAATGCATAAAACAAACTCATTAAAAATATGAATATAAAATCAAATATTCATTTTCAATCAAAGTGGGCATCACAATCTAAAACCAATAATGATAACAATGTTACGACATATTAATTCCTCAGTTCAAAATCGATAACCGTTATTAGTGTAATAATACTTATGTAACAGTAATAACTGAACAATCAATTTCTTCAATCGTAACTCTGATATTTAATATCAATAACTATAAAACGTTACAAAATGTTATCATTATTAACACATATGTTTTGGATAAAAAAAATGAAATTGTTTCAAAATTATGATTTCAAATCATACTATCAAAATCCAAAACTAATGATGATAGTAACGGCACAAATCATTGATCCTCTTTATTACTATAATAATTCTAATAATTATTACATAGTAGTAATAACGAAATAATCAATTATCTTAATCGTAACCGAACAACATTTTATAATAATTATTATTATTATCAAATGTTACATAATATCATCATTATTACCATAAATGTTTTGGATAAGCAAATTCAAAACATAATTCTTAAAATCATAAATTAAAATCATTGTGACAAGACAAAAGGAAAATAATTCCCAATTGCCACAAACATATGCATTTTCCAAAATTGTGATACAAAATCACATTCCATAATTAAAAGTATTATTAAATTATGACAAAATTTCAATGAATAACCATAATAATCACATAATATTATAACAATTAGGAAATTTAAAATGAAAATACAAATTGCTAAAATCGCAAGCCTTTAAAACATTTTTCAGGAAAATCTATCTGTAAAACGTATATCCATACCACTTGTCAAAATCTATTCGCCATTTTAACTACACACAATTTCTAATTTTCTAAAACTAAATAAATAACACAATTAGAAAAAGAATAGTTTTTCACTCAAAGTAACACAGGAATTCTAAAAATATTATTTACCTTTTTCCATATTCTTCAAATAAAAAGTAATATATATATATATATATATATATATACACACACACACACACACACAAACATATAAAATTGCCTGTGGGCTAAATTTCATTATATCATATAGTTAATCACAATCAACACGTTTATGACTGTATGTGATCTCATAAAATTTTAATTAAACACTGTGACCACTCCTTAATTAATTAAAATTATATGATCACTAGATGATTATCTTGATGTTTTAGGCATCAACTTTAAAGACTAAAAACAATTATGCAACAATGTGATAAACAAATCCAAGTATATTCCCAAAAAAGTTGGTTGGGACAAAACCTCATAAAAAAACCATCTCCTTAGGCAGAACAATGTTTGAAGGGAACTAGTAGCACATCGGACACTTCCCGAGAAACTTTCCCCGGTTCATGTTTTCTCACACTAAAGGCATAATTGACGGGTAATCTTTCCAAATCTTAATAGTTCACATATATAAAGACTTTTAGTCTCAAGTTAACACTTTAGATGGCCTTAGGGTGCTCAAACATAATGCACTACTGTATATAATTTTATAAAGTTCAACTTAACAAGGAATTATTATAATTCCTAACCTATGCAATTCTAAAGGCATATATAAATTCCATAACTAGAAAATATAATGGTATGCTAGTGAAAATTATGTCTGAAATTCAATAAGCTCATGTCCAAATAAATTGTACACCATAATAACAATTTCAAATGATCCACAATTTATTATTCAAATAATAACATAAATCCAAAACTTGAAGGATTATAAAATTTGAATAATAATAACAATTTATAATAACTATATACCTTTTAATAATTGAAAGGTTTTAACTTATATGCCCAATACAAAAATGATTCAATTCACATAGTAAATTTTATGAGAACTAGCTTAAAATTGTAAATCCTAACCATATCAAAATCATATGATAGGTTGACATTTATAAATTAAATTCTCACAAAATTAAATTGCATAATTTAAATCATAATATTATGCACTTAATTTAATTATAATGCATAAAACAAACTCATTAAAAATATGAATGTAAAATCAAATATTCATACTCAATCAAAGTGGCCGGGAATCACAATCCAAAACCAATAATGACAACAATGTTACAACATATTAATTTCTCAGTTCAAAATCGATAACCGTTATTACTGTATAATACTTATGTAACGGTAATAACTGAACAATCAATTTCTTCAATCGTAAACTCTGATATTTAATAGCAATAACTATAAAACGTTACAAAATGTTATCATTATTAAAACATATGTTTTGGATAAAAAAAAATGAGATTGTTTCAAAATTATGATTTCAAATCATACTATCAAAATCCAAAACTAATGATGATAGTAACGGCACAAATCATTGATCATATCCATCGGTTCAAAAACTTATAATCGTTATTACTATAATAATTCTAATAATTATTACATAGTAGTAATAACGGAATAATCAATTATCTTAATCGTAACCGTACCGAACAACATTAATAATAATAATTATTATTATTATTATCAAATGTTACATAATATCATCATTATTACCATAATGTTTTGGATAAGCAAATTCAAAACATAATTCTTAAAATCATAAATTGAAATCATTTTGGCAAGACTGAAAAGGAAAATAATTTCCAATTGCCACAAACATATGTGTTTTCCAAAATTGTGATACAAAATCACATTCCATAATTGAAAATATTATCAAATTACGACAAAATTTCAATGAATAGCCATAATAATCACATAATATTATAACAATTAGGAGATTTAAAATGAAAAAAAAAATTACTAAAACCGCAAGCCTTTAAAACATTTTTCGGAAAAATCTATCTATAAAACGTACGTATGTCCCAGTTCTTATATCGTGGACCGCGGTCCACAATGCATTGTGGACCGTGGTCCCAAAACGACGTCGTTTCAGTAAGTGAAAGACGGAGCCCGTAATTGACACTATAGTTCATCTCAAAAGATACTGCCTTACACTTATTTTGATATTATCGAATGAAACTGTAGTTATATCGAAATGTAACTGTAGTTGTGTTGAAATGTAACTGCAGTGTATATGTATATGAACTGATACTGAATAACAGTTTCACATTGTGTTTTATATTATCGAATGAAACTGTAGTTATATCGAAATGTAACTGTAGTTGTGTTGAAATGTAACTGCAGTGTATATGAACTGATACTGATTAACAGTTTCACATTTGTGTTTTTATATTATCGAATGAAACTATAGTTATATCAAAATGTAACTGTAGTTGTGTTGAAATGCAACTGCAGTTGTGTTGAAATATAACTGCAGTTGTGTTGAAATGTAACTGCAGTGTATATGAACTAAAAGTGAGTGGCGCGAATTCATCCGTCTGTTTTCATTAATCAAAACAACGTCGTTTTGATTCGCGGTCCACGATATAATTTGAGCATATGTCCATGCCACTTGTCAAAATCTATTCGCCATTTTAACTACACACAATTTCTAATTTTCTAAAACTAAATAAATAACACAAATTAGAAAAAGAATAGCTTTTCACTCAAAGTAACACAGGAATTCTAAAAATAATATTTACCTTTTTCCATATTCTTCAAATAAAAATAAAATATATATAACTCATTTATGATTACCATTATATATATATATATATATATATATATATATGTATATATGTATGTATGTATATGTATACACACACATGTGTGTGTGTAAGATTGTAGGGTATATGTCTCTTATTCTTATCTACTTTTTTTTCAAAGAGAGTCGTACACTCGTACATTATTTTTTAAAATATTGTGTGTTACAAAAAATTTTATTTTTTAATAAAATAAAAACACAATTGAAAAAATCAAAGTATACTATTTAATTTTTAAATTTAAAAATAGAAATAAAAAAAAATCTCTGTTAAACCATTACGTGTCCGGCCTGAGTAGGACATAACTATAGAAAGCATCACTAACCAAACAAATTTTTATGTGGACCATAAAAAGAAAAGTACATTTTTAATATAATAAAGTACATTATTTGGCCAAAGACCTTGTGGTTAAGCGGCACAGCTGTGGCCATACTAATTGTAACAGAGTCAATAGT
Organism: Ipomoea triloba; assembly: GCF_003576645.1. Taxonomy (NCBI): domain Eukaryota; kingdom Viridiplantae; phylum Streptophyta; class Magnoliopsida; order Solanales; family Convolvulaceae; genus Ipomoea; species Ipomoea triloba. The sequence goes on from NC_044922.1 coordinate 24,932,591, forward strand.
ATTCAAAAAAAATATACATTATTTAATAGTATACAAAATAATGCATTTTCATTAATAAAATAATGTACTTTTTAAATTATAGACTTGTGGTCCATAGAATAATGATTGCTTTTAAGCATGTATCATTCTCATACTAATCCATGTTCGCACTGACCGATTCAATTATGGGAAAAAATGTTAGCTATATTAGATAATTTTTCATACAAGATCCCTTGTGCCAACCAAGCTGACTAGTAAGAAAAAATTTAGACAATTCCTTAGTTTACCAGAATAACAAAAGATATTCAAATATATATATATATATATATATATATATATATATATATATATGTTCTCTTACCAAATTCTCCGAATGAAAATAAAAACATAGATCACCTGTCGTTGCCACCATGCATTAGTCCATTACAATCACTTATATGAAATTTATCTAAAAATTTTTAGGGATAAAGTACAAACAAGTCATCATACTATTTGGAAAATAGCAATTAAATCAGCGAACTCGAATAACCCCCAAATAAGTCATCGAACTTGAAAAAAAAGAGCAATTAAGCCACTAAAATCGGAAAAAAGAACAGTTAACATTTTTAACAGGTTAACTTCAAGTTAAAGTACAAATAAGCCACTAAACTATCTAAGAAAAATCAAGTGAGCACTAATTACGTATTATGTATTACATTTTTATTAGACAGAAATGTCATTATATTATAATAATAGAACAACGTGTGTGATATCTAAGCAATTGTTATACCATGGACCAGGGTTTATATTGCATTGTGAGCCCTGATACAAAAATTATGTACCTTCAATTAACACATAATTGCTGGCACATAATATGATTGCTACATGTACAGAAACTGCAAACTACAAATATAGAATGTGTCAGCTACAAATACATAATTTAAATGTCATTTTTGGACCAGGTTACTACATGGTATAATTTGCGGTAATCTAAGCTAGTGGTAGTTGCTTCTTTGTTTCATGGTAGTTTTGAACGGATGCCATAGTATTTCAGGATGGTTATGTAATTTTCATTGAGTAGTGTGTCCCGAGTTATTTTCTAGTAGTTTTTTGCAATTTTAAAAATTTGTGTCACGAAATAAAAATTGATGTGTCCAACAATAATTTAGTGACAGTTTTGACTACCACAACGACTAGTAGTTGTGTTCTAAATTTGTCGCTAATAATATCTTCTTTTTTTTGAAGATTGTCGCTAATAATATCTAATTACTAATTTGTTTTTTTTTTTTTGGAGAAAAAAAAATTCAGGCTATAATTTCATTTGTGAGATAAATTTCAAGATTTATGTCCTATAGCAAATAATTGTTATCATCAATAACTCTTGTATAACAGTACATAGCACCCACACACAATGTATACGATCGTTACAACAAGAAAATATATTGCAACATTATATATTTAAATTAAGCTCTAAAATTCTAAGCATCAACGGTATGCAAATACATATGACATATTCTTATCTTCAATATATAGTAGGCATTGCATAGTAAAAATGACCTACAAAGATAATCACTCATCTAAGTTCAAGTAATCTATGTCATTTATCACATTCCAGTTTATAGTTTGACATGGTATAACAACATTATGGAATATGATTATATTGCCTACCATTCATAATAATAATAATAATCCATTGATATATTATATGCTCCCACCCACATATAATATATAAAATTGCCAGCATAGGGACTTAGGCTCCCAAAGGCAGATGACAAGAAACCTTCCATCTAGAGACCTCCAAGACGTTGAAGACTAGAGCTTTTCGTTATGAAGCCATGGTGGGTACGGTGTATGCTATGGCCACATGAGGCAATTTATATCGTGCACCCCGTACTAAAATATTAGGATATGAGTTTTGTGTATTCTAGGTAATCGTTCTGTGTATTCCAGACAATTATTCTGTGTATTTTAGGCAACCATTTTGTGTATTCATGTTCGTAATACATGTTGTGATGTGTTTGTGCATTCGAATGTTTAGGAGGATGAGTTTTGTGTATTTTGTGTCAATATTCTGTGTATTCATGTTATTAACACGTACATGTTGTGATGTGTTTGTGCATTCGAATATATGTTAGGAGGATGAGTTTTGTGTCAATATTCTGTGTATTTTAGGCAAATGTTCTGTGTATTCTAGATAATGATTATGTGTATTATAAATAATGAATTCTCTGAAGTCATTAAATTCCGCGTCCACTAACATCAAAACGACGTCGTTTCGGACCAGGGTCCACAATGCACTATGAACCCTGGTCCACGATATAATGGCCACATGAAGGGCAAGTCACGATCGACGGCGATGTTATCCAAAGACAAGCAAGCAATTTCTGAATTAAGTGAGCACGTACTAACTACGAAAGCCACAGAGCGATGGAAACGTTTTTGATTTGGTTACCGCTAACAGCGACGTTGCCTTTCTGCTCATGGATGGCTTAGCTTCTGCGCCGGATCTCATTCACTTCTCACCCATATTTCTTGACATTCCTTCACAACCAAACATTCAACGAAAATATACATACCACTCCTGCTCATAACATCTTACGGAGTATTATAAACTAACGCTCTTAACAATGCGCAAAGCATTACCAAAAAGAAAAGAAAATAGAGAAAAGATTTCATTCATTCAACATTTCTACATATTACGATATATATATATATATATATATATATATATATATATATATATATATATATATATATAGACATACATGTAAGGAAAAAATGTTCAAATTAGGAGCTGAATTACACACAAAAGTGGTGGTCATCCCACTCGGGCTAAAAGAGCAATTAGGTCCCTAAATTGTTGTAATTTTATCAAATTTATTTTGACATGTTTTAAGTTACTAATTTTTAAATAAAATAAAACTTAAAATGAAAAAACAATAGAAAGGAAAAAAGCCACCCTTTCCCGTTTTCATATCTACCGTGGAGATGAAGAAAATCTCTTTGTCTACGGCCAGACATAAAAAGGGGAAGAGGTAAGTGTCTTTTCTTTTTGTTTTATTATTTAAAATTATTAAAATAAATTTAAAAATAATAATTTTTAATAGGATGAAAAGGAGCATCAGGTATGATATAAAAAGCATATCAAATTTGATTGGATTACATAATTTTAGACAATTTAGAGACTTAATTAAATTTTTTTGCTTTAAATGGCCCAATTAAATTTTTTTACATGTAATTCCGTAGTTAATTTTCAAATTCGTAATTATGTTGTTTCAATAAATCAGTCTGACTCACCGACAAACCGCAAACTGGACTTTTTTTACTATTAAAAAACAACTTTCTGCGTCTACTGTACAGACCTTTTAGCAGACGCAGATTGGTATTAAAATGCAGATTGTAGCTATTTCTACAGGAACAGACGCAAAAGTTCAGTTTTGTGGGCAGAAAATTATAAGCAAGAGGCGAATGATCCTCTCCAGGAACAGACGCCTATTATTAATTTTTTAAAAAATATTATTAATATAATAATAATACAATTTTTTTCCTTTACAACCTAATCAATATTTAGTTGAAACTATTCAACTTTCAAAAATCTTATAACAATCAGCATACATCACAATACTTTTTGAAACATTTGATAAACTGACCCTTCAAATGAATAATAATATTAGAAATTAGGAAAAAGTGTCAAATAGGCCACTGAACTTATAGTTTTTGTGCAATTGGGCCATTGAACTTAAAAAGTGTGCAATTCAACCATCAAACAAGAAAAATATGTGCAATTAGGATATTTTTCTAAAAAATTTTAATTCAATTTGAGTTAAAAACATTTATGGTAAAAGAAAACTAGTATGGTAAAAGAAAATGCCACTCTTAATACATATATGTTAGTAATATAATTGGATTTTACCAGAAAATTTTTGTAAAAATGATCCAATTGCACAAATTTTGCTTGTTTGATGGTTGAATTGCACACTTTTTTAAGTTCAATGACCCAATTGCACAAAAGCGATAAGTTCGGTGGCCTATTTGACACTTTTTCCTAGAAATTAATAATAGCAATGGCAGAATCCTAAAACAGAAGAAAGAAACGTGAAATATATGCTGCCAAATCATAAATATCATGACACAAAAGCCAGCATTGCCAGTCAAGCGGCATGAAGTGATTCTCCCAAGTGGGAGGTCATGGGTTCGAGCCTCAGTGGGGGCAATGTTGACTTTGTTGGGCTTCAGTAGGTTGAGAAAGTATATGGACATATACTACATGTAACAGGGTCAATAGTATTCAAAAAAATAATAATAATAATACAGAATGGTGTTTTATGTTCCTTATCCCCAACTCCACTTATTAAATTTTGATACATCTAACGAGTATAAATAACCAAAACTCAAACAAAATAATATTTCATATTAACTTATAACAAGATATGATTATATGAAGAATGCATAATAAAATGTTGGAAGTTTCTAGCTATAAGATTTAAGACATTTACAAGTGCCCTATCATGATGTGCATTATTAACTTTTAAGTATCATCAACAACCCATGAACATTAATTGCCCAACCAAGTGCACAACAAAGATTATTGGCAAGTTAATAATAATCTAAACCTATATAAACCTAAGGGAGTCATGTGTGCTGTGTATCATAAATATAAGATATTGATAGCATAAGCATTAATCATGTATACCAGGACCCAGCAGGAATGGCAACAAACTCTCTACCCTGCATCATTAGTAGGTAATACGTTGTTGATTGTGCACCCTCAAGCTGGCCAGGTACTGAGACTGGCCTGTTTCATCCTCCAATAACCATGTTCCTGTTGACTTGACAAAATTTTTTTTGAGTTAAATGGCCCAATTAAATCTTTCAGTGGGTAATTTAAAACTTTTTCAAATTCGTAATTATGTTGTTCAATAAATCAGTGGGAAACAGGATTTTGTTGCATGCCTGCCAAGTAACTTACTCTTTCCTTTTCCTTTTTGGAAATTAAAAGGATTCAATTTAACTATTCCTTCCCTAATTAAACTTTCCTTCTCCTAAACCTATTGGGATTATGCTTCCAACTGTCCTATATATATATGCATATCTATTTCACCCCAGTTAGCACATACACAATTAATTAATACATAGGTAGCAGAGTAAATTTTCTATCCTGTCACAATGATTCCTGATGTCCTTTTCGAGATTTTGACTCGAACAACCTTAGAAACAATGGATACGTGTAAGGTTGTTAGTACGGAACTGAAGGAACTCATCAACGACCCATGGTTCAAGCAAACCTACAGTCAGAAAACAAGAAATATTTTTGGATATTTTGTTCAAACAGTCAAAGGCAATCGCCATCTATCCAAATTTGTCCCTATCAATCCAACCTTGAACGTTCAGAATAATATTTCTATACAATGCTTTAAGGATGACTTGAAGATCTTGGCATCTTGTAGTCAAGGAATTCTGTGTTGTAGAAAGTATGAAAATAGGTCATATCAATACTATGTTTGTAAGCCCAGCACTAGCCAACTTGTTGCATTGCCTAGTCCTAGGAAACCAGGCCAGTTATTTGAACGAGTTGCTTTGACAGTGCTTAAATCAAAACCTTATCACTATCAAATAGTTAGATTCTCTGACGATCATTATTCGCCATCAGGACAAGATAGTTACATATGTGAGGTTTTCGATTCCAAGCTTTGGACATGGAGGCAGTCCAAAAACCTTGTAACGGAGCAATGCACGATTTTCGGCCATCAACCATCGGTCTGTATAGGTGGCATAGTCAATTGGCTTACAAACAAAAACTCAGTTTTAGCCTTCGACTCGACAACAGAAACTCACTCAGAGTTCCCGACACCGACAGCGGAGTTGTCGAACAATGAAGGCTATGAGAAAAAGCAAATCATGGAGTACAATGGGAAGCTAGGGTTTTCATGCGAGTACAAGTCGGAAAAACTGTTGCTTTGGGAGCTAGAAGACAGAAGAAATTGCAAGTGGAAGATAAAGAAAGTTGTGGAAATTGATAAGGATGAGAAGAGGTTGATAGGTTGCAGCCTTGCAGACATGGCTTTGATGAGTGGATATAGGCTTCAGGTGTATGAACAGAGCGGTCTGTATTTGCCTATGGATATTTTTCCCTTCCGATCAGACTGGGCGCCAGTTAATTTGAAGGGTGATGAGATGACTGGGTTTTGAGGGTCGATATGAAACAACGTTTTGTTCTTTAATTTGCATGTTCTGTAGACTGTAGTTAGTTAAAGCATTCTTTTTTGTACTGATCTGAATGTTTTTATATTTGAGCTATTTTTTTATTCTATTGTTTATTATTTTTTGTGAGTATGGTTTGAACGAGCTCAGTATTGAATTTTAATTTAATAATTATGGAGTAGTAAATAGTAATGACTGAGTTTTAATAAAACTTGTTGACTAGATTATCTATTTGTGTATTGAATGTATATTATTTAATAATATACAAAATAATGTATGTTTAATACTCAAATAATATATTTTTAATATATTAAAAATGTATTTTTTATTTATGATCCATACAATCCTGAACCACGATGATTGATTTGTATATAGATATCATCAAATTAGGGGGTTGTTATGCTGTGGACCCAGGTCCACATTGCAAGGTGCACCTGGGTCTACATTCACATATACTATACTCTACATTCACATACACTATACTATACATTCACTCTTTGTAAACTCTACATTCACACATTACAGGATTATATGTTTAGTAACTATATTACCATTATCTACATTCACACTTTGTAAACTCCACATTCACACTTTGTAAACTCCACATTCATACATTACAGGATTATATGTTTAGTAACTATATTACCACTGTTATGCATTCACACATTCAAAACTCTATATTCACAGGTCCTATACTCCATATTCACAACTTGAGAATTCCACATTCACACATTACAGAGCTACAAGTTGCTAGAACTTCTTAACTCTATTACAGATTCACACATGCATAACTCTACATTCACGATTTCTATACTCCATATTCACAATTTGAAACCTCCACATTCACACATTTCTGGGCAACTCTACATTCACACAATCATAAATCTACATTCACGATTTCTATACTCTACATTCACACTTTGAAACCTTTACATTCACACATTTTTAGACAACTATATATTCAGCAATATGTTTACTAATTAAAAAAAAAAAAAAAAGAGCGACAAAAACGACGTAGTTTTGGACCCAGGTCCACAGCATAATTTGCCCAAATTATGTGTAGGAACAGCCAATAAACGGATTGGGTCATTATCCAATAAGACACTTATTAGGACTTAGATTTGATCAATTATTTTCTATTTCTTTCTTTTAGCCTAATTGGAAATTTTATTTATTTATTTTTTGAAATAGTAGGAAAAAATTTATCAAGGTAAAAAAAAAAAAAAAAAAAAAAAACGAATTGTACATACACATGGGAAATATAAAATATTATGGAACTCTTTTTGACCTTCACATGTGATTTTTCAGCTACTCAGAGACTTTCAGTGACCTTTTATTGTCTCTTCAATTTGCACCTATTCACTTATAAATAGGCATTCTCATTTTTGTACCAAGTGAGCTTGAGTGTGCAAGTTGAAGGGTGTGTTTGGTTCGCACACATGGGAATCGAAATCGGGATGAGTATCAAATACTTGGTATTTTGGTAAATTTATCGGGTCTTTCTCCATCCGTTTAACGGTTCAGGAACACCCACGTTCGCTCCGGGAGGCATTGGAGATGGCTCAGAGGGAATCGTCACTTGTGAGAATCGAACCCGGGTTCTCTCGAAAATTTTCCCCACAAAGAGAGTTCACTCGCCACTTGAGCTACCCCATTCAGTTATTTTGCATGTTTCTAGGGTGAAATGAGAATAATTATTAATAGTTGGGAAAGATTGAAAAGGAAGAGGATGAAACTCTTATTTTATTAGGGAATGATTTTTGCAATTAATGGTGTAATCAAAACTCATAATAGTGTTCTTAAAACCTGTCAACCAAATTATAACAATGACTTTGATACTCATTCCTGATAGCTAAATTTGTCAACCAAACACACCCTAAGTTTATTTTAAGAGTTTTTTTTTATCTTTGATATTATGCTCTTACCGAATTCCCATTATATGGAGAAGTAGTTGTTATAGTTTTACTTATGCACGTTACATCAATTGAACTAGTAAGCGGAAAAGTTACATACATTTTTTATTTTTTTAAACCCTTGCAAAACTTTTATTGATCAAAAAAACCCTTGCAAAACTTGCAAGGCTGTCAACTTGTCTTGTTAATGTACTAGCATGTGCAACTTTCATCATCTTGTCATTTTGCGAGGTGGAGCCAATTATTATTATCTTTTGTAATAAAATTAATTGTTAGTGTTATTGTATTATATTTTGAGAACGGATTGAAATGATAGGGATATAAATAAAGCAATAACATAGAGTGTTGACTCTTTTTTTTTTGTAAATTCACGGGGTCTTAACGGTCCAGGAGGCGGGAGAATCGTCACTCGTGGGAATCGAACCCGAGTTCATTCAAAATTCTTCCTTACAAAGAGAACTCACTTGCCACTTGAGCTACCCCATTGGATTATAAAGTGTTCACTCTACAAAGTGAAAGAATATTATAAAAATGTTAATATTATTTATTATTATCACGCAAGGGATGCCTACAATTGTCACTTCCTATTCGTTATTTCTTAATGTGTCATTTTTATTGAATATGTAGATTTCTTATTCACTTATGGTGGGATCAACTAATTCACCAATAATCTATGAAAATACATATATTTCTTTGTTTGTTTTTGGTAACCTCAGCCAGATGACAAGAGATTCACACTTGTAACAAGATCACGAGTTTGAATCATTGCCCCCTTAGTTTGAGCTGGTCAGCTATGATTAACCTAGGTCGGTTTACTTCATTTTGATCATTTGCCGACTAGGATTACAGAGCAGGGTTTACCTACACCCAAAAGTGTCGTGGGGTTTCTCTCGTCATCCAAAAAAAAAAATTACGTTTCTTTTTTTTTTTTTTTTAAATCCAAAAATGTCTAATAGGGAGTGGAAATTGTAGGGATAGCAAACATGCATTTTCAATATAATTTATTATTTTCCTTTTCCTTTTGCATGACATTATATTTTCTCGAATAAATTTCACTTTTGGTCCCCTGGCTATTATACATGAATCACATTTTGTCCTTGACTATTAAATTTTTTTAATAATTAAGTGGATGACTATGTAATTTGTATCACATTTGGTCCTATGGTCCAATTTCTCGGCCAACTATTGCATGCCAAAAGTACTCTTTCAGAAATGCTCCTTCCGGAAGAAGCAAATGCAGTGTTCTTCCCGGAAGAAACACTTTCAACAATAATTGGCCGAGAAATTAGAGGACATGATTAAATGTGACACAAATTATATAGTCATACACCTAATTAAAAAAAATTTAATACTCATGAAGCAAATGTGATTCATGTATAATAATCATGAAATCAAAAGTGAAATTTTCTCTATTTTCTGATCAATATATACTTTGTTGTTGTCTTTGTGAGGCCTACCTAAGAAAAATTTGTAATGAAAGAATATACTCTTACAAGTATAAGAATATTTTTCAGTAATAAAATTTGTTAAATTTCCAAATATATATTGTAAGCTTTTGCAATAATCTTTTAGGTAAAAATTTTGGATTGTACGTCGAAATTCCCAAAGTTTTCGAAAGTGTGGTTTGTATTTACAACATTATGAGAAAATAGATAATAGATAGGAAGTTACAAATATGCATTCATAAGTGCATCAACACAATTCAAATTTGACATCTTAGTTAGTTGTATGACTCAATTTATAACTTTTCAATAACTAAAGATTGAATTTGTAAATTTTGTAAATATTGAATGAGAGGCTAAATTTATAATTTGGGAACAATTGAAATGTCAAAATTAAAAATTATTGGTGCATTTAGTAATTAATTGGATAAAAAGACTATTTTTCTAGAAATTAAAAACGGAAGAAATACTAAACATGTTTTCTTGTTATTTCTCTAAATAAGAAAATGAAAAAAAAAATGCATTTCTCTAATTTCGAAAATTACTTATAATAGATTATCTAAATAGGAAAAATGGATGACGAATTGCTTGCTTAAATAGTCGGTCAGTTTGACTTCTAGCAACAGTGTTTAGCTCTTTCTTATTCATGCTTTCCCTTTTTTTTTTTTTGGTTCTTCATCCCCAGGCCCCCACCTATCTCCCCCTATTTTCAGCATTTTTTTTTCCTTTTCATCTTATCTCGTTGCTTCGATTCTTTCTTTCTTTTTTTTTTTTAATCCATATTTCCTTATTATCTTCATGGCAAATAATAATTTTAACACCACAAACTCTCCAAAATTACATTTTGTAACCATTAAGATAATTTAATTTAAATAGGAGTAACTTTTTAAAACACTAATGATTATTTACAAAGTAGTATATGCTCCAATCACGAATTAAATGCGGGCGTTTGGATGGAACACATGCTAAGTCTATGGCATGACGAACACGTATCCTTTATGCACTGGTCGAAGTGGTGACAATCTTACTTATCCCCCGTGCCTGGAGTATTCTGACAGATTGCATGAATGTATGTGATGTAACTATACAATCTGTTCGGGCTACGCTTCTCTTTAACAATCAAGTCTCATGCTCAAGTAAGTTCTTTTCAACCACACATGATCGGGAGGACTAACCCGACTAAATCCTTACTATGCTGAACGGAAAACTTCCTTCCTAAACTTGATCTGGTCGGGGAAAATGTAAAGCTAGTCGATTATGTTCGGGAAATTAGCCCAATAACTTTAAACACGATATCCGAGCACATAATTAAATATTCGAGTAGTGTATACTCTCTATCACACTCATTTAGAATCAGAGTCACGTGAGAGTTGCAGTGGGCCCTGCCTACCCAAATTTTTGCCCCCCCCCCCCCCCCCCCCCCCCCCCCCCCCCCCCCCCCCCCCCCCCCCCCCCCCCCCCCCCCCCCCCCCCCCCCCCCCCCCCCCCCCCCCCCCCCCCCCCCCCCCCCCCCCCCCCCCCCCCCCCCCCCCCCCCCCCCCCCCCCC